>NC_088690.1:108492160-108836327 GCF_028017835.1 Emys orbicularis | reverse complement strand
GATTTTATTACATCAAGCTTCAGTAATCGTGTGTACAAACCCACCTCTGCTGTAACGTGGGCAGGGCAGCCGCTTCCTCCTCTGCATTGTGCTTGCTGGCTTCGCTTGCTGTTTACTAGCCTATGCGAAACATTCTGATTTCACTGCATACTGGGGCTTGGCCATTTGTTTTTTCTCAAATCTGGCGTTTGCTCCCTTCAAGGTTTGCGAAAGTCATTTCCAAAAACTCTGCGTTCCCCATGGCATGAACATTCTGACATGAGCCCCAGTCACCAGGATGCGCTTCACCTTTGGATGTCTCGGGGGTGGAAGTTTGTTAGCCTGCCATCTTCATCTCATCCTGACAAATTCAAGGGCTGGGGGAGTAGGAGGTGCTGTTCCCCTCTCTTTCCTCCAGCATTCACTGTTATGAGGAGGGTGGTGACTTCAACTGGAGTTGTGGGTGCACAGTGCCTCTGAATAACAGGCCGTAGTAGCACCACCAAAATTCACTAATGCATCAGCATCTCGCCAGTGGTTTCCTAGTAACACTGGTGCCTGTTAAAGATTTGGTAGCAAATTCTCCCTTAGCACACGCCATACATCCTCATTGGCTCCGGTCCGGGCAGAACTTGTCTTGCTGCGTTCTTCTTCAGTGTTCATGTAGCAGCTGCCTGGGGAGAGGATAATGGCGAGGAAGCTAGGACATTTCTGCCCCTTCCCCCGCCCCCGTGTTTGGCTACAGACCCTTCACAACACCGGCTCTCTCTGCTACTGACACTCCTGTGCTTTTCTTTCGCAGGTGTAACAAATTCTGCTTTTGTGGGCTCTGACCGACAGGGATACTCTCACCGCATGGTAAGTAAACCACTCTCCACTCAGAGAGGAAGTTGTAGCACTAGGCAGACATGCTGATGTGGATACGTTGTTTGCTTTTCTTCAGTCCAAGACACCAGGACCCACTTGGACTGAAACGAATCCAAATCTTCTGTGCGTCAGTGTGGGGGCAGCAGGCCTGCCATTGCTCAGCAGGCTGAATTACACTCTTCAGTCATTCAAAGCTCTGCCCACCGGCAGCTCTAATTTTACTCTGTTTTTTCCACCTCTGTTCTACCTTTCTCTTTCTCTGGGCCTACCTCTGCCATCCAGATCTGTTTCTAGACACTTCCCATTCACTCAAGTATTTTTACTCTCACCGAAAAGGAGTTCAACTAAGTCCAGTTCTCTCTGGGGCACCAGCTATTAGTCACTAGTAATTTGGTTAAATTTTAGATATTCATGAGCAAAAAACTGAAGACACCATTTTTCTCCTTTGCTTTCTCTCCCAGCCACATTGTAAGCTGTGTGTGTGTGTGAGTGGGTGTGGGGGGGTGCATAGGTGCTGGAACTAAGGTTTACAGTTTAGTTGAATGGCTCTCAGCACCCCCACCTGCCATTTCTCCACTTGGCAGGTTTTTTCTTGAATGCTTGTGCTCTCAAAGGGAAGTGACTGATAGATGATCTTTATTTGCCCAGCCGTCGGTGTGTAGCGTAGGGTAGTCACGGTGGACGCCTTTGGTCCTTCATGCTCCAGTTGACAGAAACAAATGGTCGACAAACAGCACAGAGAGAAAATCGGTTCCGCAGATGTGTTAACCTGCCATGTCAGTTTGCAAGCACTGTGTTTGTTTGCTCTTTAAATAATAAAAAAAAAAAAATCTCACCTAGGGATGGGTTACAGTGACATGATAAAACAAGACAGGAGCCGTCACTTGAAAAGGAACATCAGTTCTTGGTATTGCTGAGTTAGGCAAGTTGTGTTACATCACATTGGGGTGTGGGGCTTAAGCCTGAGAGAAGCAGCACCTGCCACCCAATGAGTTTTGCCAGTGCTCAGCACCTCTCAGGACCACACTGGTGGTCTATAAATTACTGAATGATGGATGGTATGGATCGTATGGGACCCAAGAGGCATCTTCATCGTCATGGGTCCTCAACATCCTAGCTTCCCTAACAAAAGGGGACAACACCTGTCTAGAGTGTGGGGAGCTAGGACTCCTGGGAGTTCCCTTAGAAGCTCAGAGAAGATGGCAGGAAGCTACACTCCATTTCTGAAAGCACATATACACATCGGTCGGGGGGAAATGGCTGCCATTATCAACCTATGCTACTTATATGGCTCCCCACCACTTTAGTGTCTGTGCAACCCCATACTATTTCATCTCTTTGGCCTCACAACATCCCTGCAAACTAAGGAAAACCGATTTGTCCCCAGTTTGCAGATGGGGACTGGGGGCACAAAGAAACTAAGTGACTTACCTGAATTCAGACAGGAACTCTGTGGTGGAGCCTAAGTCCCAGGCTAGTACCTGGCTGGAGCATCCTTCCCTAGCTGTGCAGAGAACAGGCCTGCACACCCTGAAAAATGACACATCCTTGTGGATGTGCATAAGCAGGCCAGAGCGCCGCAGGAAGAGGCTTTGCTCTTTGCTGGCTCCCCTATAAACAAGGGAGGGATAGCTCTGTGGTTTGAGCATTGGCCTGCTAAACCCAGGGTTGTGAGTTCAGTCCTTCAGGGGGCCACTTAGGGATCTGGGGCAAAATCAGTACTTGGTCCTGCTAGTGAAGGCAGGGGGCTGGACTCAATGACCTTTTAGGGTCGCTTCCAGTTCTATGAGATAGGTATATCTCCATATATTATTATTATAAATAATCAGGTCCAATTCCCAAAAGAGGATTTTCCTTCAGAAAAGTCTCCTGTTTGGAGGGAGGTCCTTGGAACTGGCCTCTGCTATTCCAACGGATAATGAGAAACATAGACTGGAATGCCTTCCCCACTGGAGATCCATCCAGTTCATGGAGTGCCTTTACAAAGCTGGACAGGATTTAAAAGCAAGCTCCAATGTAAAGATTCCAGAACAGTAGTAATAAACTGGGCTTCATAAACTCTAGCAAGATGGCAGACAGCTGAATTCTGAATAAACTGGAGACAATGGATCGGCTTAGCAGGCAGCCCAGCAAACAAAGAATTATAGTAATCAAGGAGATGTTATGAGGCAGAAATTAAAAGTCGCCAAGTCAGCATCAGAGAGCAACGAGCTACTCTGGCATGTGCATGAGATGGTTGCAAAATCACTGTGAGGCTTTTACACTGGATCTACTATAACCATCCCTGAGACTTGGCAGAGAAGACTGCCATGATACGGCAGCCAATGAGACAAAAGGACTCAGTCCTCAGCTGTATCCTGTATCTGTTGGTCACAGCTGCAGCTGAGCTGTTTGGGGCTGTCCAATCCCAGGGGAAGTCAAGGGCCAGTTCAGCCTCTCAGTGCCGTACAGAGAGGACCTGATCTAAACTATGCTTTGATACCATGGCTTCCTCCTTCCCTCCCGCTGTCCACAAATAGGGCTTGCCAGAGCTCAAGAGGAGAACCAGACAGCCGTCCAACCATCTATCTTTGACTCCCAAGCAGAATTTCATTGCTGCTCCCTATAAGTAAGTTTTTTTTCCAGCAATCTGCTCCCCACCTTCCTGCGTCATGGACCCTATTTCTGCTGTGAGCTTATTGTACCCATTAGCAGATGGGTACCAGTCGCTTTACTAGTCTTTGGGAGATAGAATCTAATGCCTTTCCTAGCGCTGTTAGCTTTGTAGATAGTTATTGCACATTAGCTGTGTGTTAAATGCCTTCCCTTCCCCTATCCTTTGCTGCTGGCAGTTTCAGGCAAGCACTTTGTTTTCATTTATAACCTGGATCCCTCCCTTTCCTCACTTCTATGATTTTCCATTTTGATAAAATGACATTTCTGACAAGCAAGGCTTCCTCCCCCCACCCCCCACCCCATGTGGATGTTTTCTTAGCCAATTAATCTAACATAATGTGCCATTTATGTTCTCAGAAACTGGCATGACTTCTGTGGGAGACAAAACATGCTACTGGAGGGGGGGAAACAAAACACAAGAAGGCTCTGAACTGCCTTAAGTAACCCAGCAGGAGGATGTCAGGCTGGGAGTTTTGAATGTTTTACTTCTTTGTCTCTTTGAGCATTCATTTTCTGTAGACAGCTTTGTCACTCGCTGCCAGCAAAGCATGGAGCCATACTGGGAACTTTTTTTTTGGGTAATGATAGGAGGGAGATGGCTTTGTTGCAATCAACTGCATATTACAGATCTGTCCATAAATATCTCTTGAACAATTCCTTCACATAATTAGCTGGTAGTAAGAATGCCAAATGTGAGCCGGAAGGGGAGAAGTTCTCGCTTCCATCTCAAGGGTTTCTTCAAACAGAACAGCAAACTTTCCAGGATTATAATTAATAAGTGTTGGATGAATTTTCCCTTTCCTCCTGTATATGTTACTGTCACTTTTTAAAACTTACACTTCTAGTCATTTAAATGCTGGTAAAAGACTTGGAATAACATGTGAAACCAACAAGAACCTCCATGCAAATTCCAAATCCAACTTTTTTCTGAGGTCTGAAGAAGGTTTTTTGGTGGTGGTGGTGGGGGGGGGGGTTGGTCTGGAAGCACCAATCTGATGGAATCCCACAAAACCCTGCGATCATATATTTTCTGGCCCAGCTTCTAGACTCACAAGGCTTGGAATAAGTCTGGATAAACGTTGGGTAGGCAGCTGTTCTTAAGGATGCTGAACGAAAACTCACACCTCATGAATGAATGCTGTGCTAGGACTGTACTGCCCCTCCAGGGATTATTCCATGCCAATTACCATGGTGTTTGAGTGCCACCGATTTTTCCATCTGTATGAAGGTTTTTCTCTGGAAACTAAACCCAGGAAGTCACACATCAAAATCAAGAATCCCTGCCTGAAACTAATAAGCCACTCTGGACCTTCTGTAGTCCTCACTTTGGAGTCAAAATCAGATGTTTCCCCTTTTCATTTCAAAGCCAGAAAAATGCATATTGTATTGATTCATAGCTCCATGCTCCTGTATAATCCAAGAGGGCATTCAACAGAACTGTCCCGCAGCATTCAAAGCAGGAGCCCTCTCAAAGTTAGCTTGGTCATCCACCATCTTGACAGATGAAAGGAGATGCAACAAGGTTAGTGGTGTCAAGTATCAGAGGGGTAGCCGTGTTAGTCTGAATCTGTAAAAAGCAACAGAGGGTCCTGTGGCACCTTTAAGACTAACAGAAGTATTGGGAGCATAAGCTTTCGTGGGTAAGAACCTCACTTCTTCAGATGCAAGGTTAGTGGTGTTTAGCAATGGTTTGGGAAAAGAGCCCGATGCGCGAGCAGCACATCCTCCCACAGGGACTACAGGACGACTCGCCAGCCTGCATTGCATCTGATGCTATGGCATTACATCTTGATAGCACTGTGCAAGATCACACCACTGTACATTTACTCAGTTTTGAGGTTTATGATAAGATATTGCTTTGGAATTGGGGCAAATTTACACGTTTCCTCTCCTGCTCCTCCAACTTTCTGGTATGACACGACTGCCAGGCTAAAATTCATCCACCAGTATTTTTCCCTGCCTGGTTTTTTTTTCACAGGGCTCCTCACAGCAAGCGTTCCACAGATGGGTCCTTTCCTAGCCTGTGTGTTTCTGCTACACACAGCAGAGACACTGCATTCCTGCCAATCCATCCTTTTGATTCAGCACACACACACACAACCCCCACGCCCTCCCAATGAATCAGAAATGCTGGTTTTCCTTCCTCACTGCTTGGTGAACGGGCCTGTAGAAATGTATTAACCTTTTGCTACACGTACAGTTTGCAGCATTAATGGTCTCACCACCCAATTGTTATTTGAGTCCCTTTTCCCCTTGGTGAACAAGCAACTCCCACTGTTCTTTTTTTTTTTAAACTTTGCTTTCCTCTGAAGCCTGCCTCCTCCAACTCTCCCAAGCTGGAGTGTTAGTGAGCAGGATGTACAGTTTCTTTCTGCGTTGCTGGAGGCAGACGCCCCAGTCACATGACCAATTAATTTGGGGGAAGGTTACATTTGTTTTTGGATAGAATAAAAAAAATAAACAGCCCTAATACCACACACAAGCCACCAAAGCCTCAGGAGACACTTTTAAACTTTAGAATAATTGGGAGGGAGAAAACACCTAGAAGGAAGGAGCCTGCCTTAAAATTATGACAAATGTGAGCCATGGAATTGCTTTATTTCATCTATAAAAGCAGCATAGGAAGTAAATCAAAATAGGTACTCCACTCTAGCGGCTGGCTTTGCAATTTTTCCTGGGGGTGGAGGGGGCGGCATTGGATACTATTTGTATTACCATAATACATAGAAGTCCTAGTCATGGACCAGGAGCCCATTGTACTAGGAGCTGTATTGTTGTGTTGTCATCTGACGATGGGCCAAAGAAAGGAGTGTCTCTTCCCCCCTCTGCCTGTTCCCCCCAATTATTAAATTTTCAAGTGCTCCTTCCCTTCCCACTGGTGTAGATCTGTCGCTGCAATCAATGGAATTCATCGACATTGACACCAGTATAAGCGAGAGCAGAATTTGGCCCATTATCTTTAACAGAATCTGTATGCTGGGAGAGACATGCAAAAGCTGGCACTTTCCAGTGAAATCCAGGCTGTCTGGCAACCCTAGAGGGCAAAGATAAGCATGGGAAGAACCTGCCAGGTAATTGCAAGCGATGTTATCATATGCGAATAGGGACCCCAAATACGTTACTGAAGAATGTCCAGGTAAAAGAGAAGCTAGTGGGTGACCACATTAGTAGGAGAAAGGGGGAAAGGGTTTTATAATAGTTTACTTTTTGTTTGTTTGTTTGTAAAAGGAAGAGATCAGTAATCATATCGTAAGGCTCAGGTTCTCACTGTGCCAGGCTTAACAAACACTGGCCATCACTAAAATGCTGTGAATACTGGCTGGGGTTTTTCATGGATTCCAATTCTTTATAAAAGACTTGTAAAAGTATGGTCTCTGCTGAGCCACCCACACCGTCCCCACCTGAGCCCGATTCCTTCAGTCACACGAAATAATAGAGAAGAGAGACAAGAGGTAGAAAGGGAGCCAGAGAAAAAGAAAGCGAGAAAGAAAAGAAAAGAATATTTCTGTGCGTGGAGTTTGCCTTAATGTATTTTTTTTTATGAAACAGAACTTTGTGCCAAGATCCCCAGCTTCTGCTTATGATTCAGGCAAAAGAAAAAGTCCCTGCCCAGATGGTCCCTCCGCGTCAGAACACATGTGACAGACACTGTGAAGGCAGTGAGAGGGGAAAGGAAAGTCAGATATGACACAGGCATGGCCATCATCATGCCTATAGAATGACTCATGCCAGAGGCTGGTGTGTTTACTCAGTGGAATACAGCAATGGGTTTTCTGGGGAGTGTGGGCTTGTGGCTGAAGGCACTGGGCTAGGACAAAGAGGAGATACAAATGCAATTCCAATCTCTGCCTCAGATGTCCTGTATGAACTCCCACCTGTTCATGCTCTCTGTATGTGTATGTATATATATCTCCTCAATATATGGTTCACTCTATATGCATCCGAAGAAGTGGGTTGTAGCCCACGAAAGCTTATGCTCTAATAAATTTGTTAGTCTCTAAGGTGCCACAAGTACTCCTGTTATTTTTGCGGATACAGACTAACACGGCTGCTACTCTGAAACTTGGGCAAGACACTTATTATTCACTATAATGTGCCCTAATGTGCTAGGTTCTGTACAGACATATAACAAAAAGACAGTCCCTGCTTCAATGAGTTTAGGGCAGGGGTGGGAAACCTATAGCCTGCAGACCGGATCCAACCCGTTGCTTAATTTCATCTGGCCCACGGCAAGTCTCGGATAACCCTTCCCTTGATAGGCAGGCTCCCCTTGATGTTGACGGATGTCGGATCAGACCCTGAATCCCTCTGTGTCTCATTTCCTCATCTGTAAAAGGGGGATGCTGACATGTCCTTTCTCCACCATTTGCCTTATCTAAGCAGATTGTGCATGCGTGGCGCGTATGAAAGGCTTTATGAAAATTAAAAAGGCTGGCCACACCGGGGGCAAATGCCAGATGTGGGTCACTTCCCTCTGGAGGCATGCCAGCCTGCTGCCTTTGCACCCTGGGAGCAGGAGCACCAGAAGCTCCCTAGAAGTGGGGAGGAGCATCAGTGCCCGTACCATGGCCCCACCCCCTCGGATCCACCCCCCCTCGAGGCCCCACCCATGTTCCGCCCCTCCTTCCATGGCCTCACTCTCACTCCACCCCAAGGCCCTGCCCCGCTGGGTCTCTTCCCGCCCCGCCCCACCCTCGCGCTGCCTGTCCCTGGTCTGTCTCCACTATACCCTCCCACTTTTTTCCTGCCTTACGGATGAGCGACGGTGGGGAAGGAAGGGGAGAGGAGCGAGCGGCGGGTGGGGCCTTGGGGGAAGAAGCGGAGCAGGGGCAGGAAGAGGCAGAGCATGGGCAGGGCTTCAGGGGAAGAGGATGAGTGGCGGCAAAGCCACAGTCTGGGCGCTGGTGGCAGCCACACTTCTAGGGAGCTTCTGGGAGTAGCTTCCCCAAATGAAAGACTCACGCGCTGCCTATGAGATTGTGAGCTCATCGGTGCAAAGAGCCCCTCTTACCATGTGTTTGTAGAGCACCTAGTGTGCGGGTTGGCTGCTATTATCAAAGGATAGGGGGTGTGGTTGCATCATCCATTGTGGAAGGCAGGGTAATGGCCTGCAGGGGACTAGCGGCTGCAGTCAAACTAGGCTCTCATCGCTGTGGTGTTAGAGCAATTGTGACACTTTGCAGGTGTCTGGGTTGACTCTTTACCAACTCTTCACAGTGGAAGGGAGCCGTGTCTGTGCCCACCAGGAGAAACTCTCCCCAACTACTGGCTGCTGGCAACTCAAGAACACGACGTCAGGGTCCACAAGTCCCGGTCCTTCCCAATGCAGGCTAACAATTTTCAGAAACAAAAGAACCCCCCAAATGTCTCTGACTAGGGACCCCCTCGGTTAAGAGACAATAGTCTGTAACTGTATAAAGGAAGAAGACAGGGCACAAAATGTTATCCATTATAACTGCCAGCAGGAGTCTCTCATGAAAGATGGCTCCCAGCTTTCTGGACTAGACAAGGACTGATCATTGGGTGAGAAATACCTTATTAGACAGGCAAGTAATTTGTTAATAAGTACAGGCTATAGGCTACAGATACATATAACGGTATGTTTCCAAAGCCTTATTCTTGGTTTTATTTCAATCTCTATCTCAAGCTCTGTTAAATAAACTTCAGTCTGGTTTTACTGTAGCCCCATCTGAGTGCCATGTGCTTAGGGAAGTGTTGAACGGAGGGGAAACCAATTAACTGGATGCACTGCTTCCATTGAGGTAGCAGATCAGTGTACATTATGGGTGTCCAGAAGTTAAGGGACTGGGCATTCGAGTGTAACAAGGTGGGGTGTGCTTATTGAGATAGCCTGCAATGGGACAGAGTGGGGCTCTTGAAGACGGGAGTGAAGTCCCTGTATTTCCAGCAGCCAGTGGCTAGGGAGAGGTTTCCCTGGTGGACCAGTTAGGGCTCCCCTCCTGCTCTGAGTAGATAGTTCTGATTCACCCCAGGCACCTTGGGTAAACCCCGAAAAGTGTCACAGTTGTGTAGTGTATAAATAAAATAATTAGAGTGTTAAATGCATGCCATGACCTCTGAACTTCGAGTTTTCTAGTTTGCTCAAACCCAGAAACCCAATACAAACCTCAAAGGGTGAGTTTCTGGCCCCATTGAAGCCAATGGGAGTTTTGCCATTGACTTAAATGAGGGCAGGATTCACCCGAGGAGTCTGAAAACACCGAATACCAGAAGCAAGGTTTGCACAAAACATGAAAACTCAAACTGCCAAAATGTGCACAACTCCAACACACACACACAAGCTTCTGAACTTTTTCATTTGAATCCCCTGCATTTGCTCATTTTGATCCACTGCAATAGTCAAATTATTACAGGTGCCACTGGAATGTATTTGGAATCTGACAGGTTTCAGAGTAGCAGCCGTGTTAGTCTGTATCCTCAAAAATAACAGGAGTACTTGTGGCACCTTAGAGACTAACAAATTTATTAGAGCATAAGCTTTCGTGGGCTACAACCCACTTCTTCGGATGCATATAGAGTGAAACATATATTGAGGAGATATATATACACACATACAGAGAGCATGAACAGGTGGGAGTTGTCTTACCAAGTCTGAGAGGCCAATTAAGTAAGAGAGGAGGGGAAAAAAAAAAAAAAAAAAAACTTTTGAAGTGATAATCAAGATAGCCCAGTACAGACAGTTTGATAAGAAGCAAGTGTGAGAATACTTACAAGGGGAGATAGATTCAATGTTTGTAATGGCTCAGCCATTCCCAATCCCTATTTAGCCCTGAGTTGATTGTGTCTAGTTTGCATATCAATTCCAGCTCAGCAGTCTCTCGTTGGAGTCTGTTTTTGAAGTTTTTCTGTTTTAAGATAGCCACCCGCAGGTCTGTCAAAGAATGGCCAGACAGGTTAAAGTGTTCTCCCACTGGTTTTTGAGTATTATGGTTCCTGATGTCAGATTTGTGTCCATTAATTCTTTTGCGTAGAGACTGTCCGGTTTGGCCAATGTACATGGCAGAGGGGCATTGCTGGCACATGATGGCATATATCACATTGGTAGATGTGCAGGTGAACGAGCCCCTGATGGTATAGCTGATGTGATTAGGCCCTATGATGGTGTCACTTGAATAGATATGTGGACAGAGTTGGCATCGGGCTTTGTTACAAGGATAGGTTCCTGGGTCAGTGTTTTTGTTCAGTGATGTGTGGTTGCTGGTGAGTATTTGCTTTAGGTTAGGGGGTTGTCTGTAAGCGAGGACAGGTCTGTCTCCCAAGATCTGTGAGAGTAAAGGATCATCTTTCAGGATAGGTTGTAGATCTCTGATGATGCGCTGGAGAGGTTTTAGTTGGGGGCTAAAGGTGACAGCTAGTGGTGTTCTGTTATTTTCTTTGTTGGCCCTGTCTTGTAGGAGGTGACTTCTGGGTACTCGTCTGGCTCTGTCAATCTGTTTTTTCACTTCAGCAGGTGGGTATTGTAGTTTTAAGAATGCTTGATAGAGATCTTGTAGGTGCTTGTCTCTATCTGAGGGATTGGAGCAAATGCGGTTATATCTTAGAGCTTGGCTGTAGACAATGGATCGTGTGGTGTGTCCTGGATGGAAGCTGGAGGCATGTAGGTAAGTGTAGCGGTCAGTAGGTTTCCGGTACAGGGTGGTATTTAAGTGACCGTCGCTTATTAGAACAGTAGTGTCCAGGAAATGGACCGCTTGTGTGGATTGATCTAGGCTGAGGTTGATGGTGGGATGGAAATTATTGAAATCATGGTGGAATTCCTCAAGGGCTTCTTTTCCATGGGTCCAGATGATGAAGATGTCATCAATGTAGCGCAAGTAGAGTAGGGGCGTTAGGGGACGAGAGCTAAGGAAGCGTTGTTCTAAGTCAGCCATAAAAATGTTGGCATACTGTGGGGCCATGCGGGTACCCATAGCAGTGCCGCTGACTTGAAGGTATATATTGTCCCCAAATGTGAAATAGTTGTGGGTGAGGACAAAGTCACAGAGTTCAGCCACCAGGTTAGCTGTGACATTATCGGGGATACTGTTCCTGATAGCTTGTAGTCCATCTGTGTGTGGAATATTGGTGTAGAGGGCTTCTACGTCCATAGTGGCCAGGATGGTGTTTTCTGGGAGATCACCGATGGATTCTAGTTTCCTCAGGAAGTCAGTAGTATCTCGAAGATAGCTAGGAGTGCTGGTAGCGTAGGGTCTGAGGAGAGAGTCCACATAACCAGACAAGCCTGATGTTAGGGTGCCAATGCCTGAGATGATGGGGCGTCCAGGATTTCCAGGTTTATGGATCTTGGGTAGCAAATAGAATGTCCCTGGTCGGGGTTCTAGGCATGTGTCTGTACAGATTTGTTCCTGTGCTTTGTCAGGGAGTTTTTTTAGCAGATGGTGTAGTTTCTTTAGGTAATCCTCAGTGGGATCAGAGGATAATGGCCTGTAGAATGTGGTGTTAGAGAGCTGTCTAGCAGCCTCTTGGTCATATTCCAATTTATTCATGATGACGACAGCACCTCCTTTGTCAGATTGACAGAGCCAGACGAGTACCCAGAAGTCACCTCCTACAAGACAGGGCCAACAAAGAAAATAACAGAACACCACTAGCTGTCACCTTCAGCCCCCAACTAAAACCTCTCCAGCGCATCATCAGAGATCTACAACCTATCCTGAAAGATGATCCTTTACTCTCACAGATCTTGGGAGACAGACCTGTCCTCGCTTACAGACAACCCCCTAACCTAAAGCAAATACTCACCAGCAACCACACATCACTGAACAAAAACACTGACCCAGGAACCTATCCTTGTAACAAAGCCCGATGCCAACTCTGTCCACATATCTATTCAAGTGACACCATCATAGGGCCTAATCACATCAGCTATACCATCAGGGGCTCGTTCACCTGCACATCTACCAATGTGATATATGCCATCATGTGCCAGCAATGCCCCTCTGCCATGTACATTGGCCAAACCGGACAGTCTCTACGCAAAAGAATTAATGGACACAAATCTGACATCAGGAACCATAATACTCAAAAACCAGTGGGAGAACACTTTAACCTGTCTGGCCATTCTTTGACAGACCTGCGGGTGGCTATCTTAAAACAGAAAAACTTCAAAAACAGACTCCAACGAGAGACTGCTGAGCTGGAATTGATATGCAAACTAGACACAATCAACTCAGGGCTAAATAGGGATTGGGAATGGCTGAGCCATTACAAACATTGAATCTATCTCCCCTTGTAAGTATTCTCACACTTGCTTCTTATCAAACTGTCTGTACTGGGCTATCTTGATTATCACTTCAAAAGTTTTTTTTTTTTTTTTTTTTTCCCCTCCTCTCTTACTTAATTGGCCTCTCAGACTTGGTAAGACAACTCCCACCTGTTCATGCTCTCTGTATGTGTGTATATATATCTCCTCAATATATGTTTCACTCTATATGCATCCGAAGAAGTGGGTTGTAGCCCACGAAAGCTTATGCTCTAATAAATTTGTTAGTCTCTAAGGTGCCACAAGTACTCCTGTTATTTTTTTGGAATCTGAGAGTCTCTGTGTCTTTATTACCAGCCTGCTACTTGCTCTTGATGAACCCTCTTCTAATGCAGAGCTGACTTTGTCCTTATTGTGTCTGCTGTTTATTTATGCATGCAGTTTTGCTTCCATTCCCTCCATATGGAACCTTTGGAGCCCAGCTTTCAGTAAGGAAGGGCTAGCCGGAGGTGATTGAGTGTGAAGCCTTTCTTCTCTACTTGCTTAGTTATAAACCTGTGAAGAGAAAATAACAGACCAAAGATTGGTATTGTTTACATAAACCAAATCTAGTATTTATCATCAATATCTCTTCTGAAGCAATTCCACTCTACCTTTGGGATGGGGCTGCCAGAAGGGAAGTCAGATTGAGATGGCGAGAAAGAGAGAGAGACAACGAAGGAATATGTAATGGAAGGATTTCAAGCAGACCTTCTATTAATCTACAATACTTCAAAATACTTTTCCTCACAGATACATGGAAACCGGCATTAAGATAAATGAGAGCAATGGAGATAAACCAGTAAGTGGTAAATTGGCGGGCCTCAGAATTTGCAAGATCACTTGTAGCAGATCACAGATTTTCCTATAAATATGCCGAGACAGAAAGAAGACTGAGCACAGATCTACCCAATTCTCTCCTGAGAAACTATGCAAACATGTAGGAACAAGCTCAAAGGGATCAATCCAGAGTGTTGATATGGAAAGCTGAAAGTGATATATTCATAAAAGAGAGAGTCTAAGAAAGTTTGTAAGTCAAAGCAAATCAAGAGGTGGTGAAAGGAGAAAGAGCTGCTACAAAAGATGTAAATTACACAAAGTTAACTCCAGTTAGAGTCCAGCTACGCTTAACCTCAGAACTTAGGGGGGGAGGGATAGCTCAGTGGTTTGAGCATTGGCCTTCTAAACCCAGGGTTATGAGTTCAATCCTTGAGGGTTCCATTTAGGGAACTGGGGTAAAAATCTGTCTGGGGATTGGTCCTGCTTTGAGCAGGGGGTTGAACTAGATGACCTCCTGAGGTCCCTTCCAACCCTATGATTCTATAAACTGGAAGAACTGACTTTTCTATTCCCCCACCTCCCTGCATCCCCAATATTTACCAAGCTGAAAATATTACTGTTAAAATTTATTCCACTAATTCATGCACA
Organism: Emys orbicularis; assembly: GCF_028017835.1. Taxonomy (NCBI): domain Eukaryota; kingdom Metazoa; phylum Chordata; order Testudines; family Emydidae; genus Emys; species Emys orbicularis. The sequence goes on along the minus strand of NC_088690.1, from coordinate 108,822,136 downwards.
GTACAGATTTTTCAGCATCTTGGGAAAGCCAATGGGGTATTCTCTTAACAACAGTGGGTGGAACTGGGTATAACACAGATTAGGTTAAATGTATGTAAGAAAGAGGCTTATAAAGAGATCTAAGCGGAAGTATTTATTCACTGGTCGTGGATACCCCTTGTTACTGTTAATGGAAGAGATGTGCATGTATGGAAGGAAGAATAAACCCTTTTGTTACTGTGTATTGGAGCTGAACAAATAACTCACAATGAATAATTTTCTGACTGATTTAGACTCTTTTTCTGCTCACTGCATGTCTGTGAGCAGACTGCGGTTTCCTTGAATTCATTTATTTTAAAACATCAGACAACTTCTGTGGTGAGATTTCTGTAACTATGACTTGATAGCGAAGAGTTCTCTGTGAGTACCTAGTTTCGAGCTCTGTATGGGGCTGATCCAGCTAGTTGAAGTCAATTTTGGGAGTCTTTCCATTGAGTTCTGTAGGCCTGGATTGAGCCTGACGTTAGTTGTGATCCAGTGTTTCACGTGAGATTGTCTGCATTCTGGATGGAGAAAGTATTCAAAACACTTCTGGCTTGCAAATTTAAAATACAGATTCTGGGAATGCCAGCTGTGATGGTCTTGATTACTGTCTACAAAGAATCGTATCTGATTGGGCAATCATAAGCTATTTTGCAAGGTTATTCTTCTGTATTTTGATAGATTGCCCTATATCTAACTTGTACTGCTCAAAGGGACAGAAAGACAATATGGCCAGGATCATCGTGTATTGAAGCAATTTAATTGAGCAAATGACTAGCACCAGAGCTAGTGTCCAAAAAATGGCTGATGAACCCAGTTTCAAAGTGGAGCTTGTTTACTAGCACCCATAAGCATGCTGGGCACTTCACAGAAGACACAGAATGAGACAGTACCTGCCTGAATGATGTGACAATCCGAGTAGGAATGAGGGTGACACAGTGCAAAGGGGATAGGGTGTGAGGAGATGAGGGGCACAGCAGTACACTTGGGCTATTTTTCGGTGTAGATGGTCCAAGGTTTAGCAGGACTATGAGAAAGTGGCATAACCGGTCTGTATCCCAATTTCCTCACCTATAAAATACCACTGATAGAACTTACTGACCTCCTAAGGGTGCTGTGAGGTGTAGTTAACAAGGACAATAATCAGATCAATGTGCTTTCAAATGTGTTAGTTATAATTTGCTATAAACTACCATTTTCAGGGGGTTAAAAACTCACCCATAAAGTACTGACTGTAAAACTGATTCAGTATGTTATTAAGAATGCAGTGATTTTTGTTCATAAAATGTTTTCATTGGCACATTGGAACTATTATTATAGCTGTTTAAACAATATACTGTCTTGACATATATATGGAATTATTATGGATTTACATCTTGAGATGGTAGTGGTTTCAGGGGACACTCATCATAGATTCTCCTGTCAATAAGACTGGCCTGAAAAATTCCCCAGTTACTTATTTAACCAGAATTAATGCACTTTTAAAAAAAAAAATCTCTAAGTAGTGTCCAAAACCATCATCGCTTAGCATTGGAGGAATAATACAATTTTTTGCAATGTCCCTATGTATTAGAACTGAGCAAATAATTTACTCAGTGATTTAAAACCTCCCTTTCTGTATGTGGATTGCAATTTCCTCAAACAACTGTGTTATTCAAATATACTCCATGAATATTGTTGGTGGATTTTGTTTTTCACTGCACAGAGTGTCAGCATGGGCTGACCAGTAATCAAATTCGCTCTGTGTTCGGTAGCTCTGATCGGTCGTTGGTGATCTCGGACTGCACACATGTAACCCCTATAGGAATGTGAGAAGCCAATTTGGGTTTTTAGGTTATGTCTACACTGCCACCAGGAGTGAGTCTCCCAGCCTGGGTAGACTGACTTGCCCTAGCAGATGTACTAAAAATATCAGTGCAGAGGTAGCAGCACAGGCAGGCGCTCAGGTTCTCAAACCCACCCGAGCCCCTAGGCTTGAGAGCGCAAGCTCCAGTCTGAGCCGGACCATCTACATTGTTATTTTTAGCATGCTCGCTTGAGCCCCCACTAGTGCAAATCTGTCAGGCTCGCTCCCAGTTGCAGTGTAGACGTACCAATTGCTCAGGGCAATGGAGCAGAGAAGAAGGATTAGGGCATTTCAGAGTATTTTAAACCAGATCTTGACCCTCTTCCCTAGCTGTAAAACTGGAAATAAAGGGCACCGATCTGTCCATAACTTGATGTCATCCGATCCTGATCCCACTGGCGTCAATGGAAATATGACCATTGACTTTGGGAGTTAGGCACCTAACTGCCATATGTGCTTTGACTACCTCCCCCTAAGCTGCTATTCACCTCCTTGTGCCTAGCCCGCAAAGGAGTCTTGATGAGGGAGATTTGCAAAAACGCCTAAGTCACTTTGCTGTCTAGGCTTTGTTGATCCAACCAGTGGCCTGCTCGGTAGCCAGGGCCGGCGCTTCCATTTAGGTAACCTAGGCGGTCGCCTAGGGCACCAGGATTTGGGGGAGCGGCAATTCGGCGGCGGGGGGTCCTTCCGCGCTCCGGGTCTTCGGCGGCAATTCTGCGGCGGGTCCTTCACTCGCTCCGGGACCCGCCGCCGAAGTGCCCCGAAGACTGGGAGTGCGGAAGGACCCCCCCCGCCGCAGAATTGCTGACGACGACCGGGAGCGCGGAAGGACCCCCGCCTAGGGCGCCAAAAACCCTGGCGCCTCTCCTGTCGGTAGCTATTATTTATTTAACCATCCTGACTGATGTTTAAAGACATTTAATTTTGCACTCACACATTAGTATCTAAAACGCTTCACATATTTGCTCCGCTCTGGCACCCTCCCCTTGCAAACAGGGGTGACTCCTTCCTGCCTCCAGCCATGCAGCATTAAAGCCCCTGTTTGTCTCGAGTCGCCTCCTTTTCTCAGCAGTGCCCTGACGTTGCCCTCTGCTCGGCAAACGGCTGTGGACGGCTCAGGGCTTGGCACTCACCTCACTTGTTGTCAGTCCGCACTGGCAGATTTATTCACACTCTCAAGCAGCACCGTTCAAACAACTTGTTTATTGTGCTAACACTGGGCCCTGGGCTCTTATGTTTTCAGGGGAGCATCATTCAAGTGACATTAATCTGTTGTGATACAGAGCTTGGATGCTCAATATTAGCTGTAAAAATTGCTCATATGAGAGAGAGAGAGAGAGAGAGAGAGAGAATCCTGATTTCTGATCATTTTTCTTCTATGCTGTAATTTCTTAATTCCTCCATACTGATACATTTTGCATTAGCCAATGACCCTGTGAAGCACCGGCTTCTTAACACGCAGCTGGGGACATTCCCTTTGTCTTGGCCACACCTTGCAAAGCAATGAGGGTTTCTTATTTGTCTGTAGGATTAAAGGTCTAATAGAGCAGTAAAAGAAAAATTAAAAATCCTGCCACCCGACTTGCCACCTGGGACTCAAGAACCATTTTTCAAAACATATTTGATTTGATTTGATTTTTTTTCATTGCATCCGAGCAAGTATTTTTGGAGGCTAAATTGAGCCCTAATACATGACTACTGCACAGTTTAGAAAATTGGTCTTTTCCTGCCTAAGTGCTGCTCATCCTAATCCCCATTCATCAGCACCAATCACTCCCCAGTTTAGCACAATGGGCCATTGCCTGTTCACGATTAGAAAAGCAGGAGAGCTGAAGGTCAGAAACAAGGTGCACTGGCTGAGCTCCATGGGTGTCCCAGGATAGAAGGAGTAACCATGAGGCAGGTCCGAAATGTCAAGCATTCAGCAATACTGGCTGTCCAAAGTCAGGAGGTGGCGGTCAGGATCAGGGCTCATTGCCAAATGCATATAGGGACCCAAGACTGGAAGAACAGGTTTAGCAAAGGTGCATGGTTAAGTGTGCACACTCCCTAGCTCTGGCCAGCGCCTAAGTCATACACAAAGCACTAGCTTCACTCACAAGGGTTATACCCTGAAAAATGACTTTAACGGTAGGAATGGCCAGATTGGTTGAGACCGGTGATCTGTTTAGTGCAGTATCTGGTCCACAGCAGTGGATAGTACCAGTTGCTTGAGATGAAGGTGCACAAAATTGTGCAGCAGCAGTTATGGGATACCCTGCCCCCAGGCAAAGTCTCCTCCCAACTCCCATTCGTTAGGGGTTGGCTTATGCCCCAAAGCAGAAGCGTTTGGGGATCCCTTTCCCAAACCTTTAGTTGGCTGGTTTTTATAATTCTTATTATAAAAATAGCACCAGGATAGGGGTGGTTCAGGGTTTTCTGGATGTGAAAGCAATGTCCATATAAAGCGTTCCCCATTTACAATAGCCTCAGCTAGCTCATTTTTCTAACCTGCTGGTGCTATCAACACAAATTGAGTATGAAAGCTGAGATGGGATCTTGCTCACCCATGTATCACTCAGAAGTTGCAAAGACCTGAAGGCTCGCCTTGCCCCATCAGCGATAGGACCCCAACATAACAAGAATCCGGGCTGCAGTGGTCATGCTATTGAATTCTGCACTAGAGTTCGGTACATCACAGCTCACGAGTACTTCTGGTGGGGTCTCCATGTGCAGCATCTCCTTGAGCAGGCTGACTGGGCCAGAGAATCTACTACTACCCAGAACGTCTAGTCTCCTCCATGGACTACAGAGGCTTCCCCACTCCCACTCCACAGCCTGAAGGGAAGATTCCCCCCCCTTCTTTTGGCCCCCATCATGTTCCCCAGCTCCTACACTCAGCTGCTGGGGTCAGGATGTGAGGTTTAGGGCCCAAATGTGCAACCATTACTCCCTGTAGGCCAGATTCTCAACCGGAGCTACACAAACTTACACTCGCTGAGACTCTGGCCCAGGGACTAGCAGCTTATTATGGAGCTGGCTGGAACAACTTTGAATAAATGAAATTTCCCTGAAAAATGTTGTTTGGTCAAAGCGTTTTGTGGAGACGTTTCAGTGAAGACTTAATTGGACTTTTTTGGGGTCCGGGCAGAGAGGTGGAGGGAAGCAGCCATTTTAATCCACTGTGGAGCCTGGTGGTTAGTGCACTAGCTAGGGAGGTGGAAGACAAAGGGCCATTCCCCATTCTGCCTGATTCACGGTGATGTGGCATGAAAAACTCTGCCCTGACTCAAGCAAAGCGAGGGCTTGAGCCTGCGTCATCCACCTCCCAGCCAAACGCCCTTTCCCTGACACTTGGACATTTTGACACCACTTCCCAATGGAAAAGCCTCAGGGCTTTTGCTTAGAAAATGGACATTCTGACAACTCCATTTTCTTGAAAACATTCGAAAGGTTTTGGTTTTGTTCCAATGTGGAAAGAAAACCAATTTTGAAACCTCAAAAGTTGCTGTGAAATGGAACTGTCATCTCCGGTCAGCTCTACCTTATTACAGGAGTGCTCGCACTGAAATCACTGTGTTGTATGTGCAGCAAGGTACTAATGAATGTGAGTCAAGGTGGCACAACTGAGTCTTTTTAGTGAGTAGCTCTGTTGATGATGCTCAAGCCGGAAAAATCCAGCTTCCTCTCCCAGAGCTACATGTCTCAGTGGGTTTACCGGGATCAAAACATTTCTGTCAGTAATTTTGCACAGATGACTCAATAAACATGGGGAGAAGATCTGCTGAGTAAAGATCTGCTGCCATAACTTCTCACTTTAAGAAGAGAAAATTAAATTTGTTTCATTAAATTAACTCTGATCTGAATGAGATTTGTTTGTTTGTTTGTTGTTTTATAAGAAATCCAGTTTTTCCTTGAGTCATAAATGTAAAATAAAATTCAAAAAGTATCACATGTAGAACAACAAATGAAACTGATACACAGCCTGGAAACAAATCAATACAAAAGGAGTCTGAAAACTAAACAAAACCAGGGGAGAAAAAGTACATTTTATTTATGAATAATGCCCTAGGGAAGCAGAGTATACATTGGGGAGCAGAAACATTTAAAATGAAGAGCTAGTATTGAAGGCAGAAAACAACAGCACTCAAAACAGTTAAATTATGTTAACAGAAATTCTTTAATTCTAAGGTCATTACTGCTTGTAGAATGACCAGTTAGGTTTATGCAACCTTGGCTTCAAGAAGTTCTGCTTCTTTCCTTTAGCCTTTGTCATTAATTGAGTGGGTAAGAGATAAGAATGGGTAGCTTTTGATTAACCCTTGTGATGTCAGATGACTCACTTTCAGCTTAACAGTTGAATTTTCTATGCTGTGATTGCAGCTCAAGTAGTGAAGATAATAATAAGGATTTGCCGAAGACATACAATTTCAAATTTCTCCACTTGGAGTTGCAAGATACACAAAGTCAACGTTAAATTGGCTCTAGCCCTTAGAGCCATGCATCAAATTTAGATCCCGGCATGAAAAAAAGAGACATATTTTTTGTTTTTTGGAGAGACATCTCCATCCTTACCCCTCCAAATGTCTCTTTTGCCTAATATAGTATAATCTCACTCCCTGCATCAAGAAAATAATTACTTTGGGGTGAATTTTCCCAGGAAGAAAGCTCAGAAATGTCATCACACCCTAACAGCAGGCAAGTACTGGGATACCAGGGAAATAAGTGTGGTGTAAAAACTTAGACCAATGAGAGCATTTGACATCACACAGTGGAGTTGGGAACAGTTGGGCTTCCCTTTTGAAGACTTCTGCTGAACTTTCACACCAGCTGTTGTCAAGTAGGACTGAGCAAAATGTTTCCAGTGAATTATGAACACTACAAAATTCAAAACATGCACCATTCATTTAAACGAGCAGAAATGGTCCATTCCTTGTGCCCTCACTCCAAAAAAAAGTTAAAGTTTTGTCTCTCAACTTGAAAGCTACTCAAAAATCTTGGAATACGTCATGAACAAGTTTCATATTTCTGTGGAAAATGAACCATTTTTTGAATATCTAATGGAAAATTGCATCTTTTTTACACTTCTTTATGAGCAATGTACTTTTTGCAAGGTATACATTGGAATTGGTTTGCTATTAGTCTTATATACATTATGGTAACACCCAGAGGTCCCAGACCAAGACTGACGTGCTGGACACAGGGTACAGAACAAGGAAAGAGTGCAGGATTGCATCCAATGGACAGGAGGAACTCAGAAGAGGTGATTGTTCCCCATCACACCCATCTTATTGGTATCTGTGTACAAAGAGTTAACGTCCTGATTTAATACCGTTTTCAGCATGTGTCCACTGGTGACAGAAAGGAAAATTACTGTAAGTTAACCATAGTGTCTGATTATTTTTGGCACAGGAAATTTGTTGTGAGTCACCAAAAAGTATTGCTGTAGGGGGGAAAAAAAGATCACCATTGTATTTCAGCCAAAGATAGGGAAAGAGGCTGCCATGAAATTAGAGAAACTGGACATTAATCAAAGCACCACGCATTCCCATTTGAGTACAGGTGAACCAGCAATAAACAGTGGAGCAAAGAAAGTTAATATCCATCTGGAGAACATTAAATAAAAAAATTAAAAGCATCAAGCTTAAGCCAAAAGAAAATTATATATGTATCGCTATACTGTCACCAACTCTGCTTTATTCCTAAGCCATTTTTAATCTTCGTGTGTTATAACTGATGTAATAAATGGGTTCTTAGCTGGCATATTTCTATGCGAATGTACATTGCTAAAGTGCTGTGCTTTTTTCAATTCCATCACTCATTAAAATAGGATGAAGGTTTTTTGAAGAAGAAAAAAAAACCTATGGTGAAAAAAAATACTAAAATGAAGGTTACAATAGACTTGTCATTTGAAATGTTATTTTCCCCCCTTATGGAAAAATTCATACAGAGCTTAATAGGGATAGATCTTATGCGTTGCTATAGAAATTTCTCTGGAGGACCTACAGATTTTCATAGATATTGAAATCCAGTCTATAGAAGTTTTATATGAACATTGAATGTAATAGAGAATGCAATCCCTGCTATTGAGTCACACAGGCTGGTTTTAAAGATCATTCCTTATTAATATATGCACAGAAACCACAGGAGTAGAGCCAACTGAAAACTGTAATTCCCTTTCTGCACCAAATTCTGACATTTTGAAATTTATTTTCATTCCAAAATGGAATAAAAAGCCAAAATTTTTAAAATTTTGAGCCGAACATAAATTTAGAAATTGTGTTTTGGAGCCATCAAAATATTTTGTTTCAATACTGTCAGAATATTATATAGAAAACATTAAAACAATAGATTAAAAACAATACAATATTAAAATTAATATTTTGATGACATAAGTTTGAAAGAAAATTAATTAAAATGATACAGTTGAAACAAAATGATTTACCTCAGGGATAGTCAGTAGGTGGTCCGTGGGCCAAATCCAGACCACCGCATGCTTTTGAACGGACCCCAAAATATTTTTATTTACTTATTTGTTTTATTATTATTATTTTTTCTGGAGTCTGGACCTTGACTGTACCTTGACCATGAAATTTGGAGCTTGACAAAGAAAACTGACTACCCCGATTTACCTTATCAACATAATTTTGACTTTTTCCCATTGAAATGTGTGGGAATTAACACATTCCTATTAAACATTTCGATTTTGATGAAACTCCATTTTCTGACAGAAAACTGTTCCCTTGAAAGTTTTCCAGCCAGCTCTGTACATCTGCATATTCTTCAAGAGTAGTCTGTCTTTATGCTGTTCTGCACAATGGGCCTGATCTGGTGAGCACCCCTTCCATGACAATCGACTTCACAAGAATTGTTCAGCTCTTGCAGAATCGGTCCCAACTGGTATTTGTGCAGTCACCTAAAGCCTACAAGCAGATTAAACCATTTTATTCCATACATCAGCCGTCATTGCAAAGTGCAGGCAAGATTGTGGTAGTTTAAAATGGCCTTTGATGAACTAGTGAGGTGGAGGGGCTTTTTCTTCTATTCGTTTTACCAGTATTTTTTCTTGTCTCTGGCCCTGGTTCAGCAACACACTTAGGTGTATACTTCACTTTAAGCATGTGCTTAAGTCCATCCTATTCAGCAAAGCGCTTAAGCACATGTTTAACATAAAGCATTTTGAGGTCAGTGGGTCTTAATCGTGTACTTAAATGCTTTGCTGAACTGGAGCCTTCAGAATTTCCCCAGGTCAGGAGACTATAACTACTGATCAGGACTTCATTCTTGGCTCTGTCACTAACCTACCATTGGACTTGGGGGTAACTCATTCTTTGCCCCTCAGTTTCTACATCTGTAAAAGTGGGAATAACAGGATTTACCTTCCTTTTTAAAGCAATTGGCCTCCAGTCCAGCAAAATACTTAAGCATGTGATTAATTTTAAGCACGAGTAATCCCACAATGGGACAATTCATGTGATTAAAGTCAGGAATATGCTTAAGCGCCTTCCTGAATCAGGGCCTCGACAACTATAATGGGACTGTTCACATGCTTCAAGTTACACATGTACTTAAGCCCTTTCTCCAATGTCTTGGAAAGCTACAGATGAAAAGTTCTATACAAGAACTGAGCTCTATTGTCATTACTGTATTTGCACCATAATTTTACTTATCCAAATGGAGGAAATGTAAATGTGTTCCTTTCCAATTCATGATATGAAGCATTTTTGCCTATGCAGCCAGTTGGATCACTGAACTGGATAAGCAACCCTAACCTTATAATTTTGCCTACAGTAAGTGCCAACAGTCATTTCTCGGATATTGTTCCACTGCAGCTGTGTCATTGTTCCATTTTTAACGTAACCAGTACACTCTGATGGAGAGGAAAGGAGTCTTAATTTTAATCAAATCAACTTCAATTTGTTCTTTCACATTCTAGTGCTTTATTATAAACACATGCAGTGCCCTCAGGAGTTAGCTCTGTTTGCATTATATGGGATCTCATTCATAATTTATATTGGACAGTATTGGTATCACTCAGCATTGTCTCACAATCTTGTAACCCAAACCAGAACTATTACTGAGATAAAAATATATGTGATGCTTCAGGGGTAATAGAGAAGCTTCCAAGCAATGGACCTGCTTCTTGACCAACAGATTAGTCAATTTTAGCATTGCCAGATAGGGAGGGAGGGAGGGAGAGAGAACAGAGGAATTGCACTTTGAATTATGAAATAACTGTCGTTCATCATAAATGTGCATGACGCACAGAGGTTTCTTGTATTTTGAATTAGAGAGATCTTGTAAAGCTATTAATGAGGTAACCTATAATTCATAGGAAGGGAAGCTTGGAGAGAGGTGAGTATTCCTATATTGTACATTATAAAACAGAATCATGGATGAATCACTGATCTTAGCTCCCAGAGAGAAAGAGCTCCCAGCTTGCTGTTGCTCTCTGAATATATTGAGTATACCTCAACAAAGAGGACCTTGACAATGAGTGAGAGTGGCTTGGTGGTGGAGAACTGATTTCCTTGCTGTAAATTGGAAAGTTCTGCCCATAACACGTAAGAATCAGTGCAAAAATAGGCCTGGATCTCCTATTCTGGTTTTAAACTCAGACAAAACTGAACTGACTTTCATTCATAGATTAAGGCCATTATGATCATCTAGTTTGACCTCCTGCATAACATAGGCTATAGAATTCCTGCATCAAAACCATAACTTCTGATTGAGCGAGATTGTATCTCTTAAAGTCATGCACTCCTGATTTAAAGAGAAATCCACCACATCTGTAGGAAAGTTGTTCCACTGATGAACTAGCCTCACTGTTAAAACATGCCTTAGTTCTAGTCTGAATTTAGCTTGCTTCAGCTTCCAGCCACTGGATCTGGTGATGCCTTTGTCTGCTTGATTATAGAACTCTCTGCTATCAGAAATCCTATCTGATATAGGTGCTGATACCCTGCGGTCAATTCACCTCAACTTCTCTTGGACTGGGTTTCTTTCATCTCTGTTAGGCTCGTTTTCCAGACCTCAAAAAATTTCTTTAGCTCTTTTCTGAACCCCTTCCAATTTGTCAATATCTTTTTTTAAGCCTTCCATGGAATTACTCCAGCTTACACCAGTGTAAGATAGGAGACTCATTCCCAGGGCCGCCCAGAGGGGGGGGGGGCAAGTGGGGCAATTTGCAGGGGCCCCCCACGAGAGTTTTTCAGGGTCCTTCACTTGGAAAACTCTCGTGGGGTCCAGGCCCCGGGAGCTTCTTCTGCTGCGGGTCTTCGGCGGCAATTCGGTGGCGGGGGGTCCTTCCGCTCTGGGACCCACCACCGAAGTGCCCTGAAGACCCGCGGCGGGGGGTCCTTCCGCCCCGGGACCTGCCGCCAAAGTGCCCTGAAGACCCCAGGCCCCCTGAATCCTCTGGGCGGCCCTTCTCATTCCCAGTGTTTTTGCATACTAGTGAAAAGTGCCAGGTTGACTGGAGACAGGGCTCCGTTTACCCACAAATGGACAGATTGTGTCTCTTAGGATATTGTCTTCACTGCATAGTTAACTCAAGTTCTCATTTGGGTGTTGCCCCTTAGCCCCTCCCATCCACACACAAAACCGTCTCACCTGAGATAGGTGGTACTTTATACCCAGACCAGCTGGCACAGCTGGGGATGTGGGCTAGTGCTTGGCTGCCACTTCCATTTGGGCTGTTAAGCTGCCCACTTTGCAGTGAGGACTCGATTGATGATCGTCCTCCCATGCTTTCCTGTATTTCCTACACTTTGCCCCAAATGTCAGACAAGTTCTCCTGCAATTCTCTGGGAAAGAATCATAGCGCAGCTCAGATTGCAGCAGCACAAAATCATGGGATGACCCCAGGAGTCTTAGGGACACACATGAGTCTACCATTGCTAACCCTCCACCTTTTCCTATGCACGGGACATCATAACTAGATCAGATGCTCGGCAACAAGGCAGGATTCATCAATAAAGTCAGTATGAGTGGAACAGTCAAACAATTGTCACTGATTTCATTATTGGGGTTGGGCAACGAATTTTTAAAGAATACCTTACCGATTGCTTTCACATCTTTCTGTTCATTAATGGAACTGGCTGTAACTTTCTGCACGTAATTCTTGGTCATTAGTTCATTCAGACACAGGTTGGTGGCAAATATTCGATACTCCAAATACAAGTTGTTTTGCTTGGTCATCTAGGTCACACCTAGGTCATCAAAGTGTTTCTGTTCCCTCACTCAATTAGGGTAACTCAGAGACAGTTTCCAATGGGAATACTCATGATTACAAATGTACATTCTTCAAAATATACACCAACATATGCTTAAAATGTCCTGTTTCCATGAATATTCCTGCCAATAAACTAGATTGCTAGAATATTTGCAGAGAGTGGACACCGGGAAATTAAAATGTTGTGATTAAGGTGGCAAAAGTATCTGTTCTTGCCCTTGCCCATGCTACGAGTGGTAGAAGCCACCAGCTTTCAGGATTAGATCTCCTATTAATAGTGACACTTTCTTTTCTGCAAACCTCTTATGAACAAGCTCAAGGAAATGTAAGCATCCTTCCAAGGACAGTCAGTTTTTCATGGTAAAATCAGGTGCCAAGTGTGGCAGAGTGAACAGCTGTTTCCAGCCAAGTGTGTATATGTGGGGGGGAACAATTACGTAGAATTTGCAAATTTAGTAACTCTATTCCGAGAATTGAGAGTGATGAATCATCCTTCCCATCTCTTCCCTCTCCTATTTCTAACTCCTCTCGAATAAGGTTCCTTCTCTTCCTGACTTACCCAGGCCTTTGTTCACCTTTCAGCAGAAATATCCCCAAAGGGGAGAGCATGTACCACAGATGTAAGTTTAGATAATATGATGCTGTTTTTATCTTGCAGGATAAGAACATAAGAATGGCCATACTGGGTCAGACCAAAGGTCCCCATCTAGCCCAGTATCTGGTCTTCCGACAGTGGCCAATTCCAGGTGCTATAGAGGGAATGAACAGAACAGGGAATCATCAAGTGATCCATCCCCTGTTGCCCATTCCCAGCTTCTGACAAACAGAGGCTGGGGACACCAGCCCTGTCCATCCTGGCTAATAGCCATTGATGGACCTATCCTCCATGAGCTTATTTAGTTCTTTTTTGAACTCTATTATAGTCTTGGCCTTCTGGCAAGGAGTTCCACAGGTTGACTGTGTATTGTGTGAAAAAATACTTTCTTTTGTTTGTTTCAAACCTGCTGCCTATTAATTTCATTTGTTCTTGTATTATGAGAAGGAGTAAATAACACTTATTTACTTCCTCCACAACAGTCATGATTTTATAGACCTCTATCATATCCCCCCTTAGTCATCTCTTTTCCAAGCTGAAAAGTCCCAGTCTTTAATCTCTCCTCATACAGAAGCTGTTCCATACCCCTAATCATTTTTGTTGCCCTTTTCTGAACCTTTTCCAATTCCAATATATCTTTTTTGAGATGGGGTGACCAGATCTGCACGCAGTATTCAAGATGTGAGCGTACCATGGATTTATATAGAGGCAATATGATATTTTCTGCCTTATCTATCCCTTTCTTAATGATGCCCTACGTTCTGTTTGCTTTGTTGACGGCCGCTGCACATTGAGTGGATGTTTTCAGAGAACTATCCACAATGACTTCCAGATCTCTTTCATTAGTTATATTAGTTAACAAGCCTATTTCCCTCTGCGCTAAGATTCTCTGCAATAACATGCACTGTCCCTGGAATCCTGGCTCTTCTCTTCGTTACCTCTTGGAAGATAAAGTGGCTAAAGAATACAAGTGCTGGAGTAGCTTTACCAGGGAAGGGCAGCAACAAAATGATAAGTAGCAATAATCAGACTGACAAATTAAGGTTGATGACTGGCAGTCCCAGTGCAAAGGCAACACTGTGCCTCATGGGGCTGGGAGGGGCATGGAATGTCAGTTCAGTAGAGCAGGCAGCATTACAAGAAGAGAAGGCAGGGTTTAGAGCTGAGATGACACATTTGGTAAGAAGTTGTTCTGTTTCTGTTCTCAGCCTCGCTCCACCTTGGCCCATCTCTTTGTAGCTACCTCTTGTGTAGCTTGGTTTAGTTGGGGATTGGTCCTGCTTTGAGCAGGGGGTTGGACTAGATGACCTCCTGAGGTCCCTTCCAACCCTGATAGTCTATGATTCTATGATAGCTGCTTCTCCCTTCTCTGCTGCCCCCACATTTGTTCCAGCCTTATTTCCTTCAGAGTCCCTCTTCAGCATTCCCTCCTCTCTCTTTCACTAGCCCTCCTCCCTGCATCTCCCTCTTCTACAGATCCCAGGTGCCCTTCTTTAACTCCTCCTCCTCAGTTCCTTGTCCCTTCTCTCTTTCCCCCCTCCTCTCTCATGCTACTCCTCTGCCTAGTAACCTGCCACTTTCTGCTTTAAAGGGGGGGGGAAAATCAAAACCAAAAATCAATAGCACCGATTGTGGCCATGCTGCCTTTCCCCTGTATTTAAATCCTAGCCTTGTAACACTGAATTAGCACTCCGCCAGCTCAGCTGATAGAAAGAACTTACATACTAACCATTTCTGCACATACCCGTTGAGAGCAGGGATATCGACACACAAAGGCACACACGAGCCACTTCATCAAAATGCAATGTGGTTCAAAGTGTAAAAAATAAATAAAAAAATCAGTGGTTATAATAATCCTCCATTGTTAGGTTTCAGCCTCCTTTCATTACTGAGTGAGTGACGGGAAAGAAAAATGAGCTTTGATGCTTCTACTTTGGATTCTATAACCAGCGCTGTACGAGGAGGCAGTATTGCCTTGGAACGCTGTCAGATCATTGCCAGAAATTATGGGTTGTCGTATAGATATATTGATTTTAAATAATCACACAATTCTCAAAAGGTCAGACGTGGAAGTCGCAGAAACTATTACTCATCTCCCCATCAGCAGAGGCGTTTGCTTCCTGCCCTCAGAGTCCCTCTCACACACCTGCGAGGCTGCAAGCTAGCAAGACAGTCTGCTCCAATGCAGAGCACTACAAAAGGGAGACAATTAAACCTCTTCAATGTAGCGATTTGCAGCAACGCAGGCTGCCTAATGGGGCCTGGAGCGCAGTCCTGCTCCCACTCACTGCGGTGACCGAGCTCCCATTGACCTCACTGGTGCAGGACGAGGCTCTTAGGCAGTAAATTCTGTGTCTAGTGCCAGTAGCCTACTGCCACTCCAGGTCCATGTGGAGGGAAGCTGTATGTTTCTACAGTTCAAGGGCCTCTCTAAGTGCACAGGGGCACCTGTACCTGAAACCCACACTCACTCAGTGTGGGGCTCTGTCCCTCTACAGTGGTGGCTGGGTCTCACAGAGGTTGATGAGCCTGCTACAGACTTGGCTGCCAACAGAGGTAGGTCTTTTAACTCAGGCAGTCGAGTTTGAGAGCCAGAGGTCCCAAGGTTGATCTCCACTGCTGATGGCCCACCTAGTGGCACAGCGTTGAATAACTTTCAGGGAGCCCCTGAAGAACTGGGCTCCACTCTGATCAGTGGATGCACGACCTCCCCATATCCTGCCCCTCTAAATAGGGAATCACACTGATTCTGTCGTATATTGAGCTCTTCGCACCCATGGAGGCCAGGTGAGGTTAGGCCCTTAGTGACCTGATTCTTCCTTTCTTTACTGTGTAGCAATGCAGCTACCTCAACTTGGCAGGGGGTTCCACTAGGCTTGGATGTTCCTGCAGACACCACGTTACTGACCTCAGAGCTGCTTGTGATCCATGAATGTTGAGGACGGTTGTCTACTTGTGGGGAATTGGGAGGAAGTGGCTTAAGGTCAACTCCTTTTTAGTCACATCATTGATTTGCTAACATTTCCAGTGTTAAATATCAAAACATTTACCCTTTCCCCAAAGACAAATTCCCTGCCCCAGTGCTAATGACGGAGGCTGCCCCTGTCATCGGTGCAGTGAATGCTGAGATATCTTAGCCGAGTGGGACCTGCAGTCGCAGAAGAGCCATTTCATGGATGTGCAAAGTAAAGAAAGTAAATTAAAGTAGCGATGAAAGAATCATGGAAGACGAGATGTTTGAACAAGTTCCGATGCTGCCGCAAATTATCTGCACCATCTTTAGTCTGTAGAAATGGGCTGGGAATCTCTCAATAATAGTTACCTTAGAGAGTAATGACAGGACTTCAGTCCACCAACTTCTGCATTCTAACCCCAGCTGTCTCATTGGTTGGCCTTGGGCAAGTCATTTAGCTCCAGATGCTCCTAGTCTGCAAAAAGATGCATCTGAGATTTGGACAAATTCTTTGTGCCTCAGTCTCCTCACCAGTGAAATGGGATTAATCCTTATCTATATCACAGGGCAGGTGGGGAGGATGAACGAGATATTGTTTGCACAATTGTGATGATGATGATGAAAAGCAGTAACGATTGTCAAGTATCATTATTTCACTCAAGATTTCTACTACTTCTTGCTCCCAGATGGTCTGTAAATACAGCAAGGAAAGTTTTCTGTTGACATGTTGGTTCTTCTGCTTCTGGTCTTTGCCGGAAATAGGCAGCCCAGGGTGGATTTGATCCACAGAGCATTAGCTGCTGAGACTCATTCCCCTGGGGAGAACTTTTCTCCCTCGGGGGGAGAAACTCACTTTCCAGTTTTTCCCTGAAGAGAATGTTGTGATCTTGAAAGCCAGGTGCATTTCAAATACTGGTTTAGTGGATCTTATCCAGTTGCTTGTTGCTCTTTGGCCCCAAGACCAGATTGTAATTGGTGCTTTGATGGTGAAGGGAAGCCACATTCAATGACTATGGATCATAATTATAGAAGATCATTGAGGGAGGGGTGTGTGTTTTGTTTTCATTTGTTTGGTTTTTAAACAAAAAAGTGTCATTTTGCCACCCAGCCTGACTAATTTCTGCCTCATTCTGAATCACTGTGTGGTGGTTGCAGCTTGTTAAAGCCCGGCTCACAAATCTGTCTCTGCTTCTTCTTGCTTTCACTAATGAAAAGGGAAAATGATCTACTGTCTGGGCTTTGGAGGCACCCTTCTGAATTGCCCTGAGGCTGGATGCCTTTGTCAGATTAAGGCAGGCACCGCCGTGCTACAGGCAGTGCATTTTAATAATGCAGAAGTGGCAGGTGAAGGAGGATCTCTGATTGCACTTCTCAGGGAGCTCAGCCCAGAGAGTTAAAGCAAGGGGAGAAGGGTATTCTGTAGAGGAGGGATTAAAATCTTTCAAAAAGCCCCTGGACTGGGTAGTTGCTGTCACTTCTACTGTATGTTGAGAAGATAAGGAATGTTGGGGGCCAGCAGGAAAATGATATTTGGCCCATCATGCCTTCTGGTTCATCTCAACACCACCCGCCTGCCTTCTGGTTCATCTCAACACCACCCACCTGCACCCAAATACATCTGGATACTCCACAAACAAGTCTCAGGGTCAGAGTCAGAGTCCACAGCCAGAAGGGACCACCAGATTATCCAGTCTGACCTCCTGTACATCACAGGCCATCAACACCACCCAGCACCCGCACCCTAAACCCAACAACTGAAATTAGACCAAAATATTACAGCCCACAAGAGTTTAAACTATTATGTGCCACAGGCAGAGAATAGTGGCACGCAGGGCTCTTCCCGGCCCCGCTGAATTGGGGGTAATACAAACACACCTATGAAGACATGATCCCTGCCTCAAAGGCACGTGTATCGCCAGAACATGGGTTTAGGAGGCTACCTTTAGATTGCTCTTCTTAAGATCTTGGCTGAGACCAGTGTGAATGCTTTCTGGTGCCAGACTGAGCAGGGTCTAGTCATGTCAGAGAGTAAATAAGTGCTCTGTTGCTGGTGAAGAGAGAAGGGGTTCAATATTCATTTTTCCTTTGTTCTGATATGGATAAACATACTCTCACTTATTTTTTTTTAAATAGCTAATTAAAATATTTAACATGGATCAAGAATATCAAAATGTTGTACAATGATGGTAGAAATCTACAAAGAGAGCCAGTTGACCCTAGGGTTTAGCAATTTAAATATACAAGTGACACAAGACAATGAGGAATAACTTTCTGCCAATCTCCAAGCCATCTTTGGGAGTATTAAAACAAAAGAGCTAATGGGCTCTCTTGGGTTTCAAATTTCACCAAGTCCTTACAAATGGACAGTCCTCGGTTACTTTGGTTTCCATAAAATTTAGGTAAATATAAAATAATATTTCTGAAAAGGTATCCTATTGTGGCCATTGTCCTAAATATTATCCCTTTGCATAGCAACCATAATAAATAGTAACACATTAAATGCTGCCAAAATGGCTACGTTTCAAATTTAATAATCCACCGTGTTATCTGCTAATTAAATAGCAGGCGCCAGTTTCAAAGGGTACATAATAAGGCTGAAAAAATGTTCTGGAGATAGTGTAAATCTGATACATATTTAATGCCCACTTATTTAAGAGATGCCTGCATAATTAGCAATGTATTGAATACATTAAGTGTAGGGGAATAACTGAATTTTTCACAGATGTCGAAGTGGAGCAATGAGCCGCGTTGCACATCGTTGTGAAAATGGGCTTCTATGCTGCAGTGTACTAACTACTAAGGCTACTGTCAATTAACATGGTTAATAAATGTTAATTTAAGATTTCCTTTTTCCAACTAATTGATATCTGATTAAACCCAGAATAGGCTTTTAAAACTGTTCATTAAATAGCTAAAATTTCCTCACAAGTTTTGTGTGTTTTCTATACGGACACAATCACAAAATGTGTAGCTCATGTAATTTCCAAATCATTATAGGGTAATTGAACTTATCACTTACATGCTCATTAAACCTCCACTCAGTGCTCTTTTTGCAATCAATTGACATTGGATAAATACGCAGTACCCATCTTGTTAAATCTAAATGAACTGGCTAAGACACTGAATATACAGCGTTGCTGATTGAGAATAAATGAACTGGCAGACTTCAGGTATTTTAGAACATGGAACCGTGTGTGATTTGGAGGCCTACAGGAAATATCTGTTCAAGCCAGATACTATATCAATGGTGGAAAAGTAGGAAACCAAGATAGTTTCCAACTGGAACATGCACAAGGACATGCACCAATGAACCTAATGGGAGAAGATGGCACCTCCCAGATTTGAGTTGCCTTTCTCCACCTAGAAGTATATTTCAGTGGTAGCAGAGGGATGGATTTGGACCAGATTTCACTATGACAGCACAAGTAAAAGGACTGTGATGTCAACAAAGAGACAATTATTGAATTCAGGTCAGAAATAAGTGGTAGGAGAAGATGAAATCTTAAAGAAATAAAGATTTTGTTAAATGCAAATATCCCCAGTAATTCAGGGTATGAAGACAGCAAGTATGAGATATAGTGTCAGCTGCTGTGTAACAGGTTGTTGGAATTTTTGACGTGCTGATATTTCCTTTTCTTTTGGGTCTACCTTTGGCACCTTCTCTTTATTCTGGGCCCACGTCTGGAATCTGTAGCTGAGAAGCAGTAATCAGTACAACTTGTGGTCTTTCATAAGCAGAACACCTGGAGACATTAGTGGGTGTTTTGCCTGCATACAAATTGCAGGATTAGACCTCAAATCTCTTGGAAGAAACGGCTTATTTATACTGACGGAAATATTGCTCAGTTGTATTCCAATTGCACAGCTGCATGGAATACCATAACTTTCCCAAATTCACAGATCAGTCAAAAACGATCCGTGAACATAAAGACAAGTACAGTCAATTCTCTCCATTCCACATCACTGGGTCTTGGAGATATAAACTGGCACACAAAGCCAGAAAAAAAACCCTACTCGGTTTTGCAGCCTGAGGACCTGATCCAAACCCATAGATTTGAATGGATTAGGCTCTAAAACAGAACAGAAATTCATCAATAAATATTTTGTATAGCCTTGACCTCTTGAGATAATATTACTGCATTGCTAATTTAAAATTATGTCCTCATTTTATAGTCTGGAGTCTCACAAATAGCTGATTTTTTTGTTTTTTCTAATGGATGATTATGAATTAGTAGGAAGAGTCCAGGAAAGAATCTAACATTGATTAGTAACATGACACTCTGTAGAAGCAATTAAATATGGAAATAGGAACATTCACGCTCATTGCAAACAAGCAAATAAACCAGCTTAAATAGTTATGCTATCTATCCAAGATAAAAGTTAATTTCAATGAATTATGAGAGTAAAACCCTTTCAGAAACTTCCTTTCTTCTTTATTATAAAGGCACGCCTGCAGTTATCATCAACTTTCAGCAGAAGGAAGCTAATTGTTTGCCTACAAATTACAGCTATGGGCTTTGTGTTTCTTATGAAATCATTCCATAAAACTAATTGCAGATCCTCCCAATGCCACTGAGAGGTCGCCATCCATCAATTTTGTTTGAAAAATAAAGCAAACCTCTCCGCTTCTAGCCCGGGGTATCTAGACATGTCCATTAAAACTCAGGAGCATCTCAAGCACCAGTTTCTGGGTGGGTCTCTGACCTGTGGCTCAGGAACGGGAGGCTGCTGAGTACATAGAGTCCATCTGGAAGATGTTGCTAGTTACAGGATAGTCACTCTTGTCTTGGTGATGATCTGCCCTAATGTGAGCTTCACAGGTCTGCAGGTCAAGTAACAAGTAAGCTTCCTGGCTAGCATAGGTTGGTGGTGCTCAATTGACTTCAAGCTGAAGTAGTTATATATTTGTTAAGGACCACCCTTGAGAAGGCGTAGGGAGGTGCATATTGAAGCAGGATGGGGGCTACTTGAATTTTCACATTCTTATACCTCCTTCCATTTGGTTGGAGTGCGAGTAAAACCATTTTGACTCCTGTACACATGGGTAGAGCTGGAATATGTAGGTCATGGGGAGTCTGAGTGCAAGGGGTTCTAACTTACACCACTTATACATTTTGTCTTAATCTGGCCCTCTGTGTCTAAGAAGTTTAGAGGGAACCCACACTGGTATATCTTACATCTTCTGACTCTTTCCAAGTGTATGTTAACCCAGCTTTCATGCCCTTAGACTGATTTTTTAGGGGTGGATTGTACAATCCTTATTCACCCTTGAAGGCACGGGTTGTGTGAGTGAGTATTCACAAATATGCGTAAAGGTTTCATAATCTAGTCCTTAAACTCACATCCACTTAACAGGTAACTTGTGTTCATCCCCTTACATATAACATCTCAATTTTACCCACTTAGGCAGAGTAAAGCCAAGTTGCTGTAACTGACATGAAAAGAGGACAAGAAAAGGAACTAAGAGGAAGGTGTAAAATCTAAATCAAAGCAAACTCCATTCCCTACATTAACTTTCAGCTCCTTAGCGCACACATTACAGCGTCTTACACTTCGTTCCATTCATTTACAAGTTAATTAAGTGGGGTAAGTAAGACAAATGGATTCTAACATGCACCAACTTGCACTTCACCAATGAGTCTGGCTTTGAATCTTCAGCAAGTGAAAAAAATATTCTTTACCTCATTAGTATTATACTTTATATTTTTTTATTCCTGTGGCTCTGTTAGTGGCACATTGATTTTATTTGTGTTTTGAATTAGTTCTAATTGTCTCTATTTTTAATCTTGCATGAATTGTAGTCTTAACTCAGCTTATTCCACTGTCTTGTGAAGCTCCTAGCATGCCAGAGATATATAGGCATTGCATAAAATAGGAGCTATTATTGCTATTATTAGGGGTATATGTTATGGAGTAAGTTTGTTATTTAATGAGCCCCATGGGGACAAAAAACACAAAATGAAACTGAGTCCCTTTCTTTTTATATGCAGCCATGTCAGTCCTAGCATATTAGAGACATCTTTTATAGGACCAGCATCTGTTGGTGAGAGAGACAAACTTTCGAGACACACAGAACTGCTCTTCAGGTTTGGGAAAGGTACTGAAGAAGAGTGCTGTGTGGGTTGAAAGCTTGCCTCTCTCACCAACAGAAGTTGGTCCAATAAAAGATATTACCTCACCCACCTTATCTCCCTTTCTTTTTGGTATTTAGTGATTTCTGTGTTTGTTTTCATTAATAATGGATGGCGGTATTTATTTGAAGGAGAAGATGCTTCCCCAATAGTGCTGTCATGGTGGAACATTCCATCAGGAGGAATATGACTAACTTTCTCAGCAGCCAATCAGGGCCTCCCACGCATAAAATGTGATACATTTACCAGAACAAAAGTGCTTGGGAATCCTGGGGAAATCTTAATGGGAGAAAAGTCACATGAGGCCCTGCATTCTTTGTACACCCAGAACTCCCACTAAAGTCAATGGAAAACTTGGATTGGTCTATGCCTTGTGTTTCAGAAGAAGATAAAATCTCTGCTAAATCTAACTGAATGACTGTACAATAATCTCCTTCAGGTGAAATGTCATCCCTGTTTCAAAGTGCTACTTACAAGTTTATTCTCTCAAGTATACGTATTGAGAGTCCTAGTAATTGTTCTCCTGGTTAGTCTAACTTCAGATTGTGTTCTTCATGTGTGTATGTTATCCTAAAAATAAACATATTGAGCTACTTGCTTCAATAATATCGTGCAGGAGTGAGTGAGTAATATGCAGGAGCGAGGGGTGGGGGCGCCCAGGAAGGTAGAAAGAAAGGAGAATGAGTCTTGTGGCACAAATATCCATGAGGCAGGCAAGGTGGAAGTGGTGGTGAGGGCTATGGACCTAGCAGATGCTCAACGAGCACACCTGGTAGGGTGCTGCAGAGAGCTGAAGGACAAAAATGGTTGGCACAGAGGTGAAGCAGGCTGAAATAGGGAAAAATACAAGGATGGAACAATCCAGGGTGGGCACTCAGCGCCTGGAGGAAGAGACTGTGTGGGAAGAAGTGGCAGAAGCAAAGAGGCTTCAGGGGAAGCTAGTGGCTTCAGAACAGGCTCTGCAAGCAGCTGTTAATGAGAATGCGTTGCTGCAGGAGGAGTGTTGGGACATTGCAGAAGAGAAGGATTGCCTCCTAATTATGGTGAGTCGGTTCGAAGGGGAGCTGGAGATGCTGAGGGCCCAGGCGGTTCAATCATGCAGCCAGTGACAGCAATGAGGTAGCAAGGAATGCGGCTGGGACAGGACCCCTGGAGGTTTGTTGTCCGTGCGGAGAAGAGGGCATAAACAGAAGTCTTGTCCTCTCATGGAGTGGTACCATGAGTGGGGGAAGCGACAAACTGAGGATAGTAAAGAGGAATATTTTGTGCCAGGAGTGAGGCATAGCCCTCCAGGCAGCCCAGAAAACGCAGGTGCAGTATACAGTTTGCTAGCAAGAATTGACGAACTCTCTATATCGGTAAAGGAGGAGGATTTGACCCATTCTGTAAAGGAGGAAGACACTTCGGGCTTAGCACATGAAAGGGACGCAACAAAGAAAGCTGAGGATGTGTTAGAACTGGGTTTGCCCCAGATGGAAGGGAGTCCTGGGGAGAAGGTACTGGTTTGGGAGATGGGCCTTGCTTGGATTTCCCCTAAGAGGGAGGAACTAGGATTCCATCCAGACCATACTCAGGGGGTTCCTGTTGGAGCCCAGACAATGCCCAGGGGGGAGGTGGTGAGCACCCAGACAGTGACCACTGGGATAACAAGGGATGCATGATTAGCCAAGCTCCTTCTCAGGGCACATGGGAGCAGCTAATTGACCAATGTCAGGAAGCTGTTGAGGAGTGAGATCCCTTGCTTATCATGGTAAACAAAATCGCGGAGGAGCTGGAAACCCTACAGACCCAGACTGTGTCTTCACTGGGATGGTGACATAGTATTTTTTTTTTTTTTATAAAGAGGGGGGAATAATTTATTTTGCAGGTACACCTTGCCCTGGGGGAGTGAGGCTGGTATGTAAAAGGTGACTAGCCCATCATGGGTTGGAGAGCCTGATTGCAAGATAAGAACATAAGAACGGCCTTTCTGGGTCAGACCAAAGGTCCATCTAGCCCAGTATCTGGTTTTCCGACACTGGCCAATGCCCCACAGAGAATGAACAGAAGAGATAATTACGAAGTGATCCATCCCCTGTCGCCCATTCCCAGCTTCTGGCAAGCAGGCTAGGGACACCATCCCTGCCCATCTTGGCTAATAGCCATTGATGGACCCATCCTCCATGAGATGAGTCCCACCTAAGAGGAATCAGGCAATTCCAGTACAACAGGCAGCAAGAAGCTGCCGGGAGGGGTGGTGTCCAGAGAGTAGCAGAGACTTCCAGAGGCAAGAACCTGCGGAAGGAGAAGAAAAAGGAGGGTGTGTGGAGCTGGGGCTGGTGGAAGGGGCAGCTCTCTGGAGCAAGTCTGTCCCCTGCAGAGCCCTCGCTGGATAAAGCCTGTGAGTGGAAGTTAAAGAAAGGAGGATGAGCGGAAAGCTTGGTATTTTGTTTGGAATTCTTCTGGTTTTTGGCTATGTTGTCAGCCTGAGGACAGCTGGGGAAGAGTAAGTTAAAGGATTTGAGGTTAGCAGGTCACAGGAGACTGAGTGAGTTGTTAAAGGGTATGTCCACACCGCAAGTAAAAACCCACGGCTGACCCATGCCAGCTGACTCGGGCTGCAGGGCTGATTAATTGCAGTTTAGACGTCCGGGCTCAGGGTCCTAGAGCCTGGGCTCTAGGACCCTGCGAGGTGGGAGGGTCCCGGAGCTCTGGCTGCAGCCCGAGTTGGAACTTCTACACTGCAGTTAAACAGTCCCGCAGCCCATAGGCACTCACTCCATGGGTGCTCCAGGGCTGGAGCATCCATGGGGGAAAAAATAGTGGGTGGTCAGCACCCACCGGTAGCCACGTGGATCAGCTCCTCCCCCACTCCCCTAGCGCCTCCCAGAGTCTTGCCCGCTGGTAGGCCCCACCAATCAGCTCCTCCCCTCCCTCCCAGTGCCTCCTGCATGCTGCATTCAGCTGTTCAGCGGCATGCAGGAGGCACTTGGGGGAGGGGCAGAAAGAGGCAGGGGGAAGGGGCGGAATGGGATGGGAAAAGGCAGGTCAGGGGTGGAGCAGGGGCAGGAAGAGGTGGGGCAGAGGCAGAGCAGGGGCAGGGGCAGAAAGGGGTGAGGGTAGGGCCTTAGGGGGAAGGGGTGGAGTGTGGATGGGGCCTGGAGTGGAGCAGGGGTCCAGCACCCCTGGGGAAATCACAAAGTTGGCACTTCTGCTGCAGCCTGAACCTTTGAGCCCAAGTTAGCTGGTATAGGCCATCCACGGGTGACTAATTGGACGTACCTAAAGAGGCCTGGGTGAAGGGGAAATGGAGGCAGACTGGCCACAGAGGCAACTCTCGCCATGAGTGGGTGCCCAACAGACAGGAAGTGGCCATGGTGCTCCAAGGTTATTTAAGTGTGCCCCTGATTTGTACAATTGTGTTATAATATTCCCTGTTCCTTTTATCATGCAGCCTAATGTTTTACAGTAGTTCCCTTGTTGAACATTATAGCCTAATGGCCAGATGTCTTATGAGCTCCCTATCTTAACTCCTGGATCTTTTCCTTGCGGTCAATAATGCTGAACGTCTGTGTGAATTAGCGTTTTTAATGATCCCTTCCCATATGCATTGCTATGCAGCTATCTTAGCTGAGCAACACGTTGGCAGATGAACCTTACCAAGTTTTGTCAGAGTTTCTCACATATGCTTGACTAACCTAAATAATTCTGAGTTATCAGCACATTTTTATCAGCTCTTTCAGGTACTTAATCTATGGACATATTCAACAGCACTGGTCAGTTCTGAACCCTAGGGCGTCCCTGGCTTTAACTTCTTCCCATGCTTAGAGTGGCCATTAATTCCTATTCCTACAGGTAACTGTGTTTCATGTGACAATGCCAAGTTGCTTCTTTCCACCCACATTATATCATTTTTCCTGCTCCTCAGTGTGTAGAACTGGCAGAATCCTCAGGATTCAAACTGAGGGTGAACTGATGGCAACAACCGTTAAAATAAAATAGCTATCAATAATTATAGAAGGGCTATGAGAAGGCTGTATTGTGATTCACCCTGGAACATCTTGAAGTGTTATGCTATGCCCGTAGAAATAATGAACATTGTCAAGTATTTATATCAAGGTGCAGCATGCACAGTTAAAGTAAATGCAGACTTGAGTGAATGGTTCAGGATAGACACTGTCAAAAACTGATGCATTCTCTCATCTCTGCTGTTTGCACTACTCTTGACTTTATTAGGAGAAAAACGTGTAGATGGATACACAGGCATTGAATGGCTCAAACCAGTACTCTAGAAAAGCTTGATGTTGCTGACAACATACCTCTTCTAAGTGAGAGCTCAGCTAACATGCAAGTAAAAGAATTAGATACGTTCATGGAAGATAGCCATTGATGGTCCTATTAGCCAGGATGGGCAGGGATGCAAAACCATGCTCTGAAGTGTCCCTAGCCTCTGTTTGCCAGAAGATGGAAATGGGTGACAGGGGATGGATCACTTGATGATTACCTGTTCTGTTCATTCCCTCTGGGGCACCTAGCATGGGCCACTATCAGAAGACAGGATAGTGGGCTAGATGGACCATTGGTCTGACCCAGTATGGCCGTTCTTATGTAAAGATCAAAAGACTGTCCAACATTGTAAGAAACTGTTTTTTTTCCATAGCTGATTATTAACCCTATCTTTTGAGAACCCCGGCAACTCCCAACTTAAGCATTATTTTAGAAAGCAAAAGAATACAAGAGGTAGTCAATTTGCATACCTTGGCTGTAATGCACAAGGCAGTGGGGAAACCCAGAAGGAAATTATGTCCTGAATTGGCAAGATAACAGTTGCATTTACCATCTTAAACAATATTTGGTCTTTACGTTGTAGATTTTTGAATTATCGAAACTACAATTCTTCAATTCAAGTGTTATTTCTATCTTCATATATGGAGGTAAAAGCTTGAAATCCAACATCTAGACAAATGTCTAAATGACTTTAAAAGCAAATGACTTAGAAAAATATTGGGTATTAAATGGAATGCATTCATCACAACTGCAGTTTCAGAGAGTTCACCAACTCCTTATTTGTAACGTTACCGAGAGAAGAAATATCGGGGACGTGTTAAAAATGAAGTTAAGCATGTACCATCGCAGCCATGCTACTGGGCAGCTAGAGGAACACACAAGAGGGACTGACCAAAAGAATCTCTCTGTCAAACACTGCCCAGAGAGAGAGAACTTATGGGATGTAGTAGACGTGCAAACAGCAGCCCAGCATAGACAGGGATGGTGGAGCCTTGCTCATGACATAAGTGACATCTGATGGTGCCCGAACAATACCAGAGGGCAGAAGGGCAAGAGAGTTAATCCCTATTAAATAATTACTGTTCAGGCCCTGGTAAATACTTCTGATACTTCACAGCGTAACATATAGTAGCACAATGTTAACATTGAAATCATTGCACTACTCCAGGGGTTCTCAAACTTCATTGCACCATAACCCCCCTTCTGACAACAAAAATTACTACATGACCCAGGAGCAGGGACTGAAGCCTGAGTCCCGCCACCCCGGGTGGGAGTGGGGGCCACGGCCAAAGCCAAATCCCGAGCCCCGCCGCCCTGGCTGCGGGGGGGGGGGGGTGTCAAAGCCAAAGACCAAGGGCTTCAGCCCTGGGCTGGAGGCCTATAACCTGAGCCCCACCACCCAGGGCCGAAGCCTGAGCCCTGCCACCCAGGGCCGAAGCCCTCGGGCTTTAGCTTCAGCCCAGGCGGTGGGGCTTGGGCTTCAGCCCCGGGGCGCAGCGAGTCTAACGCTAGCTCTGGAAACCCCATTAAAACAGACTTTGGGGTCTCACAGTTTGAGAACCACTGCACTACTCCTTGATGTGTGCCCAAGCATTACTGCCTATGGAACATCCAAGATTGGAAAGGACATCCCATTCATGGCAAGTGATAGCACAGGCTACCAAAATATCTGCTCGACTATGTAAAGCACCCCCAATCATCCCCTGAATATTTGCATATGGACACATGATGCTTAAGCCACTCAGTCCACAAAAGATGTTAAAATTCCTTATAAGAAACCAAATGATTGATATTCATATTGTGGGGAAAACAAGCCTTTCCCCACGAATAGTAACTATTTATACTACAGTAGCACTCAGAGGCCACAGTCAGGGATCAGGGCCCCATTGCATTACACGGTGTGCCTGAAATGAGTTAGAGAGATGCTGAGGAAGTAGTCTGTATAATTATTATGCTCATGTTTCCTGAATCTCAGCTCACCACTTGGCTGTAAACCAGGCCAGACTTCTGTCTTTTCAGGACTTTTCAGAAAGAATTACACAGTTAAAACCTCAGGGCTATTATATGTAAAATCCTGATAAGTAAATGTTAATAGTCCCATCCTCCCCCCCCCCCCCCCCCCCGCAGCTCTGAAAAGAGAGTACCATACAGTTTAATAAACAAACATTTAATACACACCAAATATTGCAAATAGAATTTGGAATACTATGAATATTCTTTAAATAAAAGCTATTCGACAGTAAATCTTTAGGTGTTCCTTAGACAGACCTCCCCATTTTGTTGCTGTTATATTAAAATGAAAGGTTCCAATGTATGTAACATTTACACTTCTGTACGTTAGTACACACACACACGTCAGTGGATCTCCACAGCTAGCAGCATTCCAGCCCCTGGGTTAATAGTTGACTGATCAACCATTGCTGGAGAAACAGAAATCTGTAGTCTGTATCCAAAGTGGTACGGGGATTGGAACCTAGTCCTGCCAGCAGACACATCTCATCTCTTGGTCCTGCATAGATCAGCCACTGTGTCCACAGGGCTGTCTTTAATACCTGTATTTATAACCTTTCAACCCCTGCACTCTGGATCAGGTCTTGGAGGATGACTGGATGTGACCTGCCAGGTGGGTTTCCTCACCAAAGAATCTTCTTATGCAGCTTCTGAAACAGCTACTGAGCATACCTAGTAACTGCCACTCCCTAGTTCTGGATGTTTCTGGGACCTTCTCGCTGAACTGCCCTGCCCTATGCCCATGTGCAGAGATGAAGAGTATTCCAGCTAAAATCCATGTCTCCTCCCCACTGCTTCTCTCCCTGTCTGTGGACCAAACAGTCAAATGCTGCAGTGCAACGCTTGTTGGTTACATGCACACAGCAAAAGATGGCTCCTGCCCCCGAAGGTCTTACAATCTAAGTACAATGGAAGATACTCTGTTGATTAGAAGAAAGGCTGGCAGCTTCAAATCTACAGCTTGTCCTCACTAGATCTGGCTGGTGATGGCCTGTATGTTGCTACAGCCCTACGACAGGATACGTTGATTTTTTTTTTCCTTTCTGTAAGTGAGCCCTCTCGCTGCTCTAACCCAATCAACCTAATGGAGTTGAGCAGTCAGATTAACAAGTGCTAACATGCTAGTTGGGAAATAATGCTTTTTCCAGCATATTTATAGCTCTTTGCAGTTATTAGAGTCGTAACATGAAGCTGTGGGAAGGACACCGTAACTGACCATGCTCTGGCACTCCCATCACACGGTGTTAAAAACTTTAAATTAAGTTGTTTTTATTAAAAAACTGGAGACAGGGAGGCCAATCCATGACTGACAAAGTCAGTTTCTCTCGGCACGGCCCCTGAACACACACAGCTGTGGAGCAGTTATTTTTACATAAATCAAGCAGGTGCTGTATAATCAATGATCCTGTCTCCAACCTCACAAAGATGCATACGGAGTATAGAGCCATAAGTCCAGAAGCTCAATTTTTGGAAGGGGACTCTGCTTTCAGCAGGGTACACTTGGGGAATGTTATTTGCTATTAAAATCATCCAAAACATGTAAACATATTAATGCTTCCCAACGCCTTTCCCAGTATATCTGCCTAAACCAGTCCTTCCCCCAACTTCTAATCAAGTCCATGTGTCAAACCCACTCCAGTTTTTCCTACAGTGTTTAATATCCAGCACAGAGAATGGTGATCAGTCCCCAGCACTGAGTGACAGTTTTTCAAGAATTAAACATCTTACTTTTCAGAAGACTGTAAGAAAAGGTCATAAGATTTTTTTTCTTTTCTCCTGTGAGCCCTGTTGCCTGTATCTTCTCCAGAACCTGAATGTCTTTCATTAGACTGAGTGCACAGTGCCACATGCAATATTCAAAGCGGGTCTAAAACTTTAGATTAAATTACCCTAGGTGGTGGCAAGGGAATATGGATTCAAACTGCATTTGCACAAGGTGTCCAATTAACTGGGTAGTCACATAGCTGGAGCCAAATTCTCCCTGTTGTCTTCAGCGGGGGCTGCAAAAGTATAACGAAGAGCAGAATTTGGCTCTGATCATCTAACGAACTTTCTACCCAATTAGTGGGATTTTACCTTTAATAGTCAACAGATCGTTTTCTGCAAAAGCCACTTCCCTTCTAGGGCAAGAGGAAGTGAGGCCAGGCAGTGGGTAGTATGTGGGAGATGATGATGGAATTGTGCTCCTTTCTGTCACATAAGAGAAGAATGATGAGCTGTTAATGATGATGTGACCCTCAGAGCACCCCACTGCCAGAGGGCCAGGGGCTCCCTGTTTTGTGGCAATCAATCTCAGTTGGCCTGACCAGTTTGTCATGATCTTTATTTAAATAGGTGTCTTGTAATACATCATTGGGAAACTAGTAATGCACTGATCATTAATATTCTTGCATGATGTATGTACGGTTAACATGCAAAGGACTATACAGATGTGCTAGAAATGTGACTAAAATGTGTTTAAACCAGGGAAATGACTCAGGAAAAGTTGTTAAATAAGTTTCTCTTAGACAAAGGGTTGTGGATGCCCTGTCTGCCTTGTGAACCATGGACAATGGGGATATAGCAGGAGTAAACAAAGCAACCAGCTCACAGATAGGGGGAAGACTTCATTTGCATTATGAAACTGCAGCAGGAAACATCACATGGGAACTCATCAGGGAGGGACACTTTGATCATGTCACCCTCCCTAGAGGAGACAAGAAACTGAATCACCCAGGGGACCTTTCTGGCTCTTGACACCAGGCCAATGAACCTTGGGGGACTATACAGAACTGGAAAGGGACTTTAGGTTTTCCTTCACCTGAGGAGACACAGAAACCAAGCGCTTTGAACTCTGTGTTGGAGCCTGGCTAAAGACTGCAGGTAGAATAACTGTGGTAAGAGACTTACTTTGAACAAAAGCCTCTGATTTGGTAAGTTCTATTTTAGTCTTGAAAGTGTATTTTTACTTGTTTGTGTAATCACTTCTATCCCTGTTCCTTCAACTTGGAATCACTTAAATCGAGGTTGCATTGTTAATAAACTTGTTTTACTTTTACAAAACCATCTCAGTGCTGTATATTAAACTAAAAGGGTAAAAGCCTCAGCTAATCTAGCAGGCTGGTGTGTGTACTGTGTCTCTTTGGAGGCAGCAAACGTAGCTTCTGTGAGGGTCCAGTGAGAGGGCCTGGACCGTGTAGGGGAGATGGGTATGGAGACACTCGAGACTAGAAGGGCTGTTGGTGTCACACTGCAAAGAATAACCAGGCCGGTGGAAGCCAGGGTCTGGTCATGGTGCTGGAAGCAGCCAAAACTGCAGAGCACAGAGACACTCAGGGTTTCAGGGCAGGTGGTGACACAATCTTTACTGGCCTGGGTGAACCCCCAAAGTGTCACAGATGTTAATTGCGTTGGTTTATTTTCCTATTATAAAGTGACACTTGCCCATGAAGAATTGTATTTATTGAAATAAAGCACTTTCCTAAATGAGTTCATTCCAAACCGTCTGAAAACTCCCGTCAGTCAAGCTGGTGTGTGAGACGTCAAATTACTCACTGCAAATATTACTATGTTTTGTCATTACTAACTCTCGAACCCAACCAGATTTCGGCAGTGTTTGTTTTTTCATGTTTGTTAAATAATGGTTCATGTTACAGTACCACCTGAGGGCCCCAATCCGCAAGGCACTGTACAAACGTGAACAGCTTAAGGAAGAGATTCCCTTCCCCCAAAGCGTATGAATCTAAATAGACAAGACAGAGGGAAGTAAAACAGAAGAAGTGACTTGCCAAAGGTCAAGTCAGTCACAGAACCAGAACTCAGATCTCATGATTCCATGCTAGTGCCCTTCCACTACTCCATGCTATTTACCGAATTTTCACTCTCAGAGTTTGATACTTTTTGACTATTCACTACTCATAGTAGTCCCATGGGAGTCTTTTTGTTCCCTGAGCATATGACTGAAGCCTATATAACTATGAGAACAATTAATACTGAATGATGAAAACTAAGAAATACATGTGTTTGTAGAAATAGCATCCAATCCAATCAGGGTTAACAAAAATCTCCTTTACAAGAATATTGCAAGCAGAGGTAGAAAGTAAAAAGGAGGAAAACATAGTTGGTTTGTCAGAATTCTATTTTTATTTATTGTTTTGACAGATATTGATGTTTGTTTTAAAGCTTTTTTTCAATTCAATTTAAATTTTAACAGCTGTGCAAAATTATGGGCTTTATGAATTTTTTTGTTTTTATCTAGTTAAATGTCCACAGTTGTGGAAAACTGTGGGGGGGGGGGGGGATTATTTAATGTCAGTAGACATTGAGATTCAAAAAGTTAACGTTTTATTACTGTTAAATCACAAATTTGTCAATACCACATATCAAAATATACAAACTAAATATACTTAAAATTTAGTTCTCAAGAGGCATTTGTCTTGCTTTGCCTACCTGTGAATTTCAATTATTATTGATGGAAGTTTTTTGTCGGTTTGTATGTCCAGTGAAATAGATGTTTACTGACATTTACTGATAAAGATCTAATCCTTCCAAGCCTAAGCAAAAGTTGAGTCAAATAGCTGTTCAGAATTCAAATGAATGGTCACTAACACTTTTTTTTTTTTTTTTGCAGCATTTGGCCAGTTCTAGGTCTGGGTCTGAATAGTTTTTTAAAGCACAATACAACCCCATTAACCAAATTCCAGTGAGTATTATTATTAATCATGTTTATTACAATAGTACCTACTGGCCAACCAAGAATGGGGCCCCGTAGTGCTAGGCCCTGCACAGAGTAACACAGTCCTCTCGCAAACAGCTTACAATCTAAGTAGACAAGACAGCTGCAGAGTAGGGAAGGGGTAAAATATACGAGGAGAGTGAACAATATGATGGCAGCAAATATCTTAGTTCCACGTTTTTGGAAGGTGGGGAAGGGTAGTTAGGAGGGGATAAGCTAAATAGAATAAAAGGGATGGGAAGTGGGGCAGGGGTGAAGAAAGTAAGGGGGGCAGCTGCAAAATGAAGCTGAGGTGAGGAGTCTGAGGGATGTCTACACAGGTATAAAAATTGGGTCGGGTCAGCTGACCCAGGCTCATAGGGCTCAGACTGTGGGGTTGAAAAATTTCAGGATAGACGTTCAGGCTCAGGCTACAGCTCAAGCCCTGGGATTCTCCAACATCTACACAGCAATTTTTCAGCCCCGCCGTCCGAGCCCTGCAGGCCTGAGTCAGCTGCCCTGGGCCATGCCGCAGGGCTTTTATCCCTGTGTAGACGTAACCTGGGGGGGAGGGTTTGAAGCAAATTGTCAATAAGCACAGGACAGAGAAAGTCCAATCAAAACTATAGAAAGTTCTTTGTCCGGAGGAATGGAGAAGGGCAAACATAGTACTTATCTTTAGAAAGGGGAACAAAGAGGACTTGGGTTTAAAGACCAGTCAACCTAATTCTGACACCTGAAAAGATACTGGAACAAATTATTAAACAATCCGTTTGTAAGCACCTAGGAGGATAATAGGGTTATCCTCTGGCACAGATAGCTAGCATGTATTTATCAAGGACAAACTATGTCAAACCAATCTAATTTCCTTCTTTGACAGGATTACTAGCCTGGTGGATAGAGGGGAAGCAGTAGATGTGATAGATCTTGATTTTACTAAGGTTTTCGACAGTCTCACATGGCATCCTCATAAGCAAACGAGGCAAATGCAGAGTCTAGATGAAGTTACTATAAACTGGGTGCACATCTTGGTGAAAGACTGTGCCCCAAACGGTAGATATTAATGGTTTGCTGTCAAACTGGGACAGCATATCTAGTGGGGTCGCACAGGGACCAGTCTTGGGTCTGGAACTATTCAATATTTTCATTAATCACTTGGGTGATAGAATGGGGAGTATACTTATAAAATTTGCAGATTACACCAAACTGGGATGGGTGGCAAGCACTTTGGTGGACAGAATTAGAATTCAAAAGGACTTTTGAAATTGGAGAATTGATCTGAAATCAACAAGATCAAACTCAATAAAGACAAGTGCAAAGTACTTTATTTAGGAAGGAAAATCAAATGCACATCTACAAAACGGGGAATAACTGGCTAGGTGGTAGTACTGTTGAAAAGATTCTGGGGGTTATGGTGGATCACAAATTGAATATGAGTCAACAATGTGATGCAGTTGCAAAAAATACTAATATTCAGGGGTGTATTAACAAGAGCATTGTATGTACAAGACAGGAGGTAATTGTTCTGCTCTGCTTGGCCCTGGTGAGGCCTCAGTTGGAGTACTATGTCCAATTCTGAGCACCACACTTCAGGAATGATGTGACCAAATTGGAGAGAGTACACAGAAGGGCAACAAAAATGATGATAAGGTTTATGAAACCTGACCTATGAGGAAAGGTTAAAAATACTGACATGTTTAGTCTTGAGAAAAGAAGACTGAAGGGGGAACCTTCAAATATATGAAGGGATGTTAAAAAGAGGATGGTGACCAATTGTTCTCCATGTCTGCAGAAGGTAGGACAAGAAGTAATGGGTTTAATCCCCAGCAAGAGAAATTTAGAGTAGATATGAGGAAAAACTTTCTAACTGTAAAGGTAGTTAAGCTGTGGAATAAGCTTCCAATGGAAGTTATTGAATTCCCATCATTGGAGGTTTTTAAGAACAGATTGGACAAATTCCTGTCAGGGATGGTCTAGGTCAGTGCAGGGGGCTGGACTTGATGACTTCCCCAGGTCCCTTCCCTTCCATCCCTACATTTGTATGAATCTATGATAAGGTCCATGCTTTGGCCGTACTGGCTGGTTTCTCTGTCTGGCTCCCCCCTGAAGTTTTCCTCTCAAGGCTACATGGGAAGGAAGGGGAAAGGGCAGGCACCACCTGCATCCTAGAGCCCCTAGGATGCATGTGGGGGTCACCCCTACACAATTCTGGATTCGGGTGGGTGCTGAGGAGAGGCAAGGCCCCAGTTCGGCCTCATTTTACCCCCTCCTCATAGAGTAGCAATCCCTGCTTTGGCTGCTTCTGGGCCTACCAGCGGGAATTTTGCTGAAGCTTACAGAGATGTGTAAGTCCTCCAAGGTCTGCAAAGCTAACCAGGGTTCATTATTTTTACCACACTTTAGGGCTAGCGAGTTTGAGTATGGTGACTTTTGCTGGCTGGATTCTCCCATGCATCTGAAATCCCCATTTATCAGAAGGTTTCAAGCCTCCCTTGAACCCTTCAAATCAATGTGTGAGTAATGAAGGAGGAAAAGATTATCATGCCAAGGGAGTTCATTCCAGCTCCTTCTGACAAAAAAGACAGAGGGACGCAATCTTTATTTGAGAAGACTGTGGAGTATCATGCCCCCAAATAAATAACCCTAAAAACAAAACAAAAAAAAAGACCAAGGCTACATCTGAACAGAAGAGGTGCTGCTCTCCACCGCCATTTGGCAATTATGGAATCAGGACTGACAGTCCACAGGGAAATATAATACATCCGGGGTGAAAATGAAAAGAGCTGCTTTGATCACTGGGAACAGGATCTGATGGCCTGAAATTTTTGCACAGAAAAGGACTTTCCCCCTTTTACTCCATGGAGATGAGGGAAGTTAGAGTGGACTGATTCTGAAATGCAAAGGCAATGTAAAAGGGAACATTTCTCCTGGTAACCGGTGTTACCAGCCGCTAGCATGCAAAAACAAACCACCAAACAAAAGCCACACCTACACAGACATACAAAGCACTCAGACTTGTCAGTGATGTATCTCTAAAGGATTCCATGTGAAAAAATAAAGATAACATCGATCTACAGCTATTGATGTACACACCCCTTCACATATACAGATGGGAACGCAAGCCTTTATATTGCAATCCAATATTTGCAGAACAATGTTTACAAAAACAATGTTTATAAAATGTCTTAATTAAAAGCAAACAAATAAATCTTTGGAAGAAGTGGAGAGTTAAAGTGTTTGCCATAGAAGGGGAGTGGGCTATGCACACATTTCTCTTCAAGCAAATAACTCTGTAAAATAACCTTTGTCGTCTTTAGGATTCTGTGGATGTGCGATAACTGCTATCTTGGCTGATACTTGGGATAGACTTGGGGACCTCCAGAGCTAAATGCATGAATCTCTACAGACTGAGCTGAAGATCTAGGGTCTCAAGCTAAGCACTGTTACAGACCCATATCTTCTGTACCATGGGCACAGAGAGGTACACATACCACACTGAACCAGTGGGTTACAGACAGACATCCTCCCGCCCGGAACATTAGGGTTTGAAGCAAAGTCAGACAATTTTTTAAAGTTTTTTTCCCCTCCTTCCCATCCACTTTTGAATCTTTCAGATTCTCCATCTGTTTTACTGCCGCATTCATAGCCACCTTCTGGATTGCCTCCTCTTGCATATGCCTTTCCAGTATCTCTAATAGATCTCAGGAAATAAATTAGCACAATTAAATTAGCAATGTGGCCTTATGCCTCTATTCTGTATTTAGCTCCTGCCTTCTCAAAGGTCCAGCTTCCTCTCACTCCTTCAGAGCAGTCATTGCTACTGCAGGAACAACTTTAGAAATTGTGCATTGCAGAGCTCGATGGCTCAGAAGATGGGCGATGAAATACAAATCCTTTCACTTCTGTGTCAGTGGCTGGAATCTCTCCTAGCCTGATACCAGCAAATGTCATTACTACTATCTAAGGGTTTGTTGGTGGCCTCTGAAACAACTGGTGGTCTCTGTCCAATTCCTAGGTCAATTCCACAGAGCCCATGTGTCCCCATTACCGAAATCATCACCACAACCAGCACCTTAGATGTTAGCCACCACTGAGAGGCCAAGGACTGAATGAGCATCGGAATCCAGCTGGTTCCCCATTGAGGGAGATTTCCTTCCATGTCAGAACTGAGGTAGGGGAATCTTCTATGTTGCCTGTTTGGTAGGAAAGTAGATGACTTCAATCCCCAGGCCTGACCAAATTGTACTAAATTTAAAAGAAAACTAATTATTTATTTAAGTTTCTCCTTCTAGGTGTGCAGTATTTTGCCACCCTTACCAGTTGTCTTCTGCATTCTAATTTAGTTTATGGTAAAGCCCAAAGTTCCCATTGTGTGGGGCACTGTACCAGATAACACAGTCCTCGTTCCAGAGGGCTTACACTCTAAAAACTACAAAAAGATGTAGGTTTGGGGTTAGGGGTAATAACCAGTTACATTAATTTAATGAAGAATGGGCCATCAGTGTGTGATTTCAGAAATGCATAATGCTTATTTACTGGAGCTCTGCACAGGAGTGAATTTCACCTAGCAGTGAGCAAGGGGCAGCGTAAATCCCTTACCAGCTGATTGTGAAGTTTCAAAGAAGTTTTACTTAGATTTTGTTGAAGCAGTTTGGGTGTATTTTGTCTGCCTCACCTTTATGAAAACGTTGGCCCTCAGTTTTTGTGTAGTAGTTTAGCAGGGCATGACACATCACATTTTCAACTGACTTCTGAAAACATAGCTGCAAAATCTCCAGGCATCGCAATCTGTGTGCACAGAAACCTACATTTGCAGGTGCGATTTCCCACACCCAGGGCCGGTTCCAGGAACCAGCGCAGCAAGCAGGTGCCTGGGGCGGCCAACGGAAAGGGGCGGCACGTCCGGCTCATTGGCGGCAAGTCCCTCAATCCCTCTCGGAGGGAAGGACCAAATTGCCGCCGAGGAAAAACCGATTGCGGCTTTTTTTTTTTTCCTCTTTTTTTTTTCTCCTGCTGCTTGGGGCAGCAAAAACGCTGGAGCCGGCCCCGCCCACAGCAGTATTAACTTTATCATAAGCAAATGGACACGACCATAAAATGTTGTGTGCGCATCTGTGTAGGCCAGTTGAAAATTTGGTTACACATATTCCAGTGGTTTTTATGCCCCAGTCCTTTACTGTCCATCAACATATCTTTAAAGCTATAATGGTTTAAGTAGCTGGCTTCACATCCAATGAGATATTTGTAGAAGAGGAATCTATTCCAATAATCCACCTGCTTTGGTTTCATTCTGAAAACGTTCTTTTGAATACATTTCTTCCCTGAATTTGGTTTAAGTGGACTCTATTGTATTGTTACCCTTACTTGTTCTATTACAGCTAACAAGAGTAAATCCTGTCAAAGTCTAGCTAGAACAAAAGAAATAAAAATTCAGCCTTAAGACAGCTCCTCCGAGGCT
Source organism: Emys orbicularis (assembly GCF_028017835.1). Taxonomy (NCBI): domain Eukaryota; kingdom Metazoa; phylum Chordata; order Testudines; family Emydidae; genus Emys; species Emys orbicularis. The sequence continues at coordinate 108,783,950 of NC_088690.1, read as the reverse complement.
CATTCACTCTGATTAAAGTTTTGCTAGTATCGTCTTAAGAAGCTGCATTTTTTCCTCCAGAGCATCTGAGGTATTCTCTGAAAAGCGGCTGCCTGTCACGAGTGACTGGGTACAGTTAGACAAGGCCAAGGTGCTGTGCACAGTTGCAGTCACTGGGCGGGAGTGGGAGGGATAGGCTACAAGCATCTGTTTTGAAAACCCACTTTTTAAAGACCCTGTCAAGGGGTGACAGCTCCAAAAGGATACGTCAATGGCAATGTATAATATGGATCACTTTAAAGCAGGCCCTGGAAAAATCTGTCAGCGCTTCATAATGAGAGCTGCAATGAAATGTGACTTAAAATTCGTGTGTGTGTGTGTGTGTGTGTGTGTGTGTGTGTGTGTGTGTGAGAGAGAGAGAGAGAGAGAGAGAGAGAGAGAGAGAGAGAGAGAGAGAGAGAGAGAGAGATCTTGACACCCTGAGTTTCTTTACAGCAGCAACTATGCACATAGCATAAGCTAAAAGAGGAGGAACTGCTTTAGATACAATAAGAAAACTTGAACTTTTGCCATAAACTTCAACTAAACCGTTTTGCTCTCCAGATGTAGAGTATGTACCTATGAAACTAAGCAATTAACATCATGGGAACCATATCGCCTAAACAGCTATGGGAATGGTGGATGCAAAATTAGAGGCTTTCCCCCCCCCGCCCCCCAAAATCAGGTCCTTAATGTAGCTTGGTTTTTGGTTTTATTGTGTAACTGTCTCTTTTTTTGGTCATCCTTCCTCATTTGGATGCAAACCTTGTGGTTAGAGGGAGAATTCTCTGGCGCAGTAGCAGTCAAAATAATTAACTGGGAAAGCAGCTGCGTTGTGGACAGGAGACAGATATCAACACACTCTGTTCAGACTGTACATACCCTCTGAGGCTGGGATAAGAGCAGCAAGATGCAGCTAGCCTATTCTCCAATGTCAGAATATTGGGGATATTGGAAATGAAAAGTGCATTATGAAAGCATCACATTAAAATAACACAAAAAAATCTATTATTGTCATCCTTTATCACTTGTCTTAGAAATTGAGCAAATCTGTGTGCCTCCAACTACCAACACTTGTCTTATGCATCTTATATATTTAAAACCCTCTCTCCTCTCTTAGTTGTGAGCAAGAACTGATCTATCAGACATGTGCAATTTAGATGCATTACACAATCTGTATGTGGCTTTATCCAGGTGAGGAAACCTGTACAAAGATATAAGTGATCACTTTATTCAGGACCTGGGCCCATTCTGAGGTTTTGGTGAGTTGTGCAGAAATGAAAGTCTTTTGTCAGTATAGCAGGAAAAAATAAATAAATAATACACCTTTCCTAATAATGCTAGAAAGTAATTTTCAAAAATAATTTTGCAACTCCTGGGATTCAGTATATCATCTACTGTCTGTATTTTCTCTTTGTTTCTTTTATTGTCATTTACTGAAGCACAGGCATGTAGGAAGTGCCTTCCCAGCCTAGCCCAGTATCTTGTCTCCAACTGTGACCAATACTTGGTGCTATATAGGAAGATGCAAGAAACCCTGCAGTAAACACTTATGGGATCTTCCCTCTGAGAAAGTTTCCTCCTGACCCCTAATAGTTAGAGGTGACCTCATGCCCTGAAGCATAACTTCCAAAACTTTTTTTAAAATATACCCTGTATATTCTTGTTATTCATATATATCTTTAATAATATTTTTAATTTTGGGGAGCCACATATGAAACTCCTTAATGTCGGGGAGGGCAGGGATGAAAATCAGGCCCTTCTAAGGCATCTCAAGTTTAGGACTGAACAACTAGAGCAGCAACAGTCACTTTTGTTAGTCTTTTGTTAGTCTTGGCCAATATTTGGGTATCAACAAATAGCCAGTTGCTAAATGTGGAACATTAATATTTTAAAGTGTAAAACATTAATAATTCCCTTCATCGCAGAAGGAGGGAGGAAGCAGCAAAGACGTTTCTAGTCATTCGTGCTTCAGTCTAGGTAGTTCATTCATGGCATTTTAGGAACATTGAGAAATTGAGTTTTAAAATGCAATGCGGTGGCCCTTTTCCAACAGGAGTTTGGGAAACGTGATGGCAAAAGCGTAAGTAAATTAAAGCGGGAAAGAAAGTCCTGTTGCGAGGAACAGTTAAAATTGGACTTTGAAGTCTCTCTTTGCCGTGTAGGTAGAACTTATGAAATGACCACATCAGAATCCCAGCCCAAGATGCTTAATATCAAACTACAATGCGTTCTCATGAGCATACCTGTTTCTTGCACAGAGAGGGAAACAAAATATCAGAGGGTCACCGCTGTGAGTGAGGCAGGGCTATACAAGTACGGATGTGTGCTAGAGAGAGTGCATGAACACCTGACTAAAATGTTTATCTTTGTACTTAAGTAGCATCTGAGCACCTCACAATCCATGTGTTTATCCTCCAATGCTCTGTGAGGTAGGGAAGCATTACCCCATTTTACAGGTGGGGGATGGAGGCACAGGGAGTATGAGTTAGATGCCTAGATGCTTTTGAAAATCCCACTGGGCTCCTATTGCCTCTTTAGGGGCCTAAATGTTTTTCAAAATCTAGCTCTAAATGACTTGTCCGAGGTCATCCGGGAAGGCTGTATCGGAGCAGGGAACTGAACGAAGGTGCCTGAGTCCCATTTCACTGCCTTAATCACAAGCCCATTGACCCTCCCTAAACAGTCATTTTCTTTGAACACTGATATACTCCCAGGAAGAAACTCTCGTCTCACATTCAAGCGGTGAGGTCAAGGGATAGATGACAGAGCCTGGATCAAAGAAGAGCTGTCCGAGCTTCAGCTGGAAATCTTCCTGAAGTTCAACAAAGTATGGATTTTTAAAATTAATTCTACATTTTCATAGGCCTCTGCCCCTCCGCGCGAGAAAAGGAGAAAAGCCGCAGCAGAGAGAAAAGCAGCAGGTTGCTGTCAGGAGATCTGCACTCTGTTTGGGTAATTTATGGAAGGCTAAATATGGGCATCCAAAGCTTTTGGAGCTTTTCACTTGCGAATCTCTGAACTTTTTAAGGTTAATTCCCATCACTAATAGAGAGAAGGAGCTCTCTGTATTGTAATCCCTTTTCAGCAAGAGGATCCATTCCACCACGGTCTTTCCTTCAGGTCAGAAGCTGTTTGGGATCTCAAGCTGACAGCTCCTAGTTAGTCACCTTTGCCTCTAGATTCCTGGAATGGATACAGTACACCACTGCAGATATGCATATTGCAGATTATCCATGTACTTAAATAGATCCCCTCCCAGAATCCCCTCACTAATCAAGTATCTGAGCACCCCACTTGATTAGCAGGGCACTCAGAGGTGTTTTTCCTCCCATACATACACATTGTATTGGCTACAGTATATACAGGGAATACAAGGTGATGATAAAAGGTGTCAATATGATTTTGGGCTAACACTCATCACCATTAACTGGAATATTACTAGCCCATGAGGTTTACAGCCACAAGAACTAGGGGTCACCAAATGAAATTAATAGGCAGCAGGTTTAAAACAAATAAAAGGAAGTACTTCTTCACACAACGCACAGTCAACCTGTAGAACTCTTTGCTAGAGGATGTTGTGAAGGCCAAGACCATAATAGGATTCAAAAAAGAACGAGATAAATTCATAAGTTCATCAATGGCTATTAGCTAGGATGAGCAGGAATGGTGTCCCTAGCAGCTGTTTGCCAGAAGCTGGGAATGAGCGATAGGGGTTGGATCACTTGATGATTCCCTGTTCTGTTCATTCCCTCTGGGGCACCTGGCACTGGCCACTGTCGGAAGACAGGATACTGGGTTAGATGGACCTTTGGGCTGACCCAGTAGGGCCATTCTTATGTCTTTATGTTGATTAATATGATCTAGTATGATAAATTGCAAAAATTCCAGTTTTTGGTACATTACACGGGCATGTGATGAGTAAATGTATTGAATGCCTCTCCAGTTTCCTGGGTATCAACTCAACATACACATATAATGCACTTAGGCTGTGTCTACACTGCCACTTTCAGCTCTAAAACTTTAAGTGGTTCAGGGGTGTGAAAAAATACCCCCGAGCGACAAAAGTTTTAGCGCTGAAAAGCGCCAGTATAGACAGCGCTTTATCTCCGGGAACCACACTCCAAGCAATAAAGCTACCACTGCTCGTTCACGGTGGTTATTTTTTATTCACCAGGAGAACTCTCCCCCATCGATAAAGCGTGACTACACTGCCCATGTCACAGCGCTGCCGTGGCCATGCTGTAACATGGGCAGTGTAGACACACCCTTAGTATTTCAGAGATATATTGATATAGTCACATGTTATGTGCAGAGGGGGAGTATTGGAAAGTACTGGAATACAGGATTTAAAAAAAAAAAACATGCACCACGTATATAATTACATGGACCTTCCAAAAAAAGACACAACGTAAGAAAAATCTGCAGTCCTACAAATCTTGGCTGTATCCTTTTAAATTAAAAAAGAAAAGTAAGTTTGTCATTCGAGTTATTTTGAGTAAATCATGGTGGGTATTTTTGTTAGTTTTTTTTTTTTTTAATTGGAAACTTGCTTTAAATGGAACATTAATTTTTTAAATGGAATAATGGAAAAAAGCAAGACAATGTTAAATTTAATGGTATTTTTCCTAACCACATAAGTAAATTTCATTATTTTCTCCCACCTTTAGTCCCATAAATAACAGAAACTTTCTGCAGACTGAAACAAACCTGCCTCATACTTTGAGTGGTGGTGGCGGTGGGTGTCCTAAGGGCATTTATTTAACATGAAGTTTACTGGCAGTAGATTTGCAGGGCTGCTAGGTTACAGGAACCACCCTGAATCAGGCAATTGGGGTGAAAGATCTGATTTTATTGAGGTTCTTACAATGCATTACATCATAATAGAATGTTTATTCATTTACAGGGGCACTACGGGCTCTATTTCAATCGAGATCGCATTTCCAATAATGAAATTGTGCACAGAAGGCATTCACTTAAATTCCAAATCATTAATTTTATGCAAAGTGGAATACTGTTGATTCCCCACCCCCCAACCCACCTGTCTTAGATGAACATCCTGCGTTTTATACCGGGACTATGAAACAGACATCTCCATTAGCTGGAATACTGGAGAACAGACCAGGAGGTTCAGGGCCACAGCAAGTCCAGGACTCTGGGAGGGAGAAAGTCAATGTAGTGGGGGATGCCAGAAAGTTCCAGTGCATGGTGTGTGAGGAGCCCGCAGGTCAACACGTGCATCCCTCTTCACTGAGTCCTGCCTGTTCACTCTCTCCATTCCCAGAGTCTTGGCAGATATATTCTTAATTACAGCATGCGTACAAGTGTCAAAATGTCAGGGATTGCCTGCGTGATGCCACTAATAATTTGCTCTTTGCTGGAGAAGCTCAATGAAACCCGAAAGGGACCATTGTACAGCCCCCAATGGAGAGACCAAAGAGGAACTCAGAGAGATGGGCAAGGAATGGTAAATTGCCAGTCTTGCAGTAACAGTGGCTGTTGTATCTGGTATCCTGTTCTGCACTACTTGTACGCAGACCCCTTTTGACTGTAATGGGAGTTTTGTCTAAGTGGGGGCTCTGTTGCAGATCTTCTTCTGCTAGGTGGGGGTGTAGATGCCACTTACGAATCCACAGATAAGTATTGTAAATCTTTTCCCTTTATATGATCCATGGGTCTCCCCCTCACGTGTCCAATAACCGCCCATTTCAAAGCCTGGAATTGTAACTTCCCTGAATGCATCTGCTAGTTCTTCTCTGCCTGGGGAAGTGGGGTATTTCTTCCAACTCATCCTTTTTCTGCTGATAAAAGTATTGTTGTTACCTGCTTGGGTGAAGCATCAATGTCCGAATGATGTTGAATTGATGACATGGCATTTTGGAGCTGGGGAAGTTAATAAATTGTCCAGCGGCCTCTCCTAAACCACTGGTGCTATATATGCAATGGAGAGTCAGATATCGGTGGAGACAAGGACATGCATTAACCACAAGATGCACCATAGAAATGGATGCTAGTAATAACGTTTTTTGTTTTTTTTTAAAAACACCCAACCCTGAAGTACAGCAGTATCCTCAACTCAGCGTTGTGACAATTTTCTTCTGATTTCTGCACCTAGAACTTGATCCAAAACCCTTTGAAGAGACTCCCATTAACTTAAAGGGACTTTGGATGAGGTCCATAATTCTCCAGATGGAAGCTAAACATTTTCATAAAGAGATTGTGAAGCTTATAGACACGACTTAATATGCTTATTTAAAAAAAACAACACCACCACCCCAGCCAATTTTTACTCCAGTGATTTATATCAGGGAGGGACACGTTTTACGATACCATTCATGTTTGCTATACTTATAAAGCATTTCGGGACCTGGGCTGCCATTACAGTGTGTTTGTATAGCACTTAACACAATGGAGGTCCTATCTTGAGGCGCTACTGCAATATAAAATGCTCAACTATTGCAACAGTCACAGGAGACGGGCTTCGTAAATTACCATTTATTATATTATGCTGAAGTGTATCACCACGTCTAATCAATTTTCATTTCCAGTTAACGATCCCGGTTCTTCATGAAATAGATTTAGGTCTGGTATTATAAGAAGTCACCAATTGTGGAGAATGTGGAAATAGTTGTAATAGTTTATGAAGAAAGTGTGATTCGGTTTACCCACTCACTTTGTATTGCTACCCACTGGGGGGAGGAAGGAGTTAGTTTCTCCTCTGGGACAGGGAAACAAGGGATGCGGTGTTGATTGTTGAATGTACAATCCACAACATATGAATCAGGTTGCCTGGGAGATGCAATGGAGAACAACAGGACCATCCATTAACTTTTAACGACTGGGAGCCAAGGGAAGCAGAACTTGTGAACACAGCATGAGGGCAATGTGAAACAAAGGGACTTGGGACTAGATTTGGGGAGACTGATATATTAGAACAGTGGCCCAGAGCCGAGAAAGATGAAATCCAGGAGGCTTTGGAAAAGAAGGGCAGGTTATTCTGCTAACATGTGCTCTCCATTATTTTTTGCATACTAACCTGGACCCTTAAATACTGTATTCCAGTTGACTAGTGCATGCTGGCTGGTTCTGAAAAGTCTGCGTCACTGCAAATCCCCGCCGTTGCATTGCTCCCTAAAGGGCTAAAGTCTCTACCAGGAATCTAACCTCATTTGGCCCCACTGGAAAGCCATATTGGTGAGGCCTCATCTGGAGTACTGTGTCCAGTTTTGGGCCCCACACTACAAGAAGGATGTGGAAAAATTGGAAAGAGTCCAGCGGAGGGCAACAAAAATGATTAGGGGGCTGGAGCACATGACTTATGAGGAGAGGCTGAGGGAACTGGGATTGTTTAGTCTGCAGAAGAGAAGAATGAGGGGGGATTTGATAGCTGCTTTCAACTACCTGAAAGGGGGTTCCAAAGAGGATGGATCTAGACTGTTCTCAGTGGTAGCAGATGACAGAACAAGGAGTAATGGTCTCAAGTTGCAGTGGGGGAGGTTTAGGTTGGATATTAGGAAAAAACTTTTTCACTAGGAGGATGGTGAAGCACTGGAATGGGTTACCTAGGGAGGTGGTGGAATCTTCTTCTTTAGAGGTTTTTAACGTCAGGCTTGACAAAGCCCTGGCTGGGATGATTTAGTTGGGAATTGGTCCTGCTTTGAGCAGGGGGTTGGACTAGATGACCTCCTGAGGTCCCTTCCAACCCTGATATTCTATGATTCTATGATTCATAGTGAAAAACAAGGGGATGGAATCCAGAGCGCCCAGTCTCCAGGTGATGGAGCCAAAGGGCTTGCCCTCAGATAGAGTGGCGGTCTAGGGCTTAGCACAATAAAGGGGACACTCCCAGAGAAACTGTATACAACTTGGAGGCTTAGAACCCCCTGTAACACTATTCTTTTATGGTTACACTTCCAGCAGGTATCTGATCGCACTACATGGAATTTAAAGCGCTAGAAGAGGATTGTAGTTAATTTTTTCCCCCAACCCGAACAAATGTTATCAGTGGAGGATACTGGATTACAGTATTCATCCTTCTTTACTTCTTTCTTTCTTTTAAAAAAGCATCTATCAAGGCCAATGGCATCTGTACAATAATATAAAAATTTTATGGGAGGGGACACATTCTCCAGAATGTATTACCTTTGCAGTCATATCTGCTGTGCAATAACATATAATAATAATATAATAAGTAGCCAAATCAAATGTCACGTGTTTCCAGTGAGAGAGCTTGTGAGACTGTCCCAGATATACAGAGATTCTGAACCCACACCAGGTATACAGCTAAACTTTAAAATAGATCTGGAGTAATCAAGATATATGCTTTCATTAAAAAAAAAAAAAAACACCACAGATTTGAAATGCCAGAAGCCATATATTTTTCTGATACTGCATGCTCCTAACCATGAAACCAGAGCATCTACAATGGCAGACATGCTATTGGGAAGCTGGAGGAACATGCAGAAGGGGCCAATGAAGAGAATTTCTCCCCATAAAATGTCCCTGTTTTAGTAGTTTTTATGGGACATAATAGAGGACAAGCAAAGCTCAGTCCGGATAGATAGGGATGGTGGAGTCTCGTTCATGCCCCAAATGATGTCTGATGATGCAGGAAGGATTCAGATTGATGTAAAGTCATTTGCTTTTTTCCCATATGGGCTGGTACTTACAGGGATATAATCATATCCCAAATATTATCTATACATTCAGCGGCAGAAGCAGAGCTCTTTAACTTATCAAAAAGACAATCAAGACGTAACTTGATTATGGTACATAAAGTATCTTCATGGGGAGAAAAAACAGGTACTAAAGGTCTCTTTAATCCAGCAGAGAAAGATATAACAAGAACCAATGGCTGGAAGTTAAACCCAGACAAATTCAAATTAGAAATAAGGTACACATTCTGACAGTAAGGGTGATTTACCATTGGAACAAGCTAACAAGGGAAGCAATAGGTTCTCCATCTCTTGGTTAGAGCTAGGCAAATAACTGATTTTTCGTTTGTTGGCAGTTCCAAACTAACAAAGCAAAACAAAACAAAAAAAGCCACAAAAATTGATTCAGGTCAAATCAAATCTGAAATTTTTCCAGAGTTTTTGGTGAATCAAAAAAGTCTATTCCACAGTTGGGAGTCAAACAGGGGTCCCCCACAGATCCAGTAAGTACCCTAGCCACTGAGCCAGAGGAGGTGGTGATAGTTGGGGCCTGGTGATATCACCATCCCTCCACCTCCTCCGACCATTTTGTGACTGGCCGAAATTAGCGTCACATTCACAAATAGTTTTGAGATGGCCAAAACTGCATTTTTCATCAAATAAACTGTTCATCTGAAAATTCCACCCAGCTTTAGTCTTCATGTCTTCAGCTCAAGACTGGATGCCTTTCTGGAAGATATATGTTAGTCAAACACATGCTATTGGGGTAATGGATAGAAATTCTCTGGCCTGTGGTATTACAGGGGATGATCCAATTGTCCCTTCTGCCCTCAAAATCTATGAATGTATGAAACGGGAAGCAAAGAGCAAGACAAATGTATTTTGGGGGGGAGGGCTATTTTACTAGAAGAGACAGAGATACCAATGCTCAAGTTATTTCTGACAGATGAACAGCCTCTGAAAAATCCACAGCTAATGTTAGCATGTTATTCTAGAGGGCTCGTCATTGGTAGAAATTTGTGCAGAAGCAAAGAGATAAGTAAACGATTAAAATAAAATATATTGGTATCTTGAAAAATCAATGTTAAAAGGAGGGGAGGGAGACCATCCAAGTGTGACGTTCCCCTGGTGTTATCTGGACCGGTGATCTGCTAGGTCATTCCAATCGTTGACTCTGGGAGCCAGCCTTACCCTGCTCTGCTGTGCGAACCCCCACTTCTGGGCTGTTCACGAACAGCCTCTGGCATGTAAGCTTCTCCTTGGATTGTGCAACCGAATGACACTAGCCAATATGTCCGGTCCCAGACACAACCCTAGGAACCTCCGTCTTGCAGTGTCCAGTAATGCCTGCTGGACGCAGCAAGCTTATATGAGTTAGTCAATTTAACAATGAAATTGATATGTACCAGGCTTGTTCTCCCAAGGGGAGTCTCTGACACGGTTCACACCAAATGCACTGCTTCAGGTAGAATAAACAAACACATTTATTAACTACAAAGATATAATCACTTAAAATCTAAACCAAAGCACAAGAAAACAGATTTGGTCAAATGAAATAGAATGCGTTTTGCTTTTAAGCTGATCTTAACATTTTCAGTGCCCTTACAAACTTAAATGCTTCTTACAACAGGCTGTCTGGTTGCCCTTCAGCCAGGCTCTCCCCTTTGATCAATGCTTCAGTCGCTTGTTGGTGGTGATGTCTGTAGATGGAGGTGGAAGAGAGAGGAAGAGCATGGCAATCGTCTCTCCCTTTTATCATGTTCTTTCTTCCCTCTTGGCTTTGCCCTCCCCCCCAAGCCACGTGAGCATTATCTCATCGCAGTCCCTAACTGACCAAATGAAGGGGGGTGACTCACTCGAGAGTCCAAAAGATCCTTTGTTGCTGCCCAGGCCAGTGTCCTTTGTTCTTGTGAGGCTGGGCTGGGTTTGTCCCATGCGTGCCCTGATGAGATGTGAACTGCCCCTCTGCTCCTGGAGAGTTTTGCCTGGGCCTGTTTTAAGCCGTGAAGACACATTTTCAGCCTCATAACTATATACATGAAATTACAACCGATAACATTACTATAACAACAATGCTCAGTGCATCATGAGCCTTCCGGAGACACCTGACATGACAAACTTTGCATTGGATACCACACAATCATATTAGAAGGATGAACATGGGGGTCTAGGTTGTTTCCCTGACGTATAGAACATCACACCAAGCTAAACAAATTCGACATCTAAAAGTAAAAACAGTCACTTTCAGAGAAGTTGGTGAAGCTGTGAATTAAGCAATGCCAAACAACTCTTGGAGGTACAAATTGCTTATCAAACATTGAAGGGAGAGAAGTTCTGCTAATGCCTTTTCAATGGTCCAGCTTTAGCAGAAGGCAGACACAAGAGCTCTTTTCAACTTGCAAGTCTACCAGGGCAGTACACTCAGAAGTGCTGGCAGCCTTTACTCCTTTGAGAGCTGGTCCAGAAAGCAGAGCCTAATCCTTTCATTTGGCAAAGAAAACAACAGATTCTGCAGGTGCAAAAACAAAACCAAACGAACAAGGAGATGAAAGAAAAATCAGCAGCCCTTTCAACCACGGCTTCATACGTTATTCATTCCTATTTACGAAGCAGCTTCTAGCAGCAGTGAGATTATTTATGGCGTTTGAAAATGTGACAGCACTGCTGCACTGTTTATGGTTATTGGAACTTGGGAAAACCACTCTCTCCATTTTCTTCCTTTTTCCCCTTCCATTTTTTAAATTAAGCATTGTACTAATGACCCAGACTTTGGGGCTATTGCCGAATATGGCAGAAGACTCTTCCTCCAGAACTTCCACCAGTGATGGGCAGAAAAAACTTTGGTTTAACACCTACAAGGGTTGTGACTTTTCCCAGGTGCTATGCAGGGTGCTCAAGGGAAGGACAGGAAGCCTCACAATGAAGTAAGGCCTGCTTCAAACATAGTCCACTGTGGTGCAAGTGGGGAAGTGAAGCCCACTTCAAGACTTGAACCTCTAGCCTTCAAGATCCAGAAACCAGAGTGCTACTAACAGAGGCAGACACTATTGCTCAAGGCCTTCATAAATGGGATCTGACTTGTGTGTAAAGTGTTGCCAGAAAATCCTGCACTGAAGCTGAAGTCTGATGGGTACCTGTATAGACACATTACCTCTCATCCCAGGCATGGTAACACAATGATACTTGTAACTGTACATTTCAGCAGGGTAGATTATTCTGACAGACCCCTGTGCCATCCATCCTTTGCCCTCGTCTGATATACACAGCCAAGCAATTACATTTGCTTTCCCTGCTGCTAGAATGAATGCATCCCCTGGGAAAAAATGGGGAATAAGTAATAGTTTTATCTTTTCATATCCAAATACTAATCTGCATTTATAGCTACAGTATTTCTGATGCTCATTGTACTTTTTTGCATGCACTATTGCAGACTGGATGAGGGTGGTGCTTTGGCTGCCTCTCTCCATTTAATGCAGTGAACTTGAAAATAGACATTTCTCCATTTGATTTATTCCCCCTGGGGACAAAGAGCAGGACGTGGCTTTAGAGTAGCACACTGTAACTACTCTTTAAAGGGCCTATTCCCCCCTTGTTTCACGTGCTGAGCTATCCTTGACACCAGTGAGAGATAAACACTGACACTGAGTGGCCATCCAGTGTAGCGACAAGTGCATCTCAAAACGTGCGACATGTTTGACCTGCCTCGGCTTTTGGTGTTGTGTCAAATTCTACCTGCTGTGTAACAAAATACCTCTTTGTGCTGCCAATGCACCTTTCACGTGCGGCACACAAACCAACACTAAGCAATTAAGCACCCACAGTGGAGGCGAAGGGTGGGTTCTCAGAAGAGCTCTGCACATTTGGGGCATGTTGAATGTTCAGCTCTTAGAAATCTGGAACATCTCGCTGATGTAGAATTAAACCCGGGCCCCGAGCAGCACCCTGACAACTGGACCATCCTTCTTCTCTTAGGTGCCTAAATGGATCCTGAGAACTTTTGAAAATCTGGTTCCAGTTGTCGATGCTGAGCACTTGAAAAATCTGGGCCTGCTTTTGAAAGCGTGGCTCTATGTCTCCACACCACTGTGGAGTAAATGCAAGTTTCTACTCTACAGATGGGGAAACTGAGGCACAGAGCACAAGTAGCTTGGCAAGTTTTGCAGAGCTGGGAATGCATGATCTGAATTCCAGGTGAGTGTGCTATCCATAATACACCCCCGCCCCTCAAATATATGGTGAGTCATACGGCTGTTTCATCCTTGAACCAATTGAAAAGCTGGTGTGACCAGTTCCCAATATTCCCTGTACTGTGTTCAATTTTTCCTGGATTTTTAGAGATTAAAAAAGAGAAGTCACATTCACCATGTGCCATTCCCCATCAATTCCAGGGGTGTCCAAGCCTATCTGGAGTGCGACACTTAAGAGACACCAGCGATACTAGAGGAAGACTCATTTATAGCATCAATAACCATGCATGCTCATTTAAAATTTATTTTCAAGAATCACGTGTGTCAGTAAAACAATCACATGAACGTTAGCGAAGAACAAGCTGAAAAGGGACTCCTATGCCAGCAACAAATTCATTTCCACATCTGAGAGAATATTCTGGGGAACATTTAGGTAGTGTTTAACTCAGTCCCCAATGCAAATTGTAACGACTTGCTGCAGGAAGACTAGCAAGCTTGAAAGTAACGAACTGAAACACCAGCCCTGCTTTCAGTATCCTCCAAGATGCATGTATCAGACATCTTTCTGGAGACCCTTTATGCACTCCATAGTAGCTGCAGAAGCCATTCAGAATCTATGACTTGCAGAGATCAGGGATTACTTTTTACAAGCCTCACAACTGTCTACATTCACCCCGATCCAAAAAAACGCCGACAGCTCCGTTATAAGACCTATTTGTGAAAAACATCTTCCCCGGGCACTAGTATGTTAGCTACATGGCTGACATTTATTCAGCTATTTCTGTTTGCTTTTCTGACACATTAAGTTGAGTTCCATTGTAAAATCAAGACCATACAAGTGACTGACTATCATAATAAGCTGTTAAAGTCTTTGAAAAGGTTAAAAAAGAGAGAGAGAGAAATGTTACCAATCTAGTAGTTGTCTTTTTGCCTCCCTCACTTAGATCTCTAGCATCAGGTTTAAATTTTCTACAGAATAATCATGGACCTAGTGTCAGGGCCGGCTCTAACTTTTTTGCCGCCCCAAGCAAAAAAAAAGGGCGCCGCCCCACCGTAACAATCCCCCACACACACACGCCGCCCTGCCGTAACACCCCCTCCGAGCGTCGCAACACCCCCCCGCCAAACCCCCCCCGAGCGCTGTGCTGCTGAAACACCCCGCCCCCGAGCGCTGCCCCATGCCACCGAAACAAAAACAACCCACCCACGCCCAGCTCCGCCCGGCTGAAACAAAAACAACAACAAAAACCTCGAGCGCCGCCCCGCTGAACCAAAAAAAAAGAACAACCAAAAACCGAGCACCCCCCCACCACCCCAAGATTGGCCGCCCCTTACAAGGGGCCGCCTCAACACATGCTTGGTCGGCTGGTGCCTGGAGCTGGCCCCGCCTAGTTATTCTTTTTACTTTTAATTGTTTTTAATGAAGCTGATCTAGAATCTTGAAATGGATTGAGTCTCCTCTGCTGTTCAGATTTTAATCAAACGGAGCTGAAATTTACATGCTGGGGTTTTGCCTTTGCTTGAACACAACCAATTAACTTGATTAAATCATAGCCAACCCTGTGCTTTGACACTGATGCCAGCATTGCACTGGGAAGAGATTATGTTGGTTCCATGACCCAATACAGTCTGCTCGGGGGGATAAGAGAGTTGATTGTTTCTAGGGGCCACACAAATGTGGCTTTATTTCTTTTTAACGTCTGATCTTTGGGAGATCTAAAAGGGTCAAACCAAACTCCATACAGATATTTAGAGCTCGGAGGCTTTTCCTCTTTGCAGACCAATAGATTGCATCATTCACCACCACCCTCTCTGGGGAAAGTCAGAGACGAATTGTGCCTGAGCCATGCAACCCTTTACCCTGAGTGCCCAGATATGCAACACTGCAATCCTTTACAGCCAGAGTGAGTCTAGCTCAGGCCTGCACAACATGCGGCCCGCGTTGGCTCACTGTGCGGCCCGCGGGGGCTGAGTAGGTGGGCTCACTGTGCGGCCCGCGGGGGGTGAGTAGGCGGGCTCACTGTGCGGCCCGCGGGGGGTGAGTAGGCAAGTGAAGGGTGAGGGAGGGGGGCTGAGGAGGCGAGCAGGCAGGCAGTGAGGAGGCGAGTCGGGGACGTGGGGGGCTGAGGAGGTGGGCGGGTGGGCAGGCAGGTGAGCCAGCGGCAAGGGAGGGGGGCTGAGTAGGCGAGCGGGGGGGTGGGGGACTGAGAAGGCAAGAGGGCGGGCAGTGGTGAGGGGTGAGTAGGCGAGCCGTGGGAGGGGGGCTGAGGAGGTGAGCGGCGAGTCGGTGGCTGACCTGTTCTACTGATCTGGTCTGGCTCCCATCCCCTCTCCAAAGGTTGCAGCTGTCTGAAGGTGCCTGCCTTCCATGCCTTCCTCATTCACACCTCATTCATTCAATAGGGCAATTGATTACAAAGTGGGGGGAAGATCTTATTCTACTTCTAGCAAAAAGACATTTTTCTTTTACCTTAATTATCCTACCTTAGGGGCCTGCTATAACATATTACCAATACCGCTGTTTCGGTGGGGCAGCACTGGGGAAGGAGGGTTTGTTTCCGCGGGGCAGGTGGCGCTGGGGGGGAGGGGTTGTTGGGGGGGTTGTTTCAGGGGGACTGGGTGGCGCTGGGGGGGTTCCATGGGGCAGGCAGCGCTGGGGTGGTGGTGTTGTCTTTCGGGGGGGCTGGGCGGTGCTGGGGGGGGTTCAGCGGGGTCAGGGGGTTTCGGCCCTCAGCTGTTTTCTTTGGAGTACTATGGCCCTCACCGCTTTACGAGTTGTGCAGGCCTGGTCTAGCTAATCCCCGCAGGAGCCAGGTCTGTCCTCTTTGCATCCTACCCAACTGCACAGCTGCACCCAAACCAGGCTCAAAATGATCACAAGTTTGTTAAAGTAGAACAGATTGAGACTTAGCTACTTGCCACTTAATACAAATAAAGATTGGAGCGCTTTGGTTCTGGTTAGGGTGAAAGAGGACTCTGCAAGATGACAACACTTATACCAACATCATTTTGGGTAAAGTTAATGTAATTGAACTCTTCAGTGTGGTGAATACTGCTATGCAGGGCACCAATCCTCCTCCCCCGTGGACAAACAAGATGAGTAGTTAGTGGCAACATCATAGGAAAGGGTCCTTGCCTAGAAAACTAACAACAAGGTTTGTTATCCCTGTTAATGCCCTAAGCTTTTAGAAAGGCAGAGACCTGGAGCACATCTATGTTCCTAGGGGGGAAGGAACAGGATGCTTTTACTATATAAGAAAGTGAAGGTATGAGCAATGAGGGTAACTTAGCATGCTATCACAGTCTATTCATTACAGGGTAGAGACGCTATCAGGTGGATATTAAGTAGCTCTACAGAAAACAGTTGCAACAAATCTGAAACTGAGGAGCATCTCCCAGAACAGAGATAAAACACTTCTTTGTATAAATAAAAGAAAAACTGGCCAGAATACCAAGATTAGCCACCACCATTTACAAAACTTTCCTTGTTTTGACAAGCTCTTCATATCAGGGACTATTTTATTGTGTTTCTTTAGAGTTCCTAGCACAATGGCATCCCCATGGAAGTAAAGTTCCCTCCATGAATGCTATCATAATACAAATGAGCATTAACACTTGTAGCCTGGAACCTAATACTAGAAATAGGCTATCCTAATGACCTTGCATACAATCTATAAATTCTTCTAAAATAAGTTTTCTGTAGATTGCTAAATCAGTTCTCTTTATGGGAGGAGATTACCCATAATCCCCCACCCCAGGGAATTAAAATCTTTCTTTCCATTTTTTAAAAAAAGCTCCCAATTAACTCATGTGCTGTTAACAGATCACTGAAAGCATCAGCACCTGTTAACAAAAAAAAATCCAGAGTAAAAATGTGTCCTTTAATTTACCCAACCACAAAGAACAATGCCTGCAACAAAATGGCAATCCAGTTCCTAAACTACATTTCCCAATAGGCCACAGGCTTAAGGTCAAGGTTCACACTAGATTTCTTGGTATAAGAAGCTTCAGTTACCAGCTGCATTCCCTTTAAAGGGTGATTAGCTTCAGGGAGGGCATTTTAGTAGAGCAGTTTCATAGGTTTCTTTGACTATTTAATTTGTATAAGTAGCAAATATACAGTTTACAAATATGGTATTTTTAATAAGTCATGTCATTTTTCCATTACAGCCTAGTTTTCTGTGGTTCATAGTTTAGTATGATGTATATAATATTTATTTACTTCTATTAAGAAAGAACAAACCATTTCTAAGCTAAACATCTCTTCTATCAAGACTCTTCTTGCCACAGGGTTGGATTTTTATGTGTTATAAGTACTACAGGGTGTATGAGAGTAGAAGAAAAAGATCTGCAGGCCAGCCAAAAACAAAAGCCATTTACACACCCCTAATAGATTACCTAGTCTATGTCTGTCTGTCTGTCTCTTCATATCCAGGTACTTACTGGTCAGGGTATTTAAAGCAAAGGTTTAGATCCCAAAGGAAAGGCTATTAACTAGCTGGTTAGAAGTTCATATGCCTTACAGAAAATACCTTTTGCTTACTTGGCTTGTAGTAAGGATAAGTGAGGTTAGATAGGGTTTGTATCAAAATCAGGTGAAGTTATGGGTTTCAACATGAAAATAGGTGCAACTTGGCTTGTTTATTTTTATTTCAGTAATGCCTACAGGCAATATTACACTAGGTGCTGTATCTATACATACTATGAGGCAGTCCCTGCCCGGAAGAGCTTAGAATCTAAATAGACAAGGTTTGGATTTGATCCAGCCCCCAACTTAAAACAAAACTGAGGATTTGGATCAAATCCATGAAAATGTTCATACGCACGCTGGTGAATGGAAACTGAAGTTTCCTGTCTTGCTAATCTGCTTGGGGCCTAGATACTGCAGTGAGTAGTACATTAGAAATCCCAGTACATATGTAGGTTGGATTAGAGTCCAAAAGGCTGCTCTTGCAGCATAAGGAGATGTATTACAACAAACTTTCTCATTGTTCAATGGAGGTGAGATCTGGGGGTTTGGTCCATCCCATTATAGACACAGGGGTCAGTGAGCAAATGTAGATCTGGAAAGATATCTAGTCCCCAACTTTAATATTCACCTACTATGAAGTGCTCCCAAATATGTACCTTCTGTTTGACCTTCAAAGAAATCTTGTAGCTTGCAACAGGATTCCTATATGTTTTCTTGCTTTTCCCTCCCCATCTTTGAAATCTTGCATTGTGGTCACCGTTTTTTTGAGAGGCAAAGCACCAGTCCTTTTGCTTTTATTGGCCAGAATGGCACTAATGAACAATGTATCATAATTCCCTCTCACCCCGTGGAGACCACTTCTTTGGTTAGCTCCTGTTGGCTCAAAGAAGAGCTTTGCCACTGAGAATCCAATAGCACAGAGCACCAGCCTCCTTCTGCTGATGACACACTCTACAAGGTCTAGCCAAACACAATGATTACCCGAGGCTGCAGGCACTCATTCACATTAGATCTTACCTGACTCTGAGTTCAGGGAATGAGCATATGCTGTCAAAAGTGAGCGCTAATTGTGTTGGAACCAACAGCCCAATAAAGCTGATTGGTTTTTAATTTCTTGGCGCTGTCAATCCAGCTTCATGTTGCACAAATTGAACAATATTACCCAGGTATCACTTGGGCTGTTTCGTGCCGCCTATGGCGCTGCCAGTGCAGCGAGATTTCCACCAGGGATGCACATACTGCCTCATTTCTACTTCATTACCTCCCTGCAGTCAGGGTCGTCAAATGATTTCTCAGGAGCTTGTGTTTGTTTTTCCCAAGACCCATTCTGTCACTGAGGAAGTCACAGCAGGATGTGCCTCACTGCTGCGATTTCATCTTGCTCAGTTTTGAAGCCATTTGCTCAACTGCTTAGCTTAGAGAGTTTCCAACCAAGCACCTCTAGCAGGAACTGGTGGAAATGAGGGAAAATCTGTTTGGAGGAACTGAGCGAGACAAGTACAGGGCCAGGAGAACAGTCATTGCTAAGAAGTCTAACCTAGTAACAGGAACCAGAAGATATATAGTAGCTACAGACAGGTATATCTCCCATATTCATCTCCAAAGCACAACAGGTGGTTTGACAGGGGATAGACAGATCTCCATTTATTGTACTGTGCTTGCATTACTGTTCATTTATTCTTTCCTTTCCCCTTCTTGCTAGTTTGTCGTCTTCGCCTGCTCTGTTTTGATGTAATCTACACGGGGGGAACTGTCTTTCAGCTGCCTGTCTGTGCAGCATTTAGCACAATGGGGACCTGATCCTTGAGTGTTGCCCATTGCCCCAAAATTGTAACTAACGTATACAATAGATACAGGTCTGTAGATAGATATTTAGACAATTCCTGTTGGGGATGGAGTTAACAGAGTAAATTGAAGATATTGTCTCTCTTCAATCCAAGCAGGTAGTAAAAGATTGGGGCCCTGTGGATGTTCCAGTTGGGAATAGAAATTGGCGATAGTTTAGGTATTTCTTTGCAATTTTGTTTATTTATGAAGTATACAAAGTCCTGAGCGTCTGACGGCAGAAGGAATCAAATAGCAGTAAACAGCTTTTTTTGCTCTCAGCACCAAGAACATGCTTTTCAGCCTGAGCCCTGACCCAAAAATCTCTTCCCAGGTTTCTTCGTCAGTCACCATGTTTTCAGCTGCTCTTTCAGGCTTATCTTTTTCAGTTTTCTGTGTGTTCTCTCCCACCTCCCTACATCATCACCTGCTCAAAATAGTCAGTCAAACCCTTTGACCCCCTGCTGCTAGTTTCTGGGCACACTGTTGTGTTTTGGTTTTGGTATGGCCCCTTAACTGTCCTTTACAACTGTCTTGAACTGGTGACTCATTCATGCATCATAGAAAGGTAGGGCTGGAGAAGTTGTCAAGTCTAGCCCCCATGTGCTATGACAGGACCAAGTAAAATTAGACCATCCCTGTTTGTCTAACCTGTTTTTAGAAACCCCAATGACGGGGATTCCACAATCTCCCTTGGAAACCAATTGCAAAGCTTAAACTCCTGTATAGTTAGAAAGATTTTCCTAATATTTAACCCCAATCTACAGTGCTGCAGATTAAGCCCATTACTTCTTGACCTACCTTCAGTGGACATGGAGAACAATTGATCACCATCTTCTTTTTAAGAACCATTAATATATTTGAAGAGTGTTATTAGGTCACCCCTCAGTCTTCTTTCCTCAAGACTAAACATGCCCAGTTTTTTAACATTTCCTCGTAGGTCAGGTTTTCTATCATTTTTGTTGCTCTCCCCTGGACTGGCTCCACTTTGGCCACATCTTTCCTAAACTCTGGAGCCCAGATTTGGACGCAGTATTCCAACTGAGGGCTCACCAGTGCTGAGCAGAGCAGGACAGTTATCTCCTATGTCTCACATACGATGTTCCTATTAATACATGCCAGAATGATATTAGCCATTTTCACAACTCAATCACATTGTTGACTCATATTCAATTTGTGATCTAATATGCATCCGAAGAAGTGGGTTGTAGCCCACGAAAGCTTATGCTCTAATAAATTTGTTAGTCTCTAAGGTGCCACAAGTACTCCTGTTATAATCCCCAGATTCTTTTCAGCAGTACCACCGCCTAGCCAGTTATTCCCTATTTTGTAGTTGTGCTTTTGACTTTTCCTTCCTCAAGGCAGTTCTTTGTACTTGTCTTTGTTGAATTTCATCTTGTTGATTTCAGACCAATTCTCCAATTTTTCACGGTCCCTTTGAATTCTAATCCTGTCCTCCAAAGTCCTTGCATCCCCTCCCAGCTAGGAGTCATCTGCCTATTTTATTAGCATACTCTCCACTCCATTATCCAAGTCATAATGAAAATAGAGTCGTACCGGGCCCAAGAATGACCCGGGTGAGACCCCACTAGATACTCCCTCTGACTTTGACAGTGAACCACTGATAACCACTCTTTGAGGTACAGATGGAGCAACATGTACAGAGCCCTGCCCTTAACTAATTCACCTGAGGTTGAACTGCTTTGATGGTCAGGCTGTGCTGTAGGCTTGGGAGTCCAACTTAGCTGTATAACCTTCCAGGGACATAACCAAATGCTGGTCAACCAAGAAATGTGCTTGGTTCCTCAGGGTGGACTACTTATTGGGATCCATTGGGAATGACAGTTGCTATATGCCATAAATGTGTGATCATTTAACATAGACTGACACACGGTGATTATTCTGGAAGCTTCTTTCCTGTGACTTTCCATTTTCTCTCATGGCCTCAGAGATAGTGGGGATATCTCAGAGATCCTAGAGTATGTGTTTGTTTCTGCTTTCTCATCTTTTGATCATTGTCACTTAAAAAAAAGACTTGTTAATTTATTCCCCTTTGCTAAAAACTGCTCCTTAGGAAAGAGAGGATCACTAAATTAAAACCAGTATTTAACTTGACACTTATATGACTTGGGAAGCTATAGATTCCTTTGTTGTTTGTATGTGAACCTACAATCGTTCTTAAATACTCTCCTGTTTCAAAAAAAGAAATGTCTTTTAAAATCCTACTCACTCATTTGAAGTCTGTGAAGTGTGGGATGCAGACAGCTGTTCAGCTCCCCTACCTGGCTTCATGCTATTATATTTTTAAAAGGTCCAATTTGTGTTAGAAGAAAAGGGGGTTGCTTCTTTGTTGTTGTCTTGTGGCCAATCTAAAATCCTAATATAATTTTTCTTTGTCTCTGGAGAGCTGAGTTCCAATCCCAAGTAAAATAAATTGGAGGTGTTATATGTTTGTTCTGCACGTAGTGGCGAATGAAGACAGATGCGGGGTGCATTTTAAGTGGCAGGTTGCAACTTTATTAGACTTAAAACAGGAGGGGCTCTACCTGCGTTCTCTGTCACTTGTATTCACAAACCAGGCATTTTAAGTGGTGCTAGTGGTTACAGGGATCCTACCATGTAACCCATAACTCAGGGTCAACTCTCTTTGGTCTACCCCTAGGATTCAGCTGGCTCTTCTGAATCCTTTCGCACACATATACACTCCAGTGAGGGGGACAGAGGCTACTAACAGGGGGGACCTTAGCCCAAAAAAGGCCACAAGGTCTCCCCCTAAACCATGAGCACAAGGCTCATTAGCAAAATCCCAGGACTTTTATTTCCTGTAACAGCCTGCTTTAGTCTTTTAACTGCACTGGAAACTGGCCACTAGGGGTGCTAGCCACTAGCTTGGTTGCAATCCCGCCTACCCACACTGCCTGATATCAGAACTCCTGGCCCACTCCGTTGCTGGACTTCTGCCTGCATTCTCCTTTTACTTCTGCGGCTCGTTCCTTTGTTGATGTTTTGTTTTTATCAGGGGGTGTTTTGTGCTTTAAGTTTAAAGAAGTTTAAAATATGGTAAGTGTATCTAGTGCCCCACACTCCCACTCCCCCTCTAAACTCCCTCACAAAACTCTTGTTCGCCGCTCCTGTTTGCTAGCTTGAGGTCTGAGTTGATCCCACATTGTGCCTCTCCTGACAAACCACTGAATGCATATAGCTTCATCCTTGAAGCCCAGCTGTGATTATCAGCTCACCTGGCTGTCTTGTTGGAACTCAATGTATTATAGAGTGCCCACAAAGCCAATCAGAAACAATCAGGGTTAGTTACACTTGTCACACGCCCCAGTAACCTCTCCCCTGGGGTTGGCATAAGTCCTGCAACTATTCAATTTCCAATGCCCTATAGCCTAGACCTTCCAAGAATCACAACCTTCCAACACTGCCTGTGTTACTGCTCCAATCATGAAAGAGAGTGTACCAGAGTTAGCAGGGTTGAGACTGAAATAGACCAAAGCTTTCTTCACTTCCACAATGAACTGATATCTTGTCAGGAAACTGCCATCTCTGCGCTACAACTAGCAGGCCCTGTTCCTGATTCTATTCAGCTAGTAAAGCTTTGACTACCCTTATGGGGCACAGAAGTTCATCCACACATTCCCATAACACCACTTTTGGCTCCTTTCCTGTTTTAGGGTATGAGCAAAAAGAAGTTCCTTGTGTCCTGGGCTAGGGTTTAAATTAATGAAAGGGGAGAGCAAGGGACCAACCAGTGGCCAGTGGGTGGATAGAGCCTCTTGAGGGGGAGGGGCTACCCCGGTGTCCCAGCATGTGTTCTCCTCTCCCTTTCAGCTGGGGATGTCCCAATCACCACCACTTCCATCAAGTTCTCCACCCGTTCAAGTGGGTGGGTGGTATCCTCCACAGTAGATAACTTCCTCCCATCTTAACCGCACTGCGCACTTTGGCTTAACTGGCAACCCTAGCTCAGAAGAAGCCCAGAAGTGGGATATCAGGGTTGATTCAGTTTGGAGGTGCAATGTTAGATTTGCGTTGGCTTAACTTGCTTATGGACTTCCAGCACTCTGGCCTTGCTTTCCTGGTAGTATAGTAATTCCTCGCATCCACAAAAACTAAATTCTTTCACAGTCTTAGATCAATAGCTGATTGTCGCGATGGTCAGAGTCTGAAATGGCCAGTATGTGCAGATATTTGCTTCTTGCTTTACACTGTTTTACGGGAGAACAACTTCAGCATCACATTGTGATCTCCACTCAATACTAGCCATGCAGATGGTTTAAACCCAGCAACAGCTTTGTGAACAATAGCCCATCAGAGCTACCAACATCAGGAAGCAATTTGAGAGGCATTGGGTAATGAAGAATATACGTACTTTCATCACCACAACAACACGAACACTGTTTTTGCTCTGGGATTTTTATGAGAGAGAGCCTATGCAGAAGGCCCAGCT
Source organism: Emys orbicularis (assembly GCF_028017835.1). Lineage (NCBI taxonomy): Eukaryota > Metazoa > Chordata > Testudines > Emydidae > Emys > Emys orbicularis. Next base: position 108,760,343 of record NC_088690.1, on the reverse strand, counting down.
GCAAATGAAATTTTTAATGGAAGAGCAGAAATAGAGAGTGAATTCATCATCAGCTTCTCTTTGATGCCTTGTTTTACATTATAGATTAATGGGGCGAGTACATATTGTCCATGTGCCAAGTTCAATGGGACAAACTCATCCGTGGTGTAGCCCCATTGACATCAATGGAGTTACAGAGGAATGAAATAATTAGATCTGTGTATGTTAGCATCTGTGTCCAACACACCAACTTCTGATAAGCTAGAAAAAAGTGTTACTTTACCTATTATATCCCTACAGTAGATATTTGTGTCTGTATATATGACTTCAATATAAACCTAATCCTAAGCCCTTTAAAATCAACAGGAGTCTGTCGGTGGGCTTTGGATAAGACCCTGTGTGCTATAAATGGGCCTAATGTCTGTAACTTATTTATGCAAGGGAAAGATTTACTAGGAAAAGATTTTAAGGCCATAAGGGACTCTTGAGATTATCTAGTCCAATCTCCAATCAGCTTGCTTCATGCTGTTCCTTAGGAGTGGAAAAAGATAGTCAGACTTCCCTGTAACTTTGAGAAAGGTTTTATTTATTTTGCAACCACAGTGCTATGACAATAGAGCAACCAGGATGATGCAATGCTATTATTGAGGGATTTCCAAAGGCTGCTGCTATATTATGTATTATTTCCCAGGAAAGAAAAAGATCCACATTATCTCCTATCAAAGTTTCTAACTGGCAGGTGGCCTTTTCTCCACAGAGAATTTTTTTTCTCTAGTTTTGGAAGCAGGCTAATAACATCCCCCCCTGCAATGAAAAACCCATCCCAGTTTGGGAGTAAACTATTTTGCAGAATAGGTAAAATAATGCTGCCTTGAGAAGCACAATATAAAATACAATAGCTCTCCCATTGCATTCTCTTTTGTGCATTTTGCACTTTAATTTCCCCATGAAATGAGCAGGCTGTGTCTTTCCCTCACCCTAGTTTCAATATATAAACAAGTATACGGTATCAGGGCTCTAAATACAGTAGATTATTTACAGAAAATAACATTAGTAAATGTACTGTGATGCCAGGATTCCTGTATTGATCAAGCAGTTGCTAACTGATCAATACTTATGTATTAGATCTGACATTGCTTTTAGAAAAGTATTTTATTTTCTCAAGATCTTAGGAAAAGCACTTTTGCAGATCCTAATAGAAAAAAATAGAAATATTAATGTTCCTGTGGAAGCTTCTTTCCTTCTTTTTTTACTTTTCTATCCTTCCTTTCTCTCTCAGCTGTCATTCCTATATGATTTGTACATTTTAAGTAATTCAATAAGCATGTAAATCTCAGGATAGTTATTTTATTAATAAATATAGATAAAGAAATGAATTGTCCTAGGACTTGAATGCATCCTTAAAGATTCACTGAGCCATTCACAAACTAGGAAATTGCCTGGCAATGATTTACCCACATTATTTATAACTTCTATCGGAAAACAAGGTATGACAGATGTGGTAATTTCCTGCAATTTCCTTGAAAAATCTTTTTGATTTAAGTTTAAGTAACTTTGGAGTCCATTATATTAATGCAAAGGTTATGTACTATTGTGAGCCCTGGGATGTGTTCTGAACTTCAGAGGACTATATTCAATAATGGGCCAGATAAGAATGCACTTTTGGAGCAACAGATTGCCCGGGGAATCTCTAGGGGGAGGTGAATGCACATTTCCACCTCTGGTTATGCAAAAGCCCAGCCTTCTGAAGCTATGTATGGAACAGGGTGCTATTGTCTACCGATTACCTGTTCCCAGAACCTGAAGCTCAAAGGCCTAAGCTGTCTAAAGGAAAGGTTAATTTATGCGGGGGTGTGCTTGTTCTGAGCGGAAGCTGTTCTGAACTTGTAGCCACAGAAAAACCCTTTGTGGGGTTTGAAGAACTGATTCCGGCCAGAGCCCTTGTTGGAGTTTTTGTGGGGGTAAACTCTAGTAAGTTTATTAGCATGTGTATAGTTCTTTTGTTGTTTTTAATGTTTTCTTTATTCTTAAGGTGAAAGCATTACAAACATGCTTGCTTAGAAAAAACTGTGTGGTAACTTATAACTGTGGGCAATTACCCTGTTTATAGCCTCTGGGGAGAGAGCAAAGTGCAGATGCTGGCCTGTCTGGTTTGCTAGGAATATCACAGTGTAGGCAGGGAACTGTGCAGTCTGGAAAAACTCCAGTCCGGAGGGGGAGAGAGGTCTCTGCCCAAGAAAGGTGACAGCTGAGGAGCCAGGGGCTTAGAGTGAATACCTCAAGGGACCACAGAGGGGGGATACAAGTGCAGTTGCCCTGAACGTGACATAAGGACAATTAAAATAGGACTAGGCATTTTGGTCATGAATTCTTCTGTTCAAGAATGAAACCAGACTTTTATTCCTAAATAAACTATCTCCCTGTATATAAGCAGTGTCATTACAGCCTCCGTATTAGTACCTCATTTTGAGAGAGTTGATCCTTTTCATGGAAATAAACCATTCTTCAGAAAGTACAAATAAAAATGAAACTCAAGAAGTTTTTTCTTGTGCACGCATGTGTGTGTATTACAGGGGGAGCTGGTAGTGACATTCATGTTTAGGTTGCCTAACACTTTAAAAAGTTATTTGTGACCCTTTTTGAGACACTCTAACACCTCCATTGTTTGAAATTCAGCAGAGAGAAAAGCCCCCTTGGGTTGGATAGGTGCCTTTTCTTTGTGTTTAGCTGAGTTATAAACTGTTACCAATTGCCATTTTCCTTTTCTTGCTTGAATTCCTCAGGGAAATGTGGGCAGCATGCTAAAATAATAATTGAACATAAACATTCCAAAGAGATGGGCCCACAGCACCATGAAAGCAACAACACACACACACACACACACACACACACACACACACACACACACACAATATATCTGGGAGCCGCCAGAGCAGTTGTAGCAGCAGGACTGGGAGGAGAAGACTAGGCTAGGCTGGGCTTCCTCTTCCCTGACAACACACCAGACCCCCACACGTCCCCATGATCCTGTCTTGGGGCATGATCTTCCCAAGCTCCCAGGGAAAGAGAAAGCTGGGCTTGGCTCCCCCATCCTTAACCTCTTCAGACCTAGCACACAGCCCAAGTAACCTGTTCCCTCTCTGGGAGCATCCCAGGGGAAAGGAGCCCCACATTGACTGGAGGGTTGGGGGAGAGACAGAGTTGTGTTAGGCCAAGCTCTCCCTGATAACACCTTGGACCAAGCACACGGTACCCTCCTCCAGGCAAACTGCCTTCACCTGCTCCTAACCCATAACTCAGATGGTAGCAGTATGTGCTGCATGGCTGAAGGTTCATGGAAGATTAGTGCCATTGACTTCAATTACATGATTCACAGGCTTGAAGTTAAGCATGTGACTTTGTGCTTCCTGGATCAGGATCTCTGTTTGCATGAAAATATTCCCATTTGCCTTCTGTGGAAATTTACTATTAGAGGAACATTGCTGCAATACAGTATGATCAGGCATAACACGTTGTCTGCCTGTGCAAAATTATCTTTCCAGCTGAGAACAAAGAGAGTTTTTTGGATTTTTGTGAACTGGGAAAACATAGTTTTTCGCCAGGTTTCATCAGTAACTAGAAATTTGTAAATTCAGACTGTCCTGTGCATCAGGGATCAAGTTTAATGCTTCAGAACGTTGTGATCTTCAATAATTCTGCTGAAGGTTGAAATATATTATCCACCGTTTTATAAATAAATAAATTCCTTAGGAAAATAAATGTGCTGTTTTTAGATGTGGAATGTAATGAACTCAGCTTGGTGCTCTTCACAGAGAAACACATTGTGATGAACCTCTTTATTGTCTTACTATCGGTAAAAATGACAGGTACAATAAAAAAAAATCCTGAAACCAAAAGAAACGAGGAATAGCTAAGGTATAAAGAAGACAAAGCAGAGGCAGAGTCCTGAAGAAATAATTCAACGTATTATGACAAAGAAACTTAGTAAGAAACCCTTTTTTTTTTTTTTTTGGGTAGCTAAGTTAACAATCAGCAATCAATGAGAATGGGGCTGCTAAGTGCCTGTCTCTTTTGAAAATGTAATTTTAAACTAGGTAACTACACAGCTTTTGACATTTTTTACCCATATTCTATAGGGGTTAGGCATGAATCGATAAAAGAGCTGCCTGATAGCACAGGAAAAACAGAAATAGTGAATCTGCAGGGTCTTGCCCAAAGGCCATCATGCAAACCCTATGTATGTTAGCAACTTTAATTATGTGAGTAGCCCCTCTGAGAAGAACGAAAATCAAGGCTTCATATGTAGATTTATAACATTCCTACTCTTCCACTAATTTCTATGGAAAGGTGATTTTTCCTATGATTCCAAGGGCAATGTAATAGTTAAGTCTAACAGCTGATTGGATGCTTGATCAAAACAGGGTTTGCAGTATCAGGGTGCATTTCTTTTCATCTGCCCATTGATTTTACTTCTACATAATAAAAAAATAAATAACTCTGTGAGAGAAGGATATGCAGCTGTCTATAGGGAAATTCCCAGGGTTTGAACAGGATTTTGTTGTAGTTAGTTCATATAAAATGAACAGTTTTTAATGGCTTAGACCTGAAGCACATGAATAAGAGAGAAACGGTGAAAGAGAATGAATAAAAGTAACGTAATGAAAATAAAGGAAAAATAATATCTTCGGGCTGGTCTACACTGGGGGGAGGGGGTCGATCCAAGATACGCAACTTCAGCTACGCGAATAGCGTAGCTGAAGTCGAAGTATCTTGGATCGAATTACCTGGGGTCCACACGGCACGGGATCGATGGCCGCGGCTCCCCTGTCGACTGCACTACCGCCGCTCGCTCTGGTGGAGTTCCGGAGTCGACGGTGAGCGCATTCGGGGATCAATATATCGCGTCTTAACGAGACGCGATATATCGATCCCGGATAAATCGATTGCTACCCGCCGATACAGCGGGTAGTGATTAATACACTTCATCACCAAGTATTTTACAAGCTTAGTATATTCAACATCTACTCTACCCATCCCTAAAACACGGGGTAAAATTTTCACTTAGGAGCCTAAGCCCCATTGGCTTTCAGTAAAACTTAGGTTCCTACATGCCTAAGTCTTTTTTGAAAATGGAACTTAGACTCCTAAGTCTTGTAGACACTTTTGATCCTCTTCTAGGATAAGCCAGCACAACTCAGGGAGAAGATACTGATTTGTCTCATCGAGTTTTGGGTCCAGGCAAGCTAAAAGGATCCATGTGATCTTTAGAGCCTTGGGTTTTTTTTAAGGTGTTGTCCATAAAGCTCAAGCATAGAACTCATCTGCCTCAGAGAATGAAGGGCTGAGTCAACCTTGCCAGGAGTCAAACCTATGGTTGCAGTGTGAGTAGTTTTTTTCAAATCTGATGCTTTGTCACTAAGCCATCTGTAATGCTCCCTAAGGGTAACGAGGCTTCTAAGGCACCTCCCCACTATCTGCCCTTAGCATGAAGCAGTCTCGTCTATGCCTGCTGTGATTCTTCCAAGCACTGCCTTCCGGGTCTCTACAGACCTCACCCTCTCTGTGCAGGCTACTGCTAGGTACACATCAACCCCTGAGTCCTCTGAGCACTCCCTGGATGCTCATCAAAATTACCAGGGTTTGCTGCTCCCAAAGGAAAGAGAATACACAACAGCTTGTTTGTTTGAACTGAGGATTCAACTTATTACCACAGCACTGAGATAAAAATGAAAATACGTGTATTAACAGAGAACAGAGATTCAAAGATTCAAATGAGTGGTGAGCAAGAATATTGGAAAGAGAATAGTTACATATAAAAGGCTATTCTAAGTCTATTCTTATTAATGGTTACCATCCTAATCAATAAACTAGATTTCCTTCCAAGGATTCAGTCTTTAGCAGAACTGCTGGTTTTCAGTAAAAACCAGGATCCAAGTTTTTATTAATATACCCCATGCACTGGTCTTAAAATTTCCACTGTCAGAATTAAACATATGTTTCCTATCCTGGTCTCTGTTCCACCCAGCATGGCTAATTGCCCCAGCGATAATACCATTTAATTGAAAAATTGTTAACACATCAGGATAAGTGGATAAGTTGCTATTATTTAATTACTGCCAAATTGCTAATTGATTTTTAAGGAGGAATCATGAGTCTCTTATTACAAGGCGATGCCACTTTAAAGATATTTCAGCCCCATAGGAATATGCACATGGTTTCAAAAGGCTTCGGAGGAAGGTGCAAAGTTCTGGCCACCATTTTGGATTTGCTCTTGGGAACCTATTTTCAGTTGCAAAGCTGTTCGTGAACATGGGCAATGTGGATATTGATAAGCAATACTCAACTTCCCCTGTGCAACTGCAAACAAAGCTGGTAAAGCATGAAAACTGCTGTTAAAAATTGAGTCTTTTGAGGAACAAATCCAAAATGGCTGCTCTAAGGGCTTTCATGACCCTCATGATGGAAGGTCCTGTTGGACACCCAAGCTTCTGCAGAGACAGTGCTATATGTACTTAAAAAGTGAATAATATTTTTTGTTCTCTATCAAAGACACACTAAAAATCTCATGACTACTTACAGCATGCTACTCCCCCAATGAACGTTCCCCCATAGATTCCAATGTCTACAGAAGGTGTCAACCAGAGACCTGCCATTTCTTTGCCTGATCCCTTCCCCAAACATCTTCCCCATTTTCAGCCATGCTGTCGTTTGTCTCTGTGTTGCATAGTTAGATTTTAAGCTCTTCAGGAGCCTTGCCTTCTAGCTTCATGCTAGTCAAAAAGCACCTTGGACTTTGATGGCTACGGGGTTAAATACATACATCCCATTATATTCCCCTTAATTATTAGAATAGCTGTATGCTGCATCAAAATCAATCTGTACTAAGGTGGGAGGTATCCAAGGAAAACATAAAGGGCTACAGAATGAAAGGTTAGCAATTCAGTAGTTGGCACTCTTTCCCCCGACATTGTACTGAACTGAAGGTTGCTCCCAGCACCAAGCCACTCGTCTGGCACTGGAGACCAGTTAGATTGGTCTTGTGTTCCACAGTGGGGGTGGTTTAAGAGTCGTAACTGTGAATGTGCCCACCCTGAGAACCTCCTCCATGGCAGGACAATCCTCCATTGCCCTGAACTGCCAGGTATATGGCTGCTTTGCGCCAGTAAGTCGGTGGAAGATGCCACAGTGTGGCACGCAGAACCACTAATTATTTGAAAATGTGGGCCCCTACGTGTAAATTAGGAATAATAATCTTCAAATACCTACTTCAAAGGGCTATTGTGAGGCTATTAGTTAAGATTTGCAGAGATTTGAACATGGAAAGAACTTATATAGGTGCTAAATATTATTATTATTATTAGGCCTACTTTTGATGGTCTCTTGGGTAGTCACTTAAGAAATTTTATTGTCATTTTTAGAACACTTTTGATCCTTTGGGACAAAAGGAGCAATATAAAATAAAGTATTATTATTATTATTATTATCCAGCACGGCCACCAAACAGAGCTTTATAAAGTGGGAGAAGGAAGACCTTAATCCTCTCGAAATGCAGAGCGCAGTTGGCTGCTAATTGCAGAAATAAATAACAGATGCATGCAATCGCTTGTCTTTTTCAAAAATTAGTGTGTTTTTCTTTTCTTTCCTTTCATGCAACATTTTCTGGTGACCTGCTGAGATGTAATTCCTCACTCAGGGGAAACCCATTTGGCAGCAAACATTTTGGTTCCAGATCCATAAATCTTCTCCCATGAGCGCTCAGATATTAGCACAAAAGGAGGCCATGCATTTTTTAAAAAATCACAAAAGCAGCTGTATGAGAAGGGGCAGCGTTTGGATGATCAAAATTCTCCAGGAAAAGCAAAACAATAATAAAAAAAATAAAGGGTTTCAGTCAAAATTAATTTTTGTTCCTCTCTCAATTGGGGAGCTATGGGAGCGTATTTTGCATCATTACTTTGAAAGTATCACCCATCGGGAAAAGATCTATGGAATTTTATACTACTGAAATCAATAGGGTTTGATAGAATTTAAGTAGGTTCCTCTAGGTAGTTCTCTAAAAACCTCTAGAATTTAATAGCGAATTATAGACTTTCCATAGAAGAAAGTTTCTTACCATGCAATCACCTATTAATTAATTGCTCCTCAAAATGTTTGACTTTGCTGGGCTATCTCCTGACTTCTCATTGATTTAACAATAGAACCCCAAGCTCAGGGGTGATGTAGTGTAAAGTTAGTTTTGCTTCTCCCCACCCCACGCAGCCCACAGCATATGGGTGTACTGGGTGGTAAGAGCCAATGTAAGACGCCGCCGGATGAATGCACTACTAAGCTAGGAAATGTGCTACATATTCTTGAGTGCCATCTACTGGTATTTTATATATTAACTAGTTCTGATACTCTGGATTGCAGGGTCACTGTAATTTAGAGACCCCCTCCCTCCCCACGAGGCTGTGGTAATTTATACCAGGGGCTGTACTGATTCCAGGGCTGGTCCAGGATCCCAGATGTGCAAAGCTGCTGTAGATACACGTTGGGTCCCATCCCTTCTCCTAGCATCTGCCTGCTATGCTGACAGGCCCAGCACAGAGGCTGGCTCTTAGCTTGGAAGGCTGCTGTTTACCATGCCCAAGGCAATACAAAGATCCATGCGCCCAAAGGAGCAGCCTGGTCTTCCACACCACACGCACCGTTAAACTTTTGTGCGAGATAAAAATGTGGATACTTTTAGTAATAAGCTTAAATTTGAACTCAGACAAATGGAAACAGGTACTGAGTCCCTCTGTTATTTATGGATTCTGAGAAACTGTAAAGCAAATCATTGGATAACACCATGTGTTACTCATAGTTGAGATTCTCTCATAATAAGGCACCGTGTAGATTATCTGTCTGTCTGCTCTGTCTATCCTCCATAGCATTCGGGGGATATAGGCATCTCTCTCTCATCACCATTGTATCCAGGAGGTATACAGGCAACAGGCTGATTTATCACATATTCTCTCTTCTTGCAATGAACTGAGTAATTTAGTGAGGCAGTATATTAAACTCTTTCCTTGGTGCTAGGCATTTGCATACATCTATCAGCCCAGCCTACATATGTGGGATGGTAGATGACTTAATGCTGTCAAGGAGTCTTAGACATGGAAACACACTTTTGTACTGGTTGCTAATAAAGTCATGCTAAGGGTATAGAGACCTGAGACTCTCACAGTTGCAATGATTGGCTGAGTGAGTTACCAGCAACATCATTAATGGGGGGGGGGGAGGGGAATGCCTTATCTAAGGGAGCAAATTAGAAAAAAATACAGTGTTTGATCACATCTGAAAGAGCTTCATTCCATAATTCTTTAATCATCCATAGGGTCAGATTTCCAAGGGGCAGTCTCTCCAGTGTATTCAGATTTTGCAAATGAATTGAGGTACATTTGCAAATGAATTAAGGTTACAAATCTGAGTATTTGCTTCTCAAATCTACCTCCTTGCAGGTGCAAATTAGATACTTAGAGGTGCAAGTCCCCAGGTTTTTTTTTTTGTTTGTTTTTGGCCAGTGCAGACAGCTGGAGTTTTTTGGAAGGACCGGGGGAGAATGGGGGTCATTTTTGGAGGGGCATGAGAGAGGCAGAAAGCATGTGTAACTTGGGAATGTACAAGGCGAATGGGGGATAGATATCAATGTTGATATATATCCTTGTGAATAACTTACCTCTGTTGATACATAATTATTAAGAGTGGGCTTGGGATGATTAGCTCCCCAGTCTAAAACATGTGGCAAATTCTCAGCCAAACAGCTTAATTTAACTTGCTGCTAAGTTTCCTCACATGAATTTTCTGAAAATCATAGAATAAGCCAAATTCTCCCCAGTCTGAATTTACATGCCTTACCGCCCCAAAATCATCAAAACAGACTCCCAGACTACTCAGCTCTACTCTGCACTCCCTTGCAATGCCCACATGCATTGCATCAAGCCAGCTCCTCACCCTCACCTCAGACATTTTCATGAACAAGTTACACTCAGATGCCCCCACTACATGTATGTCTAGAGGAAATGCACCTTAATCTAACTCAGCGGTCAGAGTTCAAGTTGTATGAATGGAATTCCATAACAATGCCATAAATTATTGAATTAAGTTCTAGAACAGAGATCGGCAACCTTTGGCATGTGGCTCGCCAGGGTAAGCACCCTGGCGGGCCGGGCCGGTTTGTTTACCTGCCGCGTCCACAGGTTCGACAGATCGCGGTTCCCACTGGCCGCGGTTCACCGCTCCAGGCCAATGGGGGCTGCGGGAAGCAGCGCAAAAGGAGGGATGTGCTGGCCGCTGCTTCCCGCCGCCCCCATTGGCCTGGAGCAGCCAACTGCGGCCAGTGGGAGCCGTGATCGACCGAACCTGCCTACGCGGCAGGTAAACAAACCGTCCCGGCTCGCCAGGGTGCTTACCTTGGCAAACCACGTGCCAAAGGTTGCCAGTCTCTGTTCTAGAAGATGTGGGGCAGGAGGAAACAGTTTCTATTAAACTCTCTAGGAATATTACCATAAGGGAAAAATTCTGGTTTTGCTAAAGTTTTAACCACTTCTACTGATTTCTTCTCTGGGAACCAACAATAAGCTTAAAGAAATCAGCTCTTCCTTATGGATGAATGTAACACTGTAAGCAACTGGTTTTTCAGTAATACATTTACTTTTCCAGCTCAGCACCGAGAGGACCTGAATGACAATAAGAATCCTGCTTTTATACCCAGTTCTTTAGCTAGGTTAGATTGTAGCACAAGGCAGTCAAGTGATGTGCCTGAATTTATGCTGGCTCTCAGGTAGGAGCTAACAAGGGCAAAATGACCCAATTTCTTTGTTGTAACCTCTCGATCAGTTGGACTCCAGTTCTGGAGGTCTATGCAAGAACATCCCAGAATATAATCCCTTGACAATGGGAAACAATTTAGCTATAGCCATAAAGATTATGGACCAGACCCATAGCTGGTGTAAGTTGGCATAGCTCTAGTGTAGTTAAGGGAGCTGGGCCAATCTACACCACCTAAAGATCTGGCCCATTGACTCTGGATGTGGATTTTTTTTTTTTTCTGAAAATTTATACTCCACACTGGCTTTGGCTTAGCAAATGTCTTGGTATTGAGCTAAAGGCATTTTTACATGTTGTTTTTCTCCTGCTTCCCCATCTGCAGTCCACTGTAGCTCAATTTCCATTTCAAATACAGCTTACAGTCTTCTAATCTTCTGCTTCTTCAACATTTTCAAGAAACTGGCAATTCCACAATTTAATTAATGGGTCAAAGAGGCTGAGTCTCCTTCATGCAACATAAGCCTTACAGTGATTAATTAAAATTGCTATCGCTGTTGCGACTTGCAAGATAGACTTGAACAAGGCACATTCAACTAAAGACGCTACATAGTGGATGGCAAAGGTTGGTAAACTTAGAGAGGAGCAAGGAGAGGAGCAATTCTTACAGACGGAATCACACCTTTCTTTTCAGCACATTATTTGGTTCAGATTTTTAAAGGTTAATCTCTTAGATTTGACCTACTATCAGATTCTGATAGTCTCGTGGCAGATGTCTCTAGCTTCCAAATATCTTTTAGAAATGCACCACTTAGTCATCAAAGAATTGGGAGGGAGCTAATGTTTATGTAGGATCTACCAAACAATATTTTATGTTCCCTCTGCTGGCTTTGTAGCAGCAATTAAGTAATGAGCACTAATTCCCAGAGCTATGCTGGCATGACTTGAGTACACATAAGTAAGCAAAAAATAAAGTTATATTAATTTCAGGTATCATTAGAAACATAGGGGAGAAAACTTTAGTGTCTCAGTCATTTCATATGTCACTCATAGTGACCTTATTTATCAAACTTCAAGACGATACTACTGTGCAAAATTAGATCTTACTAAGAGCCTGATCTGGAAACTATGGATCCTCAAATACTACTGAAGTTATTGGGAGTTCAGGGACTCAGTATAACTCTAGATAGCATATCCTATTTATTTGGTCATTCAGAGGACTGATAATCAGATATTTAACTTCTTACCTCTGTGCTGTTTGTTTGACAGTGAGCAAAATCCATGTGATGGCTGCTCAGTGGCCAATGTAAACTGAGTCCAGTTGTTAGCGGGCCTGTATCTACCATGCAATTGGCACTCTTATTAGCAGTGTCAGCTAAGAGGTCATGGATGGAATAAGCGTGAGAATGCTGGCAGTGACGCTGACCATGGTATAGCTAATCTGTACACAGAGAATTTAGTTTCCTAGAGCTGTTAGTCTAGCCCGAGCCATTGATTTTAAACTCAGTTTGAGTGTGTAAGCACATTTTAGCAAGAACATTTTTATGCCCACAGCAAAGCATATCTAAACACACATCTCATTCCCGTTTAAGAACATGTGCATTTTGCAGCTAAGGACCTACAGCCACATCCTGAGAAGATGCACCCATGGAGCAAAGGGGCCAAAAAGTTGAGCTAACAAAGCAGCTTGGGGAAATCCTCTAGCATAAAGGAATCCCCATCTGGGGTATAGGCCACATGATCATGCCCTATGCCATCCACTGTCCCTTACCCTGCCAAAGTCATGCACTAGGGAAGAGAGAAGAGCTGGGGCTTAAGGAGGCATGACTTGAGCATGTTGTGCTCCAGTAATACCAACTGGCATAATGGCCCCTACACAGCCTCAAGGGTGGCTAACAGCATATTTGCATGAAGCAAAACTCAGCTAGTCCCAAGGACTCAACCTGTAACATCTTAATTGCATGTGTAGTACTAGAGCTGAAATATTGCCCCATTTGGGTACCTACAAACCGGCATTGCTAGCAAAGACGAACCGTCAGTCATGAAATATTACCACGAAGAAACGTGAACTCACCAGAGCCTTCCTGCCCAATGGTGATGTCGAATGGGAAACAATGCTAAGGCGAGCTGCACGTTAGTGTGCTAGGGCTTCCTCGTTATTGGTACAATGTTCTTTATTTTTGTTAGCGAGAAAAGGGAATCATTAATTGTGCTGTGATCTGCAGGTAGCTTGGAAATCTCAGGCTGTGAATTAAATACCATGGGAGAGCTTCAAGTCATGCTTAGGTTGACATTTGGGGTATGTATGTAGTACACGGGATGGATAAAGGCATAGTTCACTGTAGGTGGGCTAATAGGTCCCTCAAATTTGAAGAACCCCAGATGGCAGCCAAATCTTGATCCGTAGCAACACCATGACACTAAATGTCTGTCTATCACCATAGTTATGTATGTAGGTTCCTATTAGAAAATTGGACTTGATGAGAAAGGATCTATCATATGGTTGGGAGATGGGCAATGTGATGGGGAAAGATAACAATTTTTCTCCCTTCTCAGCTGGAGTTGAAGAAGCCGACGTCATTGTTGCCTATTCCACACTGTGATGCACATGAGCGAGAAGTCCCCCTCCCTGATGCTTCTTCCGGCTTCAGTCAAAATTGGGGAAAAAGCAGAAAAAGAAGCCTTTTATAGTCAAGTGTTTTGATGTCAGAGACAGCAAGAAATGGTCATTACCTGTTAGCATGACATGAAGACCAAGATCTAATGGTTAGGAGCAAGGCAGTGGTTATCTGGAGGTTACTGGGTTCTTGTTTACTGGGTGATTTTCTACCATAATGGTGATTTGATCACCTTTCCATTGAGGAAATGTGGTCCTCTCATTGCAGAAACCTCACTCAAATAGTGATGATTCCCTGTGGGAATCAATGACACCAGCAATGTTCGTGCTCTGGATGAAAGAAGTTGCTCCTCCCTGTGGATTTTAGTAACTTAAATCCCCTAATTTCTGCTCTCCTCCCTCTACACAGAGTCAGTGTTCTACAGCTGGGAAGGTACAGCGTCCAGTGACAGGCCTAAGTGTTGATCAGCATGAACTGAATTTAATCCCCATGACAAGGCCCCTGACAAATAGCTTTTCGAGTATCAATCCTGTAGGTAAAAGGACAGATTCTCCTTTCACTCCAGGTGTCAATCAAGAGTAACCCCCTTGAAGCCAAACATGATTGGTGTAAGTGAGATCAGAATTGAGCCGTTTGTCTCTAAGGTTGAAATTCGCACCTAATTAAATGATTAATAACGTGCCCTGAACCACAGAACTTTGTGGGGTTGAAGCTAGAGAGTCTGAACAAAATCTTCCTTCAGACCCTATTCTTCCTATCCTATATTTACCACAGTCTCCTGTGTGATGCCAAGTCCTGGGCTCTGGCTGTGACAACCGAAGTGGCAGAATTCCAGGTGGAAGAGAGCCTAGGTGGGTGGCTACAGAGGCAGAGACGAAGCTAGAGGAGGCCTGCTAAATGCAGCAGGCAGGGAGCAGCTGCCATGGCAACGAGCAAGCTGATTACTCAATTACAAAATTCCTTTAAAAAGTGACATGAAGCCAAGGGACGACAGATTCTTAGCATTCCTTGGTGCTTGATTTTCAAAGCATCGAGCTATGTTTAACTTTTTAATATACCTTGTAGGTACGCTTGTTGTCACCTAGTTTTATGAGTCTCTCTTTAATTTTATTCTAATGTTCCTTGAAATTCTTGGCATGTAACGAGCCATTTAAAGTGTGCAGTACTTTATTGTGGGAAGGCATGCAGATGCAATATAGTGTATCCAAGGAGTAGGTGGTTTAAAGGTGTTACTGACGCTAGTGTGGGATGTCTGCATTGTTCAAATCATGTCAAACCAACCTGATAGCTTTCTTTGACCGGGTAACAAGCCTTTTGGATAGGGGGGAAGTGGTAGATGTGGTATAGCTTGACTTTAGTAAAGCTTTTGATACTGTCTCGCATGACCTTCTCATAAACAAACTAGGGAAATGCAACCCAGATGGAGCTACTATAAAGTGTGTGCAAAACTGGTTGGAAAATCGTTCCCAGAGAGTAGTTATCAGTAGCTCACAGTCATGCTGGAAGGGCATAACGAGTGGGGTCCCCCAGGGATCAGTTCTGTCTCTGGTTCTATTCAATAACTTCATCAATGATTTAGATAATGGCATAGAGAGTACACTTATAAAGTTTGCAGATGATACCAAGCTGGGCAGGGTTGCAAGGGCTTTGGAGGATAGGATTAAATTTCAAAATGATCTGAGCAACCTGGAGAAATGGTCAGAAGTAAATAGGATAAAATTCAATATGGAAAAAAGCCAAGTACTCCACTTAGGAAGGAACAATCAGTTGCACACATACGAAATGGGAAATGACTGCCTAGGAAGGAGTACTGCAGAAAGGGATCTGGGGGCCATAGTGGATCACAAGCTAAATATGAATCAGCTGTGTAATTCTGTACCAAAAAAAGCAAACAACATTCTGAGATGCATTAGCAGGAGTGTTGTAAACAGGACACAAGAAGTAATTCCTCCACTCTCCTCCATGCTGATTAGGCCTCAACTGGAGTATTGTGTCCAGTTCTGGGCACCACATTTCAGGAAAGATGTGGACAAACTGGAGAAAGTCCAGAGAAGAGCAACAAAAATGATTAAAGGTCTAGAAACCATGACCTATGAGGGAAGACTGAAAAAAACGGTTTGTTTAGTCTGGAGAAGAGAAGACTGAGGGGGGAAGTTACAGTTTAAGTACATAAAAGGTTGTTACAAGGAGGAGGGAGGTAAATTGTTCTCGTTAACCTCTGAGGATAGGACAAGAAGCAATAGGCTTAAATTGCAGCAAGGGAGGTTCAGGTTGGACATTAGGAAAAACTTCCTAACTGTCAGGGTGGTTAAGCACTGGCATAAATTGCCTAGGGAGGCTGTGGAATCTCCATCATTGGGGATTTTTAAGAGCAGGTTAGACAAACACCTGTCAGGGATGGTCTAGAATGGATAATACTTAGTCCTGCCATGAGTGCAGGGGACTGGACTAGATGACCTCTCGAGGTCCCTTCCAGTCCTATGATTCTATGATTCACAAGCAATGGGTGACTTAGGAGTCAATTCTAAATGAACGCCAATAAAGCGTCTAGACTGGAGTGGGGTGAAAAGTTTTGACCCTTACTTTTTTTTGGCAAAAAGCGCAGCTTCTATGACGTCAAAACCTTTTGCAAATTCATTTCAATTTCACTGAATTGTTCTGATAAAAAAAACAAACAACCTCCCCCGCACAGAGAAAAAATCCGTGTTTCATTCTGACACTTTTGAAATGAAAGGTTGGGTTTTTTTTAATTTCAAAGTGACTTTTCATTTACAAATGTCCTTTTAATTTTTAATTTAAGAGTATTAAATACTCAAAACTGAAATGAAACATTTCATTTTGGGGTCAAACAAAACTCAAAACCATTTTTTTTTAACTTTTTGATTTGTTGAACATATTGAAAAATGGTGTGTTTGATTCGACCTGAAACAATTGTTTTCAATTTTTCAAAATTGCCAGAAAACCAAAAAAGCAGTTATTCACCCAGATCTACTCTATACCACAACACACTGTGGCCTGTGTAGATAGGAAACAGTGATGCCTTTTCTGTGTAGTGCACCTTTCGACTTCTAAACCTGTCAGAGTGCAGTGCTCAGCAGTCACGTTCTTCTTAGACTTGCTGCTGCCTATTACAAAAGTGACCCCCACACTGTGCTCTCTCTTTGATATTTGTCCTTGTTGCCATATCTCCTGAAGAGTCACATATTTGTCCCACTTTGACCCCCAAAACTCCCTGCCCCAGTTGAAATACAGTTTGCCCCAGGCCTCCAATTTGAGAGGGTCTCCAAACCGAGTGATGTTGCAGCCTGGTACATGGAATTGCAACATCACTCAGGTATGGCCTGTCAACTGCCGTCCGTCTACAGATGGGTGGATGGGCCACACACGAGTGGCACTGCAGCCCATTTTAGTCACTTGAAATGTTAGGAGGTATGTGATTTTATTCATCAAAATAAAAAAAAATATTCAAACTGCAGGTATCTCGTGCTCTCTCTGGTACTTCTGTGGGTCCCATTACTGTAACATCTGAACCATTCGCGTATTTATCCTCTAAATACCCCTATGAGGTAAGGCAGTGTTGTTATCCCTATTTCACAGACAGGGAACTGAGGCAGAGAGAGGCAAAGTGACTCATCCAAGGTCACACGGGAAGTTTGGACCTGAGCCCAGGTCTTCCAAGTTCCAGGCTTGAGCCCTCACCACTGGGTTGTCCTTCCAGCCCTCTGCTTGCTGGTTGTGTGTAGAAAAATAAAACCTACTCCACATCGTATATTCTGTCTCCACCACTGAAATTAACAGATGGTGAGCGAGTTTCAGGAAGTCTGATTTGTATTATTTTTCATATCCCTCTGCCTCTAAAGCCATGGTGCCGTAACAGTTGGTCAAAATACTTCACGTTTCGTAACTTCAAAGGAAAACAGAAAAATAAAGGTCCACAAACTTTGTTACAGAAGTGGGTTTTGGGGTTTTTGCAGGTGTTGTTTTGTTTCCTGTTTTTCATCCAGCTCTGTTGTTGGTATGAAAAGTTTAGACAACAAAAATGGAAAATAAATTTTGAGAAAATGCTCACAATTTTTGGTTCCGTTATTTGACTCAGCTGAGCTTAACTTCATAGGTGCAGCTTGTATGTGACAGTGAGCAAAGATGTTATTAATTATTATTAAAATTACATATAGCACAATAACAACCAGAGGCCCTACTCAAGATTGGGACCCCATTGTTCTAGGCATGATACATGCACACAGTACAGACAGTCCTAGCCTCAAAGCTCTTATGGCCGAAATAGACAAAGCAGACAATGGGTTGTAGGAGAAACCAGAGGCACAGAGATGGGAAATGACTTACCCAAGGTCATACACAGGTCAGTGGCAGAGTCCGGAATCTCCTGATCTTGTTCCAGTACCTTGGCCAACAGATGGCGCTGCTACAGCCAATACCTTTTAGATACCCTCTAAAAACCACTGAAAATGTCTTGCCCATAAATACTAATGTCCTGATATAATGTCATTTTCAGGTACCATGTCTCATGATCTATCGTGTCAGGGATCAAAGCATTGGAAGGGGGTGTGGAGCATGGGGCGGGGAGGGGGACCTTCTAGTGCTAATTCTAGCCCTGATGATTCCCAAGGTATTGGATCTTAAATCTGTGCTTACCCAAGGACTGAATACTACCCTTTATGCACCTCAGCCTACGGCAGCATCTATGTTTATTGGGAAAGAAACATTCTGTGTAGGTGATAAGGTCTTTGTTTGTTTTTAATAGTTTTTGAAGCTGCTGAGAAGTTTGGACTGAGACGCCGTGTAGAGCACTGCCTATCACACTGATCCGTCCTAGAATCATAGCCATGTAGGGCTGGAAGGGACCTCAAGAGGTCATGCAGTGTAGCCTCCCATGCTGAGGCAGGGCCAAGTTTATCTCTTTAAGCTGTACTCCCCCGTCTGTTGTCTCTTGTCTTGTACTTTGATTGTAAGCTCATTGGGGCAGGGTCGGGCTTTGTTCTGTGGTTGTACAGCACCCAGCACAAAGAGGTCCTGAGCCATGCTGAAGAGTTCCAGGCATTACAGTAATACAAATAGTAAAGGTCAACCACTCTCACATCTAAGTATTAATGTTATGACAAAAACCCTCCGGAATCTGCATTTGAAGGATCTTGGGGTTGGTGGGGCATCATAATAAGCAGAGTCTTTATGAAATAACGTTCTGATTAAACTTAAAGGGGTCATTTTTCAAACCACCCACCAGGCCACCGCCCCTGGCACCAATTTGCACATGCAAAACCTGTATTTAATCATGCAACACCTGCATTTGCACATGCGGTGATACTAACCATCAGTTCATCGGCATGTGCAAATGCTGGGGGATCCCTGTTCAAATTTCACCTCCACAAGGGAAAAGGCTGGTTTGAAAATCTGGCCCAAGGAGTTAGATTGGCTCTCATTGCTCTGTAACAACTTGTCTTCAGCAGAAGAGGCATCAGTGTGCCCATCACTTACTATTATTTGTATTAGTGCCTATGGATCCTAGACATAGACTGGACGCACTGTACAAACACAACAGAAAGATGGTCCCTCTCCTAAGGACTTACAATCGACTTTTTTCCCACCTGCTCAAATGAGTGAATTGTCCACAGTGACGCTGGCTGCACATCCCCAGACTGCTGCTCAGAAATAGCCACAATTAATATTTCAGCAGTACAGACTTCGTACCGTATTTGACACAGCGGCTGTGCGTCGCCGTCCCCAGTGCTCTCTCTTCACTGGCGTAAGCTAGAAACATGGCGAGTTAAATTTAGCCCAGGCTGTGGCCAGTGCCGTGAGGCACAGTAGAGTTGATGGCTGGTGGGTCACCTGCCAGGATTGCCTGGGATATGGATGGGGGAACAGTGAGGAGAGCAGGATGCACTTTGCTGCTACCTGCAACATGGACGCTAGCTGCCCGGTAGGCAGGCCCTTCCCCCTTTTCCTCTGACCACGTGTCCTGCTGGGGATGTGGTTCCCAGGATGGATTCGGCCGGCCATTTCCCCATGTGCCTGATCCCGCTCTCATTGGAGTCCATGGCGATCGTTCCTATTAACATCAGTTAGAGCAGGACTGAGCCCATAGGCATCTCTGGAGCCATATTGACAGATCATGGTCCTGCTCTCCACACAGAGTGGAAACCTTCCCCCCTCCACCCCCCTCAGAACAGGGTTTACCATGCAGGTGAAACTCAGTTTGTGAATGCTGTGAAAGATACGTTGACATGGTTCCGCCCTCCCATCCCCCCAGCATGGATTCTTGTGATGAGTAACACCACCAGCAACAAAATTATGTAGGGAGGGAAGGGAAAACAAAGAAGAAATTGTGCCCATCTGCATTTCTTTCTCCCCTCCTCCCTTCCCCTCAGCACTTGGAAGATAAAGCGTAGCCCTACTCAGTGAAATGATTGATTAAAAAGAGTCTGCTTATTTCGGCATTATTCACTTTGCAAGCTGCATGCAGTATTTTATTCCGAAGCTATGAAAAGATAATCTGATTTGCCAACCCGTGGGCCAGAGCCCTCAAAATATGATTTTCCAATCTCCTCGTTTCAGCACTTGATGGAGCTGGCAACGAGTCGCTGTGCAGGCTCTGAGCCAGAGCTGGCCTGCGAATAGCCTGGGAGAGTCTGGTACACAGGGCAGCTTGAAAGCTGTAGCAAGAAGGGAAGGACGTGTGGGTGACAGAACAGAGCAGCATAGCTGTAAATCTGCTCGAATGGTGGGCCAGCTTCTCAGCTGAGTCCAAGGAGGACTAGCCACAGCAGGGAAGGTGGAGGCCAAAAGGAGACATTTAGGCCCTCATCCTGATCCTGCAGCTGTTTCTGTGCCAGCCCAGTTCCTACAGCTTGTGGCCACTGAGGCATAGAGATGTTCTGGCCATGCCCATTATCCCTGGCCACACCCCCATATGTTGATGAGTAGGAAGATAGCTTAGGAGCTGTGATATGGCAACCCTTTGTACCAGAGTAGCCCCCATGCCATTGAACTTGACCATGTGAATCCATATTTTGTCCCATTTTAAAGGAGGTGCGTATTTATTTTATTTATTTTTGTCCTAATAGAAAGTTGCATCAGTTTTGGCTCTTCGTTACACTGCCTGATAATGTGCTGTATGCTCCAGAGCACAGAGCTGCTACCATGTCCAGATCAATCTTTCTCACTAAAATACAAAAGAATAAACATTACCATGCAGCGCCCATGGCTGACTTTCCAGGTTATCCTTTCTGCTTCTCTAATGCTGCGTTCCTCATTCTTCTGCTGGAGGACCAGCAAATCCTGGGACTTGTAACCATGCAAAAAGTACATTAATTAACCAACAATAATACTTAGCTCTGATATAGCACTTTTCATGAATAGATGTCAAAACACATGATGAAAGGAGGTTAGCTAGTATTATTAGTCCCATTTTATACATGGAGGAAAAATAGAGACACAGGGACATGTGAAGTGACTTGCCTGAAATCACACATTAGAACAGTGCTAGAGCCAGGAGTACAACTGAGGTCTCCACTCCACTAGACTCTTTACTAAATTCCCTTGTAATTATTATTAATTATTTGTATTGTGGTAGTACCTATGAGCCCCAGTGTTGTGATCTGTTGAAATGCTAAACTGTCACTTCAAATGCTCAGGGTTTTTTCATGCCTATGGGGCTCTGTTAGGGAGGGAAGTCTGCAGTCTGGGCCCAGCCCTAGCGGCAGTCAGTCACCAGTGAGCTAGTCTAGAGTAAGGTGTCCTCTCTGTTGTAGGGACAGTCTGGTTTGTCTCTGTTCTTGTGCGTTGTTCTAAATTCTAAGAAATAAAGTTGTTACTTTGCAACCTTCCAGCAAGACTATTTGTTTTTTATCTAATCTCTCTGTGTTAATGCCATGACATACAACAATTGTGCTAGGTGCTGGACAAGCAAAAAACAAAAACATGTGCTCCTTGTCCTAAGTAGCCCTCCGGGCTAGACCTAGGATACCAGACGTGTTCCTTTCCTTCTGACATAAGTGCCAGCATTTCAAAGCCGAATCCCACTATGAGATGGCACTCTATCATTGAGGGTACACCCAAAAGTAAGGGCATTAATTAATTTACATTACTATATATTAGGAACAAGCTGGTTTTGCGACTAATTAGTAGGAAAAACAGGAGTGTTAAAAGACGACCATGCTCTGGGTCCTAAAAGTCAATTATCCCTCTTCCTCCTCCCACCCTCAGCATTCCTTAATGCCCATCTTTGCTGTGTGTAGGAGCCCACTGCCTATTTAGTGAATAGCTGTTGTAAAAAAGCTGGGGGATCCATTCTGTGCACAATGGGGCTTTATATTTGCAAGCTTTCTTGCTGTATCTTTGTTTTCTCTTATGGTCATAAAGCCACGATGCTAAACATGTCTCCTGGGTACGGTGAACAATGGTGCCAGAGGAGATAAACAGAGGCTTCTATTTCTTTCGTTCTATCTGGTTTTATTTTATTTATTTATTTTCGAGAAGCCGGAGTTTAGACAATTTAATAGACTGGAAAAATAATTGAGAGCGGGAACCAATTCTCCTTTCTCCCTCTAGGGATGCAGAAGCCATTTCATTAGAGATGTAGATGGAAGAAGGTTTTGCTATTATCATTAGAGTTTTCACTTGACATAACCGTTTTAAAAGCAAGCTTAGTAAAAGATCTGAGGGGCCTCGTGGGAAAAGCGGCAGCCCTTTCTCCTATATAACCGCGGCTCAGGCCTAGTTGAAATAGAATTGGCTGCCTCAACTCTAGTAAAATGGCAAGGAGCCATTTTAGCCAACAGCTAAAAGTACTGTTGGGATACTCCTGTGTTTGCCCCTCTCCTTTCAACTCAGTATTAACATTCCTCTTTCCTCCTGGCTTCATCTTCCAACTCCTAATCAATGAACTCAAACATGTCCCAAGCCATCAAATTCCTCTATCCACAACATAGCCCCCGTCATGCATATCCTTCTGTGCAATTGTCCTCTACTTTTGGGGGTGTTCCATTAAGTGCAGGAAGGCAGGTTCAGCCCTGGCTCTCTTGACTGGTTACGTTATTCAGATCAGATGAGCCAATCAAGCAGCACCCATATCAGTGGTCCCCAAAGACATCTTCCTGGGACTCTGGAACTGATGAGATTTCCACACCGCTGCAAAGTCAGTAGGAATCTCTAGACTGAATTTCTCAGCATTTCTTCAGTGTAAATTTACCTTCTCTTTTCATGAAAAAATGTAGGTCCCAAAGGCCCCAATGAAGTCAGAGGCAAAGCTTCCCCAGGCACTAGGATTGGGTCCTAGTTTTCTCTCCTCTATTTCACTTATTCTGTAGCTAACAAAATGAAGTGCATGTCTGCCTATGGAAGTCAGAAAATGCATCCCTAAAAAGGCAGCCCTGCTCATTAGATTTTCCTTCCCTTCCTGAGTGCAGTCAGTTTTTGCTATTTCAACAACCTCCTTACACTCATTGTCCTGATTATTAATTTGTGGTATGCTTGGCCATTTTTCCTGTTCTTGTTCAAAACGTTATTAGAAGAAAATGCCCTGCCTGACCCTTGCACGGCAATCCTTTCAGAGACAACAGGAATTAGCAAGCTCGGCTGCTTTGACCTTTGCACTGTTCTTCTCCATTCCCTGGACAGTGCAAATCAGCAGGCCTTCCCCATCCCTGCTTTAGAGCGTCAGTCATTTCTGAAGCAAATGAGAAGTGACCAGCAACAGCCAATTCAAAAGAACAAAATCCAGTTTGATAACAAATAATAAGTCTAGGAAAGGAGAAGGAGGAACTAGTCCTAGGATAACACAACCCTAGGAAAAGAGAAGGAGGAACCATCTTCACCCATTCAACTGGGGGAGCCCTATGCTCAAATATTATTGTTTTTGTTAATTATTTGTACTGCAGTATACTTGGGAGCCTCATTCATGGACCAGGACCCCATTGTGCTAAATAAGATGGACACATCTCCAACTTAAAGGGTTACATTGTCTCCCGGGTGCTTGTTTGCAGCCAGATGCAGGATTTGGGTGTCCACTGACAGCCCCTTAGTCTGATCCTCTGCTGGTATAAACTGATATAGCCCCATTCAAGTAGATGGAACTGTGCCATTTGCATGAGGCTCTTCCCCCAGCATATTTGAATCTGGGGCTGAGTGTTGTGGTGAAAATCTTGTTCTGCCTCCCATGATTGTTTTGCTTCCCGTCATTACATTGCAAAAATACAAAGAGCGAGAACCAGGTGAGAGTTCCGCCGAGACTCTCCACCTCTCGAGCCGATACATTTTTCAATATATATGCCTGAACTGCCGCACTTCATCAAAATACTTCGTCTGTACCGACACTTCCAATGGCCGGAGCTGGCATTGTTAATGCGTGGACATCCATCATGCCTCTGTAACAGCAAGCTATCCCAAGGAATAATTTACGGTCCTTCTCCCGGGAATATTGCACTGTTTAAAGCAAATATTTTATTCACTTGCCCAATGGGAATATTACTGATGATAGCTTTATACAGCCGCAGTATTACTGCTATTTATCTTCAAACACCTCTGCCGATGCAGTCCCCTTCCACTGCCCTGTATGCATAAGCAGACTTGGCCTCATCTTCCATAATGGGCTGATGGACAGGGAGAAAGTCAATTTTGGAAATCTAGCAAGACTGGCTTCAAATCCAGCTTTTAAAAACCAAGAGGAGACATCCCTGAAACTGCTGTCTGTTTGAATTATTCCTTCTGGTAAAAATGTGTCGGAAAGCACCATTTTATTCCACATCCCTGTTAGCCTCATGTCTTCACGACAGATCCTATGCGTCTATGGAAGACGGACATGAATTCTAGTCTGGCTTACACCTCAACAAGACTGTCAGTTAAATTCCATTTGCAGAATCTTTGTTAGTTTAGTTTATTTATCCAGGTGTGATGGGGTTCCCTCACCGCTCGAAGCACTGCCTCCCCTGGCCGTCCTGGAGATTAGCTCTGCCAGATGCTGCGTCCTACTCAGCAGTGTCTCTGTTCATCATCTTCTCTTGGTCTGCAGCCTCTCGCTCTTGGAGGGTCAGCTTCCAGTCCATGGCTTGACCCTCCGGCCAGGTCATTAAGTTTCCTCCTCTTCTGGGGAAATCGCAGTCCTTCCAGACCAGCTGTCTGGCTGATGTCTCCAATGCCCTGTGCCACTACCCAGTGGCTGGTAGGGGAACCTAGGCCCACACTCTATTCTGGCTTCCAGCCCCGGGATCAGGAGTGCTGGAACAATTTGTATAATGGGGGCACTGAGAGCCATTGAACCAAACTGTAAACCCTGCATATAATGGAAACCACTTCAAGCCAGGGGGTGCAGTAGCCCCCGCAGTTCCAGCACCTATGCCAGGGATCCCATAACATACAGCCAAGGCCTGTACTGTCAGCCTTTGCAGCTGTTTCCCTGGACTTCTTCCTACATAACTGGCTCCCACCCTCTCTAGGTACACCAGCCTCCCAACTCCCTCCTCTCCAGGAGTAACTGCAGCCTGCCTTCTTCACTGCCCCCTTCTGCTCTCAGCTCCCAGGCTTTATACAGGCCCCTCCAGTTCCTGTCCAGCTGAGCCAGCTTCTAATTAGTGGCCTTCTTGTAGCCTACCTCTCTCCCTTACTTATTGCTTAATTGGTTCATTAGGCCTAATTTACCCTCTCAGGGCCAGTGTGGGAATACACCCCATCACACCAGGTCACTGAGTAAGAAACTGATGGTGCTTGATTGTCAGAGCCCCAGAATGGCTGGCATATCTCTTGAAGTGAGTAGCAGAGGAAGGTGCAGCGTGGGAGTTGAGAGCAGTCAATGACTTTTAAGAGGCACTTAGCTCCCCTTAGAAAGGGCACGGTGTAAAGGGAATAGAATCCATTGGTGGGTTTGAACATTTGCTTCCTCATTTCTTATGCCACTTTTTAAATAGCCAAATCACTGCATAAATCCACAGGATTGAACATGATGCCACATGGTCTCTGTCAGAAAAGCGTTCTAGCTCTTCCTAGATCCCCCTTGTCAATGGGCACTCAGAAGTGCTGCAGAAGTGGCTGAAAGGGAGTAGTGAAACCTGGGTAATTAATAAAATGAATGTGTAATGCCCAAGTAGGCTGGTAGAATGCGTTGTCCAGTTATCAGCCCAGTGCCTCTTGTTGTGGATATGACCACGCATGACCCTGCAGCTAGGGTGTGGCTTCCCAATGTTATCAGGCTCCAGGTTACCCCAAGAAGCCTTTACATTAATTCCAACCCCTTGGTTCTCCCTGCAACGCATTTCACTGCAGAAAGCCGAGAGAGGCTGTAGTAAAATGCCAACATTCTCAGTCTGTGGGTGAGAGAGAGAGAGAAGGTTTAGAGTGGGGCGGGGGGAAAGAGTTTTCATGGTTCTCCCCTGCCCTAAGGATAACTTCATTATATTTTCTCATTACAGTAATTGCAGGTTTAACTAAAGATTTGCCCATCTTGCAAGCTCTGCAGAGGCTGGGAATTTATTTAAACACTCAGTATAATACCAAATGACGGAGGCAAAAGGTGAAATTACCACTTGGATATATTTATTCTTCAGCTAAACTGTGCAGGATCAAGGGGTCACCCAGCAGAGATAATTGCTAATTAAGATTTGAGGCGGTAGGCGGGCAGTCAAGCAAACATCCTTGTGTTCCATTGGGTTGCCGATTGATTACAGCTCCTGCACTTGATTAAACTTCAGAAATGATTAATTGATTAATACTTAAGCCCTTGCTGGAATGGACAATAAATAGGGAATGCTTAAGCGAAGCCAATGGATTCACCTCAAGGTGATCTTCAAAGCGTGAAACCTTTACTGTTTTGCAGCTTGTCTCCGGAATGCTTCTGGAAAGTACAGAAATAAGTTGGGCTTATAGTTCAGGTAATGGACTTGGGACTCGCATGATGTGCGTTTAGTTCCTGGATCAGCTAGATACTCTGGGTCCTGTACAGACTGGGTAAAAGACAGTCCCTGCTCAATGAGTGTACAAGGAGGACTAATCTCAGTTATGGCTATCTTGAGGTTATTGTAATACAATTAATAAATAATCATGTAGCCCAAACTGCCCCTTTTATCTGAGGATGAGGTGATATGGAGATGTATGAATAGAAGGAGTTTGCACTCAGAGATTTAAGGCCAGAAAGCACCATCTAGTCTGACCTGCAAAAGAGCCCATCACATTTCACCGATGATACGGCAGCAGCCAAACTTGCTGGTAAAACAGATTTCATTCCTGGGCATTGAGTTCTTTTTTGAAAAACCGCTTGGGTACAATTCAGACCTTTTGCAACTGGTGTTTTGATGCTATTCTTTTGTGTTCATGGAAGTGAAGAGCGCTGTCTAGGACAGGCCAAACACTGTGCATGCTTCCCCTGGCATGTGTCCCCTCTCTTACATTAATATCATGAAATGTCTTTATTGGTTTTGGACTTATCTGATAAACCCCTGTGTCAAGTTCTAAGCTCTTGCACAATTATTTAAAACATAGAAAACATAAGGATAAACCTCCATACAAATGACTTGCCCATTAAAACCAGACCCACCTCCCCCATTAACAGGGAAATCACCCAAATGAGATAGCAGACTCCCATCTCCTTCAACCTAAATGCCAGAAAAAGGGTCATCCTTGCAATGTACCCAGGACATCTTCAAATCCATGCACAACGAGATGAATGTGGGAAGTGAATTCCAGACTGATGGATCCCTGTGACCGAATACACCCCTGTAGTGTCACGCAATATTATAATGATTTTTGTACAAAATATGACTTGTGAGGGGATAAAGGATAAGCTGATGTCTCTAATAAGATAAGAATGGCCATACTGGGTCAGACCAAAGGTCCATCTAGCCCAGTATCCCGTCTTCCGACAGTGGCCAATGTAGGGTGACCAGACAGCAAGTGTGAAAAATCGGGACGGGGGTGGGGGGTAATAGGCGCCTATATAAGAAAAAGGCCCAAATATTGGGACTGTCCCTATAAAAACAGGACATCTGGTCACCCTAGGCCAATGCCAGGTGCCCCAGAGGGAATGAACAGAACAGGTAATCATCAAGTGATCCATCCCGTCGCCCACTCCCAGCTTCTGGCAAACAGAGGCTAGGGACACCATCCCTGCCCATCCTGGCTAATAGCCATTGATGGACCTATCCTTCATGAAGTTATCTAGTTCTTTTATGAACCCTGTTACAGTCTTGGCCTTCATAACATCCTTTGGCAAGGAGTTCCACAGGTTGACTGTGTGTTATGTGAAAAAATACTTCCTTTTATTTGTTTTAAACCTGCTGCCTATTAATTTCATTTGGTGACCCCTAGTTCGTGTGTTATGAGAAGGAGTAAATAACACTTCCTTATTTACTTTCTCCACACCAGTCATGATTTTATAGACTTCTATCATATGCCCCCTTAGTCGTCTCTTTTCCAAGCTCAAAAGTCCCAGTCTTATTAATCTCTCCTCATACAGAAGCTGTTCCATACCCCTATCATTTTTGTTGCCCTTTTCTGAACCTTTTCCAATTCCAATATATCTTTTTTGAGATGGGGCAACCTGCACGCAGTATTCAAGATGTGGGTGTACCATGGATTTATATAGAGGCAATATGATATTTTCTGTCTTCTTATGTATCCGTTTCTTAATGATTCCCAACATTCTGTTCACTTTTTTGAAAAACACCCTAGGGATCGATCGATCTTTCTTTCTTTCTTCTAAGAAAACAAAGGAACCAGCCTTTGGGCTTTGGGAGGGGTTCTGACCTGAGCATTTGATCACCCTGTTGCTGGGAACATGGAGTAAGGATTTTACTTTGAAACAAGTCTAGCATATATTTTAGTTACTAGAAAGGGTTTTATTTCTCTTGTAACCATTTTTCACTTCAATGCCTTATACTTGCACTCACTTAAAACCTCTCTCTTTGTAGTTATATGTGTTTTATTTTTTAATGAGAACTATACCAGTGTTGAGTTTAAATGGAATTGTTTGACTCCAGTTAAAGTAGCAAACTATTGCTACTTACAGGGGCAATGGAGCTCTAATATCTGAACTGTCCAGGAAAGGACTGGGGTCACTCTGCAAGTGGTAACCAAGGGTGGTGGAAGCCAGAGTGTGACTGGAGTGTTGCTGGCGGGCTGCAGCTATACACAGACACTCAGGGTGTGACCTGCATGCTGTTTGTGAGCAGTTCAGGTTGTGAGCTAGAGAAGCAAAGCATTGTGTGGCACCCAAGGTTGCAGGGCAGGTGTGACACAACTCCTCACTAGTCTGCACTGCATCCCGGAATGTGATAACCCCTCAGAGAGAAATTTGGCTGCTAGACATCTTCCATTTAAAGCAGAAGGCTTTTAGATAAAGCTCCTATACTGATCCCAGCATAGATAGTATCACTCCTTCCAGTATACACCTCAGCCCTAATCTGAAATAGTTTAGACTATTGGGCCAGACCAGTATATCTTATTTCAGACCTGACGCTTCATCTGCAGTATACTCACATACAGCTGTGCTAGAACTTCTCAATCCTGACCTGAAACTTGCCCTGGTAGACCCGTTCTGGGTCACTCCTGAGCAGAGACTGTCAATCGTATGCGATTATGCATTGCCTTTGTGATTAAAACAGCCACGGAGGCTAAGATTCCCAAGAAGATTGTCTTTTGCGACCTAGTAAGATTTGGACCCATGTCACTAAAGCTGATGGATTTGGATCATGTCACCAAAGGTGACGGCAGCAGCCTCAACCTATGGCGTCACCAAGGTTGCAGCCCCCTTTGCTGTGAAGAGAACGCACTATTCTCATCAAGCTGTCTCCAGGGAAGAGTAAAATGACACATGATTCAGACTATGATGTCAGTTACTCAGGTGCTTTAGAAACTGACATAGTGAACTCCAAGTCAAAGAGATTCTTTCATGCAGACTGATGCCCTTATTTAAGAAAACTATGAAGAGATTTAAAATGAAAATAATTTTCCACAGGGGATATGAAATAGCAAGAAATAAATCCGGATTCATGACAGCCATGTGTGCTGACACTGAATGAACTCAGATGACTGGTAAAGTTATACCATCCAGGGAGCTAGAGGAGTTGACCCTATAGTCATTTTCAGGGGCTAGTCCCCTCCTTAACTCAATTTGTAATAGACATGTGGGTTGGAACCTGTTCTTTTTAATATGAAAATCTACTCTTGTCTTTTTTAAGGTGACACAGCCACATAGTGCCATTTGCTTTGTGTTTCTATAAGAAAACAATGAGGAGGCATTAAAATATACCTAAAACCATGGAATTGTTCCTAGCTGTGCACATAAATATGTACAACCAGATCTTCAAGCACAGATTTTTGTTTCTGTGCCTTCAAATTTTGAGCATAACTTTGTCTGTGCAGTTACTTGTAAGGTTATTTAATGTCACTTTGATGCACCTAATTACTCCCATGGCATTAGTACTTAGACAGCTAATAACCTATGCTGCTACCACAATGCAAGAGCTTTTATAGTGCACGACAAGTTCTGTGTAGTATGTTTCTTCCTTTGTGTTTAACTCCACTGAAGTGATCAGATGCTCCTCTCAGTTAGAAGGGTGCAATCCCATTGCGTCAGTATACTCCATCAGGTCTGCTCCAGTGTAAAGAATTTGGCCCATATTCAATTAATGGCTGGGAGTGACAAAGTGGTGAGGGATGGGTTGAACCTCAAAAGGCTTGGGACCAAATTAAAGTCCAGTTATTTATTTTATTTAATTTAATTTAATTATGTGTATTTACTGATATATTTTGATGTATTAAAAACATACCCTTCCATTGCTCTGGAAAATCCTAACATCAGAAGCTGAGATGCTTGTCTACATTTTATCCGGACCTCTTGGGTCTGCAAAATGGAGTTGGATTTGTCATGAAAATAGTGAGCATCCATCATGAGCTGTGTTGGGAACCTACGTGTAAGGGCGAGCAGATTAACATTTTTTTATAAAAGCTAATGTTTATAATCAAATTTACACAAGTTAAGAAGGAAGGTACTGTACATCTGGGGTCAGGCTTGAGTTGTGTGGGATTACAAGTATCAGTTACAAGGTTCACAAGATACATATATAGCACATAACCAGCATAGACCCAGATTGGGGTGCGGGAGTTTTTAAAGCATCAGTGAATAAGTGATTTCGGGTATGCCACCCATAGAGTGTATTTTGCTTCTTTAGCTCACAACCTGTACTGCTCACAACAAGTCAGTGTTGGTGTAGTGAATAGGTACATGGGTGGGGTGCGTCCCTTGGTTCGTCAGGAAAGGAAGTGGGTTATTTCCCTGACCTGCATTCTCGATTGCTCGTCCTAGTACTGATAGTGTCCCATGATGTGTTCCATGTAGATGTCTCTGGACCACCTGATGGTGTCGGACACCATGAGCTGTCTCATGAGCCAGGCGTAGCATCGGCCGACTCCACATTCTCTCAGCACTAGCTCGTTGTGGGGGTCCCACGTGCCCAGGGCTCCCACGACCAGAGCATAGATCTGGACCTTGTAGCCCTGGGCTCTCAGGATGTCGGCCAGTGGGGTGTATTTCAACACCTTCCAAGTTCGGTCCTCGTGGAAGGCTGGGGACCTGTTTTCGAATGGCACCGTGATGTCCACCATGAAGACCTTCTTCTTTTCCACGTCGGTCACGATGATGTCGGGTTGCAGTCGGCTGTCTGTTCCAGGGATGGTGAAGTTGACGGTGATCTTCCCCAGGGACGGCGAGATGGCTTTCACCAGCCAGTTCTGGATGGTGTTGTGGCTGTACTGCCAGGCTCCGGAGTGGTGTTGGCAACCACACAGGACATGGGGCAGGGTCTCGTTGGGGTAGCCGCACTTCCTGCAGCGCTTGTCCCGGTTGCCATGGCGGACGGCTCCATTGAGGGGAACGCAGTTGAGTTGGGCCCGGTGGATGAACCGCCAGTCGACGAACGTGGTGAAGCTGCCCCCGGGGAGGAAGTGGTTGCTGGCGTCCCACTTGCTGGTCACCTTGAACACCTTGCTCTGGTCTGGCTTCCGCTTGAGGTTCTCGGTGTAGTGGCAGTGGATGGAGTCTTTCAGGATCCTTTCCAGCATCGTTCTGGCAGTTGGGGTGACGATGGTGTGGTCCGGGGTCTTTATGCGTGGCACCAGTACTCCCAGTTCCCGGCGCTCCTCACACCACTTCCAGAGGCAGACGATCCTCTTTCCTAGACATCTTGAGGTGTTGCGGGCATGGGACCAGAGAGAGGACAGGTCTCCCCCATTTCTCCCCAACTCAGCCTCCAGGGAGCTGCTGAGGTAAGTGGTGACGTCCTACTCGGCGGGGGCCCTGGCGACGCATTTCCTGACCACGTCCCGTAGGGTGCCATCCGTGATGCTCCTCACCGTCAGGTCCGGGCATGTCAGGAGGCGGAAGGCGTGGGTGATCACCACCACGTCACACAAGTCGCCCATCCAAGGCACATTGGCGTCACCTTCCTGTAAGAAATATAGATGATATCAGTGCTGGCCCTCTGGGGAAGGTAGAGACATTTCCTTACCAGCTGCCTCATGGTGCTCATTTCCATGATAGTTCAATTCCTCGCCTTCTACATGAATTCCTGACAGGGAAGCTGATTTTGATGATGCCATTTGTGATATGGATATTTGCTTACTGATAAGAACTGGACTAAGATTTTTTCCAAACCCCAACCAGCAATGGACATACATTAAAATCTTATAGCCAGCTACCAGTGGTGATGTTACCGATGATGGACCTAATAATAGGAACAATGTAGATAAATTTTCCAAAAGCACCCAAGTCCAAAAGCAACTAAGGCACTTAGGTGATGATTTTTAGAGGTATTTAGATGTTACTTTGCTCAGCATTGCAAGACCTATGTGACATAGGCTCCTAAGAGCCTACATCACTTTTGAAAATGAAACCTAGGCTTCTAAGTTCTATTGACTTTCAGCAAAGGTTAAACTCCTAAATCACTTAGGTCTTGCAACACTGAGCGAAGCAGCACCTAAATACGTTTAAATATCTGGATCTTACATTTCTGAAAATGGGACTTCAGCTCCCAGGTCACTTAGTGCTTTTGAAAACGTTAATCCTGTCTCCCACGGTGAGCCATTCAGTCCCAATTATTTATTTTACTTCTAGTGGAAAGAGCAGACAAGCACCCAGCCATCATGGTGATTTCTAGCCCTAATTACACCATCTTATTCTTTCCTTATTATTATTCCTATGAAAAATAGAGCTACTGTGAGTTTTGAATCAATATTCCTCCCACACTCTTTCAGCTCCCTTCCCTGCAGGCACATTCATTCTCTCTCTCTCTCTCTCTGCTTTGCTAGTAGCTCTTGTTTAGACATTTTTTTCAGCCAATACTAAATGAAAGATTGTGCCTTTCATGTCCAGCAGTGACTCCGGGTTGCCTTCAGCACAGAGAGCATTTGGGTGCGAGAGGACTGAGGGATGCACTCCCATGGCAAGACTAGCAAATAATTGGTGCTTTTTATGGAGGAGGATTTTCAGAGAGAGCTGTGCATGTGAGAGCTTTCTCCTTGCGTGGGTGTGGATGAGGGTGTGAAAGAGCATGCATGTGAGAGAGAGACAGAGACAAAGAGGTAGGGGTGTGTGTGTGTGTGTGTGTGTGGACACAAGGAGGGAAACTTCACTTCCACTGCTGTTAACTGGGACTCAAGGGGAGCTTAGTTCTTGTGGGGGCTCTATGCAGAGGGGTGAATTTCTCCCTATTAGAACAGTCATCTGTCATGGCTAGGCAGCTGGTGTGCTGTGGCCACTACGATGCTGTTAGTAATCAACTCATTAGTTCCTTATGCATGCTCTGTACTTAGACCCTACCCCACAGAGATTCCAATCTATCTTTGTTCTGTGTCAGTGCAGTTCCGAGCACAATGGGGTCTTGAACTCTGGCTGGGGCTCTTAGGGATGACTGCAATAGAAATAACCAACGAGAATCATAATTGCACCCAACAAGAATAGGTTAGAGGTAATACAAGAATGTGACTTCTCTGAAGGACAGATTCTGATGACGCCCTCAACCATAGGAGTGGAACTTGTGGGCTTTGTTGCCAAATGTCAAGGTGGCAATTCCCCTGTTTTAGTCCCAGTTGCAAGCTATTGCAAACATGCTGACATTTTAAAGGGATGCAGCCAAAGTTTGGAAGCCCATCTTTTAATCAGATTGAATGCTACAATAACAAAAGACCATGCCCCCCCCCCGCCCAATTAAATAAATAAATAAATAAGATGAGGGCACAAATGTCCCTTTCTAATGTATCCCAGTGGGAGGTTGAATAGGCAAATATCAAACATTCGTATTCAGACTTCTGACCATCCAGCCTTAAAAAATATACTTTGTTGTTCATAATGTGGCCGTTATCCTGAATTGCTAAATGAATCTTCAGATAATAATGTGTATACTCTGCTTCTTTGATGTTTAGAAGCACTCAAGCATTTAGGAACTGTCAAACAATATACTGTTATTCAAGGGAATGTATTCATTGAAATATTAAATGACATATTGCAGCAAAGATCCCCTTTGGAGTGGAGAGGCATTTCATGCTAACAAATAACTACAACATTATTATAACAAGACTAAATGGCACATGACTTCAAATGACTGCACGGGTTTCTCTGAAGGCTGTGGGAAGAGCGTATAGGATTGATAAGGAATGGAGTTGCTCTATTAAATAGTTTTAAAAGATTTGTAAATGTTTCAAAGAGCAAATTCATACCAACAGTTACCGGGATACAGAGCTGTTGCATTCATTCCATCTATTCCTATTGAAGTCCTTCAAAGTTATGGGTGTCTGTATTAAAGACAGGTAGCCTTGTTGTAGCCGTGTCGATCCCAGGATATTGAAGAGACAAGGCGGGTGAGGTCATATCTTTTATTAGACCAACTTCTGTTGGTGAAAGAGACAAGCTTTTCAGCGTACAGAGCTCTTCGTCAGGTCTGGGATGAAGATGTCAGTCTCCTGAGATTATTTACTTACCAGGCTACTGTACTGGATATTAACATAACAATAATTGTAGAGAAAATTTGCCATTGGGATTGGCGTGGAGCTAGGCGTCCATCAAAGCACCAGCTACTCCTTGCTTGCCTGTTGACTAGTGTTGGGGACATAATGTGGGCCATATCTTCATGAAAGCAGCCTAGTGGTATGGAAGCTAAAAAGTTTCAAAGTACAGTATCTGTCCAGTGGCTTTTCAAGGGATGGCATTTTCTCCACATTTCCTTAAAGCTTATGCAATTTGAAATTGAATGTCACCATGTACAATACGGTTAGTGCACCAAAGACCATCCAATTTACATATTGTTGCTCCTTTGGCCTGAGCAGTGGTATCCTATCTTCAGGGCCTTGCAGGGTTGTTTTGGTTACAATGAGAAACCGATTATATGATTCAGGTATATTTTTTGGTATGACCTTCTTAATTTACAAAGAACGGACACAGAGTCCTTTTTCTCTGCTGTGTGGAGAGACGCACAGCAGCAGGCATTTGTCTTGCTGAGAAATCCGATGTCTGCCACCCAAGTAGCTCTGTGTTTTGGCTTCCTCTCAGTTACACTCAACATGTTTCTCCAAACTTTCTCTGCTTCTAACACACAAAGGCTGCAAAACCAGTCTCCTAGCCCCTGCTAGGGAGTCAGGGAACCCCCTCAGTCTGAACACCTTATCTCTGACCTTCCATGTGCCTTAGGTATTCCCTCTGTAGTTTGTAGATGTTTGCTATATAAAGGAGAGAAATTGCTTCTTCCAGGTGTGTGCTTGCAGGATTATGGCCTTATTTACTTGTCTTTCCAGGCTATAAAACAAGCAAAATTGAATCACTAATAAGGAAAGCGAAAGAGAAACAGCTGATGTACAGATTCTCATCCAGCTGCAATTGTGTCTTTGCGGGCATTGAATAAAGTGTACCATTTTGCACACTTTGTTTAATATGAGAAATGTAAAAATGTCTCTGGGAACAGTGCCAGTAAAGGCTGGTGACAGATCAAGAGGCATCCCAAATACAGCTGAAGACTAAGAGAGATGCCAGAAAGAGAAACACACAATCAGGACCATGGCACAGCACATGTCATCTGAATCATCAAGTGACAGTTACATTAATATGAATGCAGGATGTAAAATCTCCCCAACATTGTGTTGCTTACGGTTGCTGTTCTAAATACAGTCCAAATGGCTTCAAAGAAAATATCAAAGACGCTTTATGATACAAGTAGTTACTGAGATGATTCTTTACCCAGTTGGATTCTCCTTCAGGGAATGCTGGTTGAATAATAGTCACTGAATGATTTATTCAAGAAATCTCCACATTTCCCCCCACATAAATTATCTGACAAATATATATTTACTTTTTTGCCTGACTCTTTACGATTCCGTAAAGATCCAAGGATGGGATTTTGAAATTTGTCTACTAAATAGAACCTTCCCAGGGTCTCTATGCAATGGCCACCAAACTTCTCACTGAAGAGAACGGGATGGAGCTTCTATGGAACCCTGCCAACACCTTTTTATTTGGTCACCTAAGTGGGGCTGAATGTGCTGCCATGAGATACCAAGACTGGGTATCAAACCTGAATCTCTTGCATAACTATGTAGTGGATTAACCACCCTGTTTGTTCTCTGAAACTTTGCGATGTATTCCTTAGGGTGGCTTTGTTTGCCCTGCTCCTCTGATGGATATAACATCTCGAAAAGCCATCCCCACCCCCTGCTCTGCAGTTCTCTGCAGTGCTACAGGAGCCTTTCAGTAATATTGAAACAAATCAATAATAAATGGCCAGAACCCACAGTTCTCTGAGTGAAAGCCATTGATGTTGGCAAGAATTGTTATCAATAGTGGGAACAGTGTGTGCATGCCAAACCTCCCCCCAATTACTGCTATGAGTACAGCACAAGCAGCAGAGTTTCTCCACTTTCAGCTGGTGCTCAGACACACAGATTTCTCCCCTTCACCCACACACTCATTCCTTTGTTTAGTTGCCTCTGGACTGTGTTGCCTGGCAACAGGAATCAGTAGCTTTAGTAGACAAAAGCTATTATTTCAGTCATACAGATGTGTTAATGCGATGACTGACTGGAGGACAGGTCAGATTTCACGCACTCACCAATTCCGAGGCAACAGGATTTTAAGAGGAAAAGGCATAAAACCTAAACACAAAGGCAGTTGAGACATTTTGCAGGGTTTGGGTGTATGTGGGCGGTATAGAGGGGGGATGGAAGATATTAAGTGATCAGTGACTGATTGCATTTCTGGGTTCCCCAGAGATTTCAGGAATAGTCTGACAAACTGTGATTTGGATCTGGGGGTTGCATTCCACTTATAACCCATTTTTCTGGACAGTACCAAACAGAACTGCCTTTGCAACATGTGTCTATTAAATCAGATTGTATAGTGCTTTCTTATGGGAGTACATCAGGATGAATGTGTAGCTTCATGGGTAGAAGTCTGGCTTTGCATTCCAAGAAGCCCTGAACATGTTTGTGTTGAGTTGCAGAATTACATCACCCTAGCATCTGTCGGTCATGCTGTATTGAACGGAGTGTTTCTGAGCGTTCCTTCAAATTCCAAACTGCTCTTCGCAGCCTCCATGTTTGGACCCCCTTTTGTTCACTGTTTATGAATATTCATCTGAAGACATTTTTGCTTGCGCAGAAGAGTGGAGAACAGCTGTTTTTCATACGAATGCCCATGTTTGCATGCAAACCAGGCTGCTTGAACAAGAGGAGTTGCTATCCTCTATGCTGGTGAGCCAACTCATTGGCCAGTGCATCAGCAGCAGGATGATTTCAGTCCCTTTTCTTCAGGGCTGAGTTTTATTTCTCCAAATCAAACAGTTCAACATAAATCCAATGTACAAACCAGGTCCTTTCCTCCTGACTCAGGGTCTTCTGCAAGAGCCTACCTGCTCCAGGCAGGTCTCACTTTCAACTGAGCTGCGTTTGTTGGCAATAGGTGGCCTTCTGGCTTCCTATCACCTGATCTGTGTCCTCAGACCCATCACCTGGCAGGCAGATGAGCCAAAGTCCCTGAAAGGGGCATCCTACCCTGATGCAGGTGTAACATTTGCAGTAGCTGTGCGGAGTCCGTTGTCTGCTATGGTGGTCTCTGCATTTAAGAATGGTTTGTTATCTTTGTGTTTTGCCGTTAGTCTGTAAGCATCTGGGCTGGGGTTCATTTCTCTCCGGTCCAGTTGTAGGGAACCAGTGCCTTTGCTGATGTATGCTTGTGTGAGTACCAAGAAAAGAAATCAGACCCATTACCCGACAGATAGCTGAGCCCAACTCCTTAAAGGACCATCCCACCCTGTGTCATATCCATTATTTGGTCTTTGTGACGGTCCTTTTTAAAAAGTTTCAGCTATCCAATGAAGGTGCAGAAATAATTCCATGTGACTTAGGTGACCAGTAACACACCAATAACACACAGCAAATGCCTCTATCTTCACTACATATAACAGGCATTTAGTTAAAACTAAAAAAACACAACCTGAACATTTACACCACATTTGCCCAGTTTCGATAAATGTGGATCTTATGTTTTTAAAAATGTTTTGGGTTGACGTTACTTGTTTTGTTCTATTTGAGTCTCTCGTATTTGTCATGTCACTCCCATAAGGTGTGATGCCCAGTGTAATGAGGTGTGACTGACACTGAGAAAGATTCATCACAGGGAGAAAGTGGCCAGATAGGATTTAACTTGTGGTATAGAATTTTAATGACTACATTACAACTTATTTCTCTGCTCTCTTCAGAAATGAATTAAAACTAGGGACCTCTGGCGCAAGAATAAGAAATGTCCCCTCCCCTGCGCCTGAAACTTAACCCATTTCTTGCGGTAAATTGAACTGTCTCTCAGGCTTTGTCTTCACTACCCGCCAATCCGGCGGGTAGCAATCGGTTTATCGGGGATCGACTTACCGCGTCTAGTGAAGACGCGGTAAAATCGATCCCTGATCGCTCTGCCGTCGACTCCGGAAATCCACCTCGGCAAGAGGCGGCAGCGGAGTCGGCGGCAGCGCGGCAGCGGTCGACTTTCCCGCGTCCTCACCGCCAGGTAAGCCGACCTAAAATACGCAACTTCAGCTACGGTATTCACGTAGCTGAAGTTGCGTATCTTAGGTCGGACCCCCGCTGCAGTGTAGACCTAGCCTTAAAGTGTTCCAGTAAAATCTTTTTCACTTCCCGTTTCTCACTAGGAACAGACATTTCAAGTATCTTATGAAAAACTTTGAGATTTCTAGGCCAAGCTTGAAGTTTGGACAGTTCAGAAAAGCTTTAGATCCTTATTGGTACCAAATCTGCTGGTTTCTATCAGGACATGTTTCAGACATGAACAGGTCCCTGCGGAGAGGAAAGGCTCAGCAGGGAGGAGTGGCAGAAAGAGGAGGAGAACACACATGAGCAGTGTATGGGGTGAGCTAACCTAACCAACTCCATCGTTTGCCTTGTCTTGGGGAGCTGTACAGAGAATAGTATGGAACCAAACTCAGCTAATTATCTAGCTCTGAAAGACTCAGTACTAGGTGTATTGTAGCTTACTGAGTGAGGGGTACTAAGTCAGGTGTCTCAGGGCCAAGACAGTGAGAGAAGGCGAAAGCATAAGGATCACCATGAATGGATGCAGATAACTCTTTGAACTCATCTGGAGCCCCAGTGCCTGCTTGAGAAACAGAGTAGACTGTATAAAAAGCTAAAGCAAGCACCGCAGGTAGCAGAACACCCGGTAATCATTGCTTATCTTTCCTTAGGGGAGAGAGCAAGCCACACTGGGTCTGGAGGAAAGGGAAACCGCTATTTGCTTTCCTCCCGATGCTGACACAGTAAATAGCCTCATATTATCACAGTAAATGTTCTCTAATTTTCTCTTGCTCAGACCCCCAGCAAATAAAGTCAGTACCTGAGACAAATCCGAGACAAGAGTTATTGTTTGGTAAAGCTGTAAAGCCCGAGCCGGGGCAGTTGCAATGTAATTATTATTACTCAATGGACCTTTTCAGTCTGCTGGGAAGCTTTGCTTAATGACAAGTGTCAGATACAGTGGTGCAACGGTCCCATCACCACAGATCCCTATGTCTGTGCACTTCATCTATTCTGACAGATAACCTCAGACAACACCTTGGCAGGATTTCGCTTTGCATGAGGTAATATATAAATACATGTTTCAGGCTTTGAATGGAAATGAGGAAGCACTAAGTGCCTATTACATGCTGCTGAGTATCGTTTGGAAGATTTTAAAGGTTAGCCATGGCACCAGCAGAAAGCAGCTCCTCGGAAGAGGGCTCATTTCCTTGAGGCCTCTGATCTATAGCTGCAATCAGGCAATGGACATCCAGAGACGGGAAGGTATTTTGCATAGCTGAACCTCCACGGAAAGGAATTTTTTTTCATTAAGCCATTAAAAACGTGCCA
This sequence comes from Emys orbicularis, assembly GCF_028017835.1. Taxonomy (NCBI): domain Eukaryota; kingdom Metazoa; phylum Chordata; order Testudines; family Emydidae; genus Emys; species Emys orbicularis. Next base: position 108,720,561 of record NC_088690.1, on the reverse strand, counting down.
GCTTGGCTGGACTGATGGGGTATGAAATAGCATGTGGATAATTTTAAAGGATTTTACAGCAATATTGTATGGCTCTGAGGTTTGGAGATTTGGGTTTAAAGGAAAAGGAGAGGAAGGGTAAATTTGAAACCAAGGGGCTCTGGCTTGGTTGAAAATTAAAGGCTGTGGTCCTAGAGGAGACAGTAGGATACCCTTGTTGAAATCTTTAAATAAAAGGGATGAGCTTTAACTAAGACCCAGTCCTTGATAAAGGGCTAAATCTGTTTTTTGTTTTTTTTTAAATCAGCTTCCAGGCACAACTTCGGTTTCTTTTGTAAAGAACTGGTTCTTCAGTGAAGCTACTTCTCACTTACAGTGTAAGTTACAATAATAGTCTAGGAGAAAAAAATGCACTTTTGTTTGCACCTTGTGCTTAACCTACTTGGCAATCAACCCCTCCAGCTTTCATATGCAGAGCAAACCGTTTCTTCCAACTAGAAGAGTTGAGAAGCAATAGCAATATAATTAGGCCTGGCAGAATCCATTTTTTTAAATCATTTTGATAGATAAGATTGATGTTTGTTTAAGTATTTTTCTTTTAGATTTTTATCAATTTAAATTCACTGTTGGTGGAAAGTATGGGGGAAGGGGGCTCAGACAATTATTTAATGACAGTCAGTGTTGAGATTCAAAAAATTAAAGCTACTAAATGGAGCCCCTGCTCCAGCTCCCCTAATGCTGGCATTACAACATGTTTATACCCGTTAAGGTGGGACTCTGTTCTCAAACGGCAGTTTCCTTTCTTGGCCTATCTGGACATTTTGATGATTATCAATGGAAATACTTTTTGTTGGTTTGTATGTGCATGGTGAAATTGATGTTTACTGACATTTGCTGATAAAAATCAAATCCTTCTAAGCCTAAAGATAATATAGCCAGGGTAAGCCAGCAGTGGGGCAGCAGGTTAAATGCACTGTGGACCTAAAACCCTAATTCAGTTTGTACGTTGTCCTTATTAAAGCAAAACAGTCATTGAAATCAATTGGATTTGTGCCCTGTGTGAGTAAGGGCTCTAGGACTTGTCCATATATTCTAGCAAATCTGGGTTACAAAGGAAGTGAAGCAAAAGGGAACAATAAAAGTTGATTATTGAATATAACTGATTTTATTGTCACACTGTAATGTTTTTGCTTGCTTCGGTGAGTATAATCTGTGGGCAGTTGCTCTGAACCTAAGAAATTTATTTCACTCAACAAACTTTCTTTACTTTTTCTAAGTACAGCTTTACAAAAGGAACTGCGTTGCAACTAACAATAAGCCTGTTTCCAGGATTTAGCTGCCTAAACAAACAGAATTTGCAAGACTATTTATAATAGTGCCATCTGGTGACGCTCAATAATGCTACAGTAAAGACTAATTTAGAGCATTCAACCTGAACAGAAAAAGAAAATACAAAATGTGTTCATTAAAACACTCCTCCAAGAAGTTTAATCAAGGGACCAAATGCAGGGGGTTGATTTGTATTCTCTGGAAACCCGTGACTTCACTGGAATTATAATTATATTGTCATTATAATTATATATCGACAGCACTTTTCATCGGAAGCTCTAAGTCCCCTTTACAAACATTAATTAAGGAGAGGCTGGTTTTCTCTAGGTCATACAGGGACATTGTGACAGAACCAGGGACTGAACCCAATTCTCCTGAGCCCCAGTTCAGTGCCTTTAACTTCCGGCCATCCTTCCTGCTCTGTCAAATTAACTTAATCCTATGAATATGAGAGGATGCAGATAGAACCAACACAGTCATCTGATTCTTCATTGCTAGGAGGAGGGACAATCTAACAGGGACTGTGGAGTCTCCACTCCATACTCAGGTGGAAAACCAAATTGATAGGATTCAAGGAGATCTGAATTGTTCAGATGATACTAAAGTTGCCTCGTAACCATTTTCTCAGTAATCATCATCATCGGTGATCTCTCAGAGTCAAGGATTCTTTCATGGATTGTCTATTTCAAGTTATCTGTGGGGCCACTGATGGCTGATGAGGCCTATTCTAGCATGACAGACTCTGCCACGTTGCAGACACTTATTTCCAAGCAGGGTGGGTGAACCTGGGATGTTGGTTCGAGCCGTGGCATGATCTTTCTGTTGCTCCCATTTTTCCATTATATGTAGTCCAGTATGATACCCTTGTCCTAGAAGAGAGGTTAGAGGAAGGCAATTGTTAATAAGCTCATCAGTATCAAGAGACACGAACTACTTCTGGGTCTGCGAGACTTGGCCAAGTTTAAATTCAGGAAACTTTTCAGTGAAGATGGGCCATATTTGTGCTTCACAATAAACTCTGGAACTGGGTGAGTTTTGGCCTGGATTTAGAGTTTCATTCTGAAAGTTGTGCACAGCTCTTGTTAACACTCACTTCTTTTTAAGCTTGTTACCATTTTTCACATATTCTGTTTTACCACAATCATTGTTCCTAAGCGCTTGTTATATTACATTTTGTTTCACAGAAGAAGTCAGGAAAGCAAAGATATCAAGCATTGACAATGACACACTCAGTCCCAAAGCCAGTGTTGGGAGATAATATCTGTTGCTTCAGGCAGGACTGACATACCCTTTACTTTTTTTTTTCCATAATGAAAAATAAATATACTGTGCTTAGATAGAATTCTGAACCTTATATAATTCTGTCTTTTGATCAGGAGGCCTTGTTAAGAGTAAATCATTTATCATTGAATGGGCGCTGGTGTAGTTCCAATAAACTTTAACAACACACTCCATCCAATAAAAATTGCCCAGTCCCTACCAGCTTTCTAATTTTTTTAGTTTTTCTTTTTTTTTTTTTTCAAAATACCAGATTGATTGTAATACATGAAATCAGTAAAGTAGGTTAGAATGAAGAGGGGAGGGAAAGCAACATATCTATCGTCAGGATCTACATTCATCATAGACCTCTTAAAAAGTCAGCCCAAGTCACAGACCTTGCCAAGGCAATGCACCTAGTTTAACAATATATTAGTAAATCACAAAAGCAAACGCCTTTCTCTCCTGCCCTCAAAATCTTTCACCATAAGAAAAGCAAACTTATTTTTCTAACTCATCTTGCATTTTCTTATTTTTTCTAAAGGTCGGGCTGCATTCCAGGAAAAGATTTATCTTAAAAAAAAAAAAAAAAAAAATTTAAAAGAAACTCGGAGTCCTTTTTCATTTAGGATGACAGACTGAGTTCCTTTTGGATAAGTGTTTGGAAGACTGATGGGAGAGCCACGTCTTAGGTTTTTTCTATGTTAGTTTAATTACATGCAAATCAGGATTCCTTTTTCAGACACGTGGAAATGTCTTCCACCTACCTCCTTGGTTATGTGTAACAGGAGCATGCAACTCTTAATGAAGGGATAGAATACAACCCATAATATATTGAGGAAATGGGTTGATACAGAAACAGAAATTATACTCTTCTTTATTATTTCTCTTACTTTTGATTTGTTGAACTGTGTCATTCTAGACCTTTGGATGCACATAAACAATTGTTAATAAAAAGCGACCAGCCTTTTGGGTAGGAGGATTAATCTTGAAACATTTTTCAGACATCGTAAAAAGTTTAGCATCTTGACAACAACAACAACAAAAGGATAGTAGAGAAATATTTTAGAGTTCTTTAACCATTAAAAAATGTTATTCATCATGCAATAAAATATGTTCTGTCGCGAAGTAGATCTATGATTTCATCTTGTGGAACACACACACACACACACACACACACACACACACACACACACACACACACACACACACACACACATATTCCAACCTTAAAAAATTGTCAAGAACATTTCCCTGCCTATGCACAAAATTTGCTCAGCCACTTTACCAGGATGATGATGATGATCCTCATGGAAAAAAAATGTTTTGCTCACCTGTCAAAAAGAGTTCTTACCTCGGGGAAGTAGGCAAGCTGAATTTCACAAGGCTGATATAATCAGACATTGTCAGCCCCTTTGGGTGAACTGCCCGGGTTGGCTCCCAAAGCAAAACACTTTAAACTCAGCATTTTTCTCTTCAAGGTCACCTCTCCCGTTCTGTGTCTCCAAGCTTCCATCTCACTGACACAGGGGATCTTGCAGATATAAGGCCCAGTGTCTTTCTAACTGATGTCAGGGCCCTAATCTCTCCTTTTGCTACTGGCTTTTCTGTCCAGTCCACCTCCTCTGCCCATTTCTCTCTCTCTGACACCTGCAAACCATCCTTTTCTCCAATCTTGCTAAATGGTGTGATTATTTTGTGACGTGAACAAGTTTTCACTGCTATAGTTCTAACGACCATCTAACTAATTAAATGAATCCTACATTAGTATGGCTGGAATGCCCAATGGCAAGAGCTATAGCGATGGTACGATAGAGCAACGTAAGCAGGAGTCGTCCCTCAGCAATCTCAGCTCATGGAAAAATGCATCTTAAACGTCATGAAATATGAGAGCTTCCCCCTTCTGGAATGCACAGCAAATACTAGATGTGTCCAATTCTTCAATAAAAAAATATGTATCAGAAACTGGTGAAATTATTATCTACCTGGCCCCTATCACAATAGGATCCAAGCACCTAACCATCTTTAATGTATTTACCCTCACATGCCCCTGTGAGGTAGGGTAGTGATATTATCCCCATTTTATAGAGAGGCAACCGAGGTACATGGGGCTAAGAGAATTGCCCAAGGTCACAGAGGAATCTGTCGTGGAGTTGAGAACGGAACTTAGGTGTTTTGAGTTCTAGGCTAGTTCTCTAACCACTGGGCAGTCCTGCCTCTCAGAATTAGGGTTACTGAAAATAAACAAATTAGCTTAAAACCAATATAACCACGACAGACCTGAACCAAGCATCTCCTGAACATTGGGGATATTAAATGCCAGATCTGAACTTGGGCCCCATAGAAATGGGGATAATGCATTAAATGAGGATCAGTAACAAACCCGGACTTTCCTTTCTGAGAAATGTTGGGAAAGTTCGAATCTAGTAACATTGCGGCTCGGGCCCTACTCTTAAAGCAAATAAGCGGGAAAGTGAGCAGATATTGCATTTCTGCTGCAGCTGTGGCCAGAGGCCATCCACAGTCTGTCTCTCTAGTAACACTGTGAGGACGATTATACACATCACCCACAGATGAAGGCCTACATATTCAAAAGCAAGTAGCGATTTCAAGTGCCTCCATTTTTTCATGCCCAACATTAGGGCGGAGCAGCTACCTTGTGAAAATCAAGCCCCTTTAAGGGAATCTGAGGATGGGCATCTGGAGGTGCCCAAAATCACCACTCACTTATGCAAATGTAGGTCAAAATCTTGTGTATCCCCACTGGGGAACCAAGATTGAATGTGAACCCCCCCCCATCCCTCCGCACGCTGGATACCTCAGTTGGTGGGTTCAAAGGAAGCTCTTTGCTCCAATCTCACTAGCTGAGTCTGTGAATCAGAGATTCCGGTCTATCGGAAACCGGCTGAAAGGCTGTTATATCTGATTCTATTGGTTTCAAAGGCCAGTGTGCTGACAAGGAAATTATTGTTATTAGGGCTGACAAATGGATGACTGGCTCTGCCTGGAAGACTGGCAGGTAACATTTAACCATCTCTGGCTGTGTAGAGGAGCAACCTCTTCATTCCCACTCCAGCAGGAGTAATTGTCAGGTTCCACACTACAAGTTCAATTTCCATCAAATGTACATTTATTTTCCCTTTTCTGTGAAAGGAGGGGGGGACCCTGTTTCAGTTTGTGAACCAGAAACCTCCAAACAAGTGAACTAGTCTGGTGAGAAGAACCCGTTCTGCTTACTTACCTTTATCTCCTCCTCTCTGTGTCCACACATCCTCTGTGTGAACCTGCTCTGTCATTATGATGACAAATCTCACTGGGTGTCCCATCTTGTAATGTGCTGGTCCCCATAAAAGTCCCGGGGACCTGTTTCTGCTGTCCATCACACCAGTGTAGGTCAGGAGAATCTCCGTGGAAGCCAGTGGTGTTCTACATTGTGAGATAAGTCTCTCAAGGTGCTCAGAACCTCCTATGATCAAGTCCTGTAGCCACTGCAGCATCAGGTGCCAATTATAAGTGTAGGCCAGCTGTCCAGCATATCATAGTGCCTGCTTAGACCTCCCTCTCTAGACCAAATATAGTCATAGAGCTTGTGTAAATATCTCCGTCTTTTGCATACATACAGGGTATAGGATTTGGTCTGTCCCATAGCGTTTATAGGTATATTCTGATCTGTAACTGATATGCTCATTGGTAATTCAAGAGAATAGCCTAACTTTCTTTCCGGACCAAGGCTATGCACGCATGCATTCTTGCTACTTATAACATTAGGTGGTATTTCACAGGGAGCTGATCCTGTTGTGACTCTCTCAGGATGCCCAAGATTGTGGGTCACCTTGTTAAGGAGGGGGCCGAGACGCTGAAAACTGCAGCTGGGATGGGCCACCCAAATGTGGCAATAGATGGACTGAAGGCCCTCTCCAATGTACAGTGTATATATTCCCTGGGACTCTGTTACTCTGGAGAGGGGCTGGACTAAATTGGTGACCTGGCTGGAGGGTTGAAGGTGGACTGTAATAGGAGTACTAATTGCCAGTGAGAAACACCGGTGGCGTGTCAAGTGGAGAACCAAGTGACCTAACCACTAGGCAATGGTGCCAGTGAGCCCAGCCCATCACAGTCCCTATTAATTAGCCTCTTGTATGACACAACAGCAACAGTCTGAACAGAAGCTCTCAGACCCCAAGGGTGAACGTTCCCAATTGGTCATAACTAAACCAAGCAGGAAATGTTAGCTATACAGCTATGCCATGTAAAATCTCCACTGGTTTCACATAACAGAAGCCTGTCGAATCTAAATAACTGAATGCTGTGGAAGTTCATTTGCATTTTAAATGATTCTGCTGCTGCCTTTGGGCAATCTTGATCGTTAATAGCTGTATCTGTAAAACATACCATTCTTTTCCCCCCAAAACAAAACAAACAAATATATCTCAGGCATCAGAAGCCTCTGTCTCTGTGTATATGCTTGAACTGTAATATTAAGTCCCCATTTAAAGATAGAATACTTAAATATCGCCTCATAATTTCCACAGCAGTATTGGGATTCTTCCTTGCTCTCATTTAGACAATAAACACACACACAAATGGAGGTACGGGGGGGGGGGGGGGGTCTCTTGTCCTAAATTCCACAGAGAACAACTACACACAGACACTTTCTGAGAGAGAAATACAATTGAACAACACAGTATTTTCCTTAATGCGTCAATAATTTCCAAAGTCCAGTTAGGGGAGCAAATTCCACCATCATCAAGGAGATGAACTCCTATATCCGGCCTGTTAGAGCAATAAGCATTTTTCACTCCTTGCAATCAGGACTTTAAACAGGATCAGCCAGTTGCATCATCTGGGACAATCATGTGGAGTCTTGTTGTGTTAAGCTTCCTCTCTGAAAGATGCTTCAATGGGTTTACAATGTCCAGATGGGTTTCTCAAAGGTGTTCTGGTTTGCTGTTTATCCTTGAGATGAAGCATCACAGTTTGATACATCGCAAGTAAGAGAGACTGGATATCTCAGTGGGAAGAGGATACAGAGACTTTCACATCTGTGTTCTTACTTGTATCTTGCTCAGGTTGGCAGCCTCTTCTTTGCTGTCTTGCGGCCTTTATGAAATAAGTTGATGGTCTTAGTCCAATTTCTAAGGGAAATTTTAACACCTCAAGCAATCTTATCCCGTCCCACATTCTCCACCTCAAACCCACCACACTTAGCACCAATGGGACTCCATGTTGGCAGTTTTATCCAAGGCCATAGGTCAAATGGTCGTGGAGCTTGAATTACCTTCTCACCCCTAGATATGGTACATCTGGATCAGTTAATAGTCACATTGGCAAGTCAGCAAGGGGGAAGATGACACTGTTACTGCCTGAAGAAAAACAGAAGATTTCACTTCCAAATATCATGAGTCCAGCACCTATAAGTAGCGCACAATTCACTAGGGGAAAAAAAACTTTTGTAAAGGCCTTCATGAAGATTCAGGGAATCAGAAAACCAGGGTTATACTCAGGAAAGCTAATGGTGTGCCAATATATAAAAAGGGTAAACAGGATGACCTGGGCAATTGTAGGTCTATCGCTCTGACATTGATTCTGGGCAAGATAATGGAGTGGCTGATTCGGTACTCAATTAATAAAGAATAAAAGGAGGGTAATATAATTAATGCCGATCAACATGAGTTTATGGAAAATAGTTTGACACGATCTAACGTGATATCATTTTTGATGAGATTACAAGTGTGGTTGACAAAGGAATACTGTTGATGTAACATACTTAGACTTCTGTAAGATATTTGACTTGGTACATTTTGATTTTAAAAAATAGAATGATATAAAATTAACATGGCACACATTACATGGATTTAAAAACTGGTCAACTGATAGGTCTCAACATGTAATTGTAAAAGGGCAATCATCAAGCGGGTATGTTTCAAGTGGAGTCCCTCAGGGATCAATTCTTGGATTTACACTATTTAGCACTTCTGTCAATGACCTGGAAGAAAACATAAAATCATCACTGATGAGGTTTGCAAATGACACAAAAATTGGGGGAATGGTAAATACTGAAGAGGACAGGTCACTGATGCAGATCATTTGGTCAGCTGGATGCAAGCAAATAATGTGTTTTAATATGGCTAAATATTACAACTAATATTAATATGGCTAGAAACAAAAAATGTAGGCTGGATGAACTCTGTGTTGGGAAGCAGTGACTCTGAAAAAGATTTTGAAGTTATGGTGGATAATCAGTTGAACATGAGCTCCCAATGCGACAGTGTGGCCAAAAGGGTAAGTGCAATCCTTGGAAAAATAACAGGAGTACTTGTGGCACCGCATTAACAGAGGAATCTCAAGTAGGAGTAAAGAGGTTATTTTACCTCTGTATGTTCATAGAATCATAGAATATCAGGGTTGGAAGGGACCTCAGGAGGTCATCTAGTCCAACCCCCTGCTCAAAGCAGGACCTAATCCCAACTAAATCATCCCAGCCAGGGCTTTGTCAAGCCTGGCCTTAAAAACCTAAGGAAGGAGATTCCACCACCTCCCTAGGTAACCCATTCCAGTGCTTCACCACCCTCCTAGTGAAAAAGTTTTTCCTCATATCCAATCTAAACCTCCCCCACTGCAACTTGAGACCATTACTCCTTGTTCTGTCATCTGCTACCACTGAGAACAGTCTAGATCCATCCTCTTTGGAACCCTCTTTCAGGTAGTTGAAAGCAGCTATCAAATCGCCCCTCATTCTTCTCTTCTGCAGACTAAACAATCCCAGTTCCCTCAGCCTCTCCTCATAAGTCATGTGCTCCAGCCCCCTAATCATTTTTGTTGCCCTCCGCTGGACTCTTTCCAATTTTTCCACATCCTTCTTGTAGTGTGGGGCCCAAAACTGGACACAGTACTTCAGGTGAGGCCTCACCAATGTCGAATAGAGGGAAACGATCACGTCCCTCGATCTGCTGGCAATGCCCCTACTTATACAGCCCAAAATGCTGTTAGCCTTCTTGGCAACAAGGGCACACTGTTGACTCATATCCAGCTTCTCGTCCACGGTAACCCCTAGGTCCTTTTCTGCAGAACTGCTGCCTAGCCACTCGGTCCCTAGTCTGTAACAGTGAATGGGATTCTTCCGTCCTAAGTGCAGGACTCTGCACTTGTCCTTGTTGAACCTCATCAGATTTCTTTTGGCCCAATCCTCTAGGTCCCTCTGTATCCTATCGCTACCCTCCAGCGTACCTACCACTCCTCCCAGTTTAGTGTCATCTGCAAACTTGCTGAGAGTGCAGTCCACGCCATCCTCCAGATCATTAATGAAGATATTGAACAAAACCGGCCCCAGGACCGACCCTTGGGGCACTCCGCTTGAAACCGGCTCCCAACTAGACATGGAGCCATTGATCACTACCCGTTGAGCCCGATGATCTAGCCAGCTTTCTATCCACCTTATAGTCCATTCATCCAGTCCATACTTCTTTAACTTGCTGGCAAGAATACTGTGGGAGACCGTATCAAAAGCTTTGCTAAAGTCAAGGAATAACACATCCACTGCTTTCCCCTCATCCACAGACCCAGTTATCTCCTCATAGAAGGCAATTAGGTTAGTCAGGCATGACTTGCCCTTGGTGAATCCATGCTGACTGTTCCCGATCACTTTCCTCTCCTCTAAGTGCTTCAGAATTGATTCCTTGAGGACCTGCTCCATGATTTTTCCAGGGACTGGTGCAACTTCTGCTGGACTACTGTGTCCAGTTCTGATGTCCACAGTTCAAAAAGAATGTTAATAAGTTGGAGAGGGTTCAGAGCAGATGCACGAGTATGATTTATGAATTATTGGGGGGAGGGATAGCTCAGTGGTTTGAGCATTGGCCTGCTAAACCCAGGGTTGTGAGTTCAATCATTGAGGAGGCCACTTAGGGAGCTGAGGCAAAATCAGTACTTGGTCCTGCTAGTGAAGGCAGGGTGCTGGACTTGATGACCTTTCAAGGTCCCTTCCAGTTCTAGGAGATAGGATATCTCAATTAAAAAAAATAAAATAGAAAAGATTAAAAGACTAGAAAACCTGCCTTACAGTGATAGATTCAAGGAGCTCAATCTATTTAGCTTAACAAAGAGAAGGTTAAGGGGTGACTTGATTACAGTCGGTAAGTATCTACATGGGGAACAAATATTTGATAATGGGCTCTTCAGTCTAGCAGAGAAAGGTCTAACATGATTCAATGGCTGGAAGTTGAAGCTAGACAAATTCAGACTGGAAATAAGATGTAAATTTTTAACAGTGAGCGTTAACAGTTTAAACTAACCATTGGAACAAATTGCCAAGGCTCATGGTGGAGTCTCCATCACGGACATTTTTAAAATCAAGATTGGATGCTTTTCTAAAAGTTCTGCTCTAGGAATTATTTTGGGGAGGTTCTATGGCCTGTGTTCTGCAGGAGGTCAGGTTAGATCACAATGGTCCCTTCTGGCTTGGAATCTATTAAACTTGTATAAGCAAGATGTGTCTTTTTCCCACCTGTAGAGGGGAGTATAGAAGCAGTAGCTTTGAAGGATTTTATTGATGAGAAATTTGGAAACTTTTTTTGAGGAATAATTGTCTGTGCAACATGCAACACTTCTGGAGATGCTGCTTTTACGGAAGTAGTAATTTTGGAAAGCACATCCCATTTGGTATGAATTTTCTCACACTGTCAGTATCACAGTGGAGTACCTTATAACCCCCAAATGTCTGATTCCTTGTTGCATTGTGTTAACCGGACGCCTAAGCAAATGAACAATGGTCTTTGCAGTGATTGATTTTTGGCCAAGTTGTATCCCAACTGCAATTAAAAAACCATTTGGAGGAAAATGCAATAAAAGTAATCTATCCAGGTAGTTGAGCCCTAGGTATGTCATCTGCCCCTGAAGAGCATTAAAAATAGTGTCTGTGAAGACAGCTCAGGGACAACTTGAGTAGAGGAGAAGAGCATGGTCAGATGCTGATCACTATACCTACTGCAACATCACTACCATGCACAGCTCCAGCAGGAAACCTCAGTGGTCACCCAGCAATAGGCAGGATGAGTAGGCAGTACCACATAGAGGGTGAGAGAGAATGAAAGGACACAATGGTGACTCATGAAGGCAGGGGCAGTGGAGGAGATCAAAGCTAAACAGAGCCAATCACATCATTGTCCAGAGACTAATTGGACAATAGGAGATTTGAGTACCAGGCACAGTCACCTGCACGAAGCTTTCTGATTATCTGCACGTAGCTTTCACGATGCCTGTGTTTGTGGCTATCGTATCATCCATGAGTTCCAATCTTTGGCAGCTCTGTGTGAGCTGTCTTGCTTAAGCCTTATTCATCTCCACCCCGTCTTACAGAGCACTCCAGCTCAGAGCTTTATCTTCTCTGTCTGCCCGTTAAGCTGTGAGGTCCTCAAGGCAAGGGACTGTCTATTTATTACCTGTACAGCACTCAGCTTTTTTTTTTTTTTTTTGACATTCAACAATTAACAGCAGCAATTGTGAAGATGACTCTGGACTCGCTCCATAATGAGCTCAACTGGGACCTCAGATTCAGACAAAGAGATGTTTGGATGAGGATCTGATTCTGGACCTCAGCTTAATGACACAGGTCCATCTCCAGTCTCCATTTAAAGTAATAAACCATTCCCTCTCCAGGCCTCCAGCCACCTCACTTTCATCTCTCTCTCGCATGCAGACACACTTTCTCTTCACAGGGCTGGTGGAGAGGGAACAGCTGTCCAGGCTCTCTTTAAAGCACACACAGAGCGGACTCATTCCACTTGTTGGCTCTCTGGAAGCATCCTGCTAGGAATCTCTCATCATTAAAGGAGAAAAGGGGAGACATTATGGGAAATGAAGCTTCAGATGTCCTGTGCAATTAAGAGCAACAGCATTTAAGTAAGGGCAAGTTTTCCTTGCCCTTTTGGGTACCACATGGTAGTATTGGCCCAGCACCTTATTGCCCAGTCTGTTCTGTAAAAGCCCAAGTAAGCCAATCTGCCATACTGGTTTTCTCTGGTTGAATACACAGGTGACAGCTGTAGGTGCCTGCCCTTCGCTGTAGGATGGAGATACCATTTCTATGGATTTCTGAAATTAAAAGCTTTGGTCCAACAGTCTGGTGTGGCAGGAATCCAGAAGGGAAAGATACTGGCTGTAGCTTTACTAAGCCTCCCAGAACAGATGGATCAAACATTTTAATAAGCCTTCTGCGCAGAATTCGGAGTTAAATGCTTTCAAGCAGGGTGTAGAGGTCCGGACTCACCCCTGCGGCGCCTCCTGCTGGTCGTCCAGGGAATTAGCTCACCAGCCTCTGGAGCGCCCTCTGCAGGCCGGTGATCCGCCCGTCCTCTTCTGGCGCCCGTGTCCCTCCCAGGACCTGGTGCCCCTATTACTGGGATGCTGCCCCCTGGCAGTACCCCACAGATCTGGGTCTCCCCTCCCTGGGGAACCTCCACCCACTATCCCCACCTTGCCTCAGCACTAGGCCACTGCCAGTCACCAACTAGCCCCCACTCCCTGGGGCAGACTGCAGTATAGGCCACTCATCACTGGCAAGGAGGGTTTGGACCTGTTGCCTTGGACTAGCCCTGGGCTGCCCTCTGCAACCCCCAGTACCCCTTGGCCTAATACTAGGCCGCAGCCTGGGGCTTTCCAGGTTGGAGGTCCCCAGCTCTTCAGCCTTTCCCCAGCCCTGCTGCACTACAGGTACCCTGCGTCTAGCTCCCTGCAGCCAGGCCCCTCTCTCCCTGAACGCAGAGAGAGACTCCTTGCCTGAGCTCCTGGCTCCCTGCCTTTATAGGGCCTGCTGAGGCCTGATTGGGGCGTGGCCCCAGCTACAGCCACTTCCCCCAATCAGCTCAGCCCAGAGGCGTAGCGAGCGCCCTCCGTACCCTCCGACCGGAGGGGGCCCCGCAAGGAAGGGGGCCCCTAAAAGTGGCAAAATAAATACCGCATTCCAGTTTCTGCATTGTAAGGGGCCCCGCCCGGACATATGTTCGGAGGGGGCCACCGTTCGGAGGGGGCCACGTTCTTTGTTGCTACGGCCCTGGCTCAGCCTTCACGCTGCCTACTCCCTGGGCTATCTCAGGCCCTTCCAGGCAGGAGCAGGTGTCCACCCTGCTACACAGGGCTTTGGAGTGGAGCTCAGAGCTGGAGCGCGGAGCAGTGGAGCTCCAGGTTTTTGCCTGGAGCTGGAGCGGAGCCGGAGCACAGCTCCAAAGCCCTGCTTTCAAGACCACATGGGTGCTGACAGAAGAGGCCTTGAGTGTCCCCAGGCCAACATGTCAACTTCACCAAAGAGGGAACTATTAGGTTGGTGTAGAGACAGAACTGAAATACTTAGGATGGAATTCATGAGCAGGGGGAGAAAGCTCTGAAAGAAGAAACCTCAAGCTGATCTGTCTCATTACCAGCAAATACAGCAGGAAACTATTTGTTTCCTGTATTTATATTTTAAAGCAAGGGGACCCATTGCTGAGGTGACTAGGACCCGTGAGAGCTGGTTTATGTGAACTGCAAGCTAAGGGCAGAATTTTGACAGGGGTGTGACGGGTTCCCCACAGGGTGCCACTTGGAACTGGGGTACCGCTGAGCTCTTTGACTCACCAGCCTGGGCTCCCTCTCACATTGTGCTGCTGTGACATGCTGCAGACACACTCCTGGTCTTACACTTCCACCCAGCAAACACACAGGTAGGGACAAACACACAGCTGCAGTTACATGCAGGCTCCCTGACCAGCCTAGGACCCCAGAGCGGTACCGTCCTGCCCTGGTCCAAACCCCTACCAGTATGAATTTATTGTCCAGTTCGCCTCCCCATCAATGTGGAGAGGAATATGCAACAGCCCCTCTGAGCTAAGATTCCCACACACTTCACTCCAAGCTCACTGGTTCAGATAAAGCAAAACAAGTTTATTAACTACAAATGATAGATTTTAAGTGATTATAAGTGATAGCAAACAGATCAAAGCAGATTACCTAGCAAATAGGTTGTGTGTTGTTTAAGGTTAATATACTAGATAGATTGGATATGAATAGCAGATTCTCACCCTAACTGATGGCACAGGCTGCATTAGCTTTACAGCTTGGGTTTCTCAGGTCTTCATACACAGGCTAGAAATCCCTTTAGCCTGGGTCCAGCACTTCCCCAAGTTCAGTCTTTGTTCCTCAGGTCTTTCCAGGAGTCGTCTGGTGTGGGGAGTGAAGAACCACAGATGATGTCACTCCCTCCCTTATATAGCTTTAGCATATGGCGGGAACCCTTTGTTTCAAAACTTGGTTCCCAGACTGTTTTCTGGAAAAATACTGACATCCCAAGATGGAGTCCAGAATCATGTGGCCTGGTCACATGTCCATGTAGAGTCATAGCAGCCATTGCTTACAGGCTGGCGAAAACGTCACAGGAAGGTTACATTCTTTCAGGGTCCATTGTCTTTGCTAATGGGCCATCAGCACTGTCTGGCTTCTTCATTGTTGTACCAGAAAGACTAGTTGTGGGTGTCACCCAGAGTAAGCACGATTGAAATACAGATACATAGTCAATATTCCTAACTTTAGATACAAAAATGATACATGCATACAAATAGGATAATCATATTCAGCAAATCATAACTTTTCCAGTGACACCTCACATGACCTGTCTTGTACAAAATGCATCATAATTATGCCACAATCATATCATAATAATATCCCTGTGAAGAATATGGGGTGCAGTGACACAGGGGGCTTGCAAGAGACTGTCGCCCCAGATTCTCCCGCAACTTCTCCCAAACCCCTTCCTTACTGCAGATGCAGCAATGCATTGTGAATCCAGACCTGGCAGTACACATGGCAGCTTCAAAGATTAACTTGTGGGGAGAGAAGTGAAGGGACAACCTTGTTGTTTTACTCAAACACCCACAATATCCCCTCCCACAAGGGGAAGAGAATGTCTTCAGAATGTAACACTGGTGTTTTTCTCTTCCAAGTTACTGTAGAATTGTGGATGCTCCTGTGAATCCATCTGGAGACTGAAAGGATGTACGGTAATGGGATAAGAGCCAGCACTTCTTTGACACATGCAAGATAGTCAAAAGTATTTATAGGGGTGGGCAGCATGCTGAGAGGAGAGACTGCAGGCTTATTACTCACCTTCAAACCAGGGAATTTGAAAGGACATAATTTGCGATAATAAAAACCTTGAGAAAAGGAAGGAATACATCAACCATTGAAAAGAAAGGAAGGAGCATATTTTTATTCCTATGAGAGAGATACGTAGGGGCCAAATCCATCCCTGGGGTGATGCCAGTGACAGAAAAGGAGACACATCAGGGATGAATTTGACCCAAGGTGACAAATTCTGCATTCAGTTGTGCATCATATGTATAACCATGGGCAGCATTTGCTCTTGAGTTTGTGTTTGTTCGGGCAGGAATAGTCACCACGGGACTCGCAGAGGCAGCTTAGCCATTTCCAATATTTCCCTAGGCTGCTCCCCTCAATATTCGGTTCTTTGTGGGAAGAGACAGCTCTTTGGCCTTTCCCCAAAGCTTCAGTTTAGAGAGACAAAGCTTCTCCTGAAGACGGTTGAGTGAGTTTCAACTGAGTCTTCCTCTTTTATCCTCTGCCACTTCCTTTCTAAATTTTTTTTTCTTTCCCAGAATCGTGGAAAGACACTGTGGCTTCAGGACTGTTCCCAGAGGGAAGGCTCAGGTGCTCTGTCTAGTCCAGTTTTGAATGGCTTAAGCTATAGGTCTTCTAACACTTTGCTGTGAAGACTATTGCACACACTTTCGTTAGACCTCACTCTTAAGTAACTCCTGCTCTTCCCCCTCCTGCAACCCAAACCCAATGAATTGTTCTTCACTTGGGTTTCATCCCATTGCACCCAGTTTAAAAAAAACCCTGCTGTAACCACTCTGAATTCTGCCTGCATGGACATAAGCTAGAAACTAAACTGGCCTGGTTACTCTGACTGTGAAAACTGAAAGAAATTCAAACATCTGCAACATGTATATCTAGGTAAATAAAGCCACATTAGTTCCATTTCAGGGAGGAAAAGTTTGTTTGTTCATTACACAGAGCAAAATTATGAGCACTTTGTAGACACCTGGGCTGATATTGGCCTTATGACACTGCAATGCAGAAGTGGCAGCACACAGGAGGGAATGAGCAACAAATACTCCCCCCCCCCTCCGTGCACCTCTCGCCCCCCACATACACACATGAGAAACGGAGGAATTTTCTTGTATTTCCTAGTAATGCAACACCTCACCTGGGAGTCTTCTCCAAGACTAAGCTTCTCCATCGCAGCCATCCAGGTGTATGTCTACAAATGTTTAATCCTTTCCACCACTGAAATTTAGATCCACAGATTGACTAGCTCACATTTCAACTGTTCAACAGCGTCATGACTCCCTCCCATCTTTACAGACAATTCCAGACCATAGTGTTCATCCAAAGTCCACTGATGTCAGTGGAAAGACACCCAATGCCTTTAAGTGCATTGAATTAGCCCCCCTATCTTCCAAGTATAAATTCTTCTCTGTTATCCTGGAGGAATTCCATTGAAATCCAGTGGATCAAATTCTACTGTTACCAGTGAAATGGAGAACAAAATGTGACCCTTAAGTTGCTTGCCCATGAAAAGAGAAAGAGGCTTTAAAGTTCTGTTGCTGACTGGTAAGATGTTCATTAAAAGGAGCTACATTTGTTTATTCCCCAGTGAGATCCTGTTTTTTGTGTCATGATTTATTGCTAATTAATCCATTCATAACATTTGCATATTCCACATACCAGGAGCCTGATTCTGGTCCTATTTACTCTTGTGGCTGTAACTTTGGTGAAATCAAATGAGTTCCAGTGAGGTCAGAATCAGACCTGAGTTTCAGATCCTCTGTTGGTGGAATTCTATGTCCACGGAGAGACCCAGTGAATGGATTTTTTTGTTTTAAAATCTAAATGGAAGACACTTCTTCTGTGAGCATCTAGTTTGGGTTTGTTTTATTTTTCTAACTTGTAGGCAACATTAGCTCAGTTTTAGATTGACTTACATCCCCCGGCAACTTAATTTCAATCATTTGGTTTGCCCCAGGGTTGTAAGTCACTGAGCAGAATTCAGCCCCACGATACTTGCAAAGGGTGTTAGATAAATCAAAAGATTATTTTAAAAAATAACATCTGTGCATTTTTGCTCACATCTTAAATTCTATTTATTGAGATCACTGAGATTCAGAGCATTTTAGTCCTCAAATAAGTGAGTCTCTGAATTGTGTGGAAACGGCTGGAGACAAGAATAGCGCATGCAGGTGCTGTGCAATTTTCTCCCACATGACTTTGCTAATGTCGAATGTCGCCTGGTATTCCAGCTCTGGATTCCAAGTAGAGACAGTGTCATCTAGAGGAGAAAACATGGAAATGCAGCTTGAGATATGATGGGTTGGGAATTTTTTTCTTTTACCTTTTTAAAGGGGGTAACTTTGTTGTGCTGAGAAAAGCCGCTGCAGGCAATGTTGCAAACTGCAGTTTTCATATAACTCTGTGTGTGTGTGTGTGTGTGTGTGTGTGTGTGTGTGTGTGTGTGTGTGTGTGTGTGTGTGTGTGTGTGTGTGTGTGTGTGTGTGTGTGTGTGTGTGTGTGTGAGAGAGAGAGTGGGAAAACATGTTATGAAGCTGCTTCATGGCTTTCAGTGAAGAACTTCTAATTGATCTGGGTCAGTTCCTTTTTTTATATTATCTTCTCCACATTGCACTTCAGAAATATTTTAGGCTCCGAATAACCTCTGATAGTTCAGCATGTTTGACATGCTGTATAAATGCCTCGGATCGTGAATTACCCCTTTGTAACTGGAGATGCGAGACATCAGGGGTCAGAAGGAAGATGACTGGCTTTCATTCAGATTCTGATTAAAGGCCAAAGCATTTCTTTGCTAGTACCGTATAGGAAATATACCAGCTATTATTTCCTGTTGAGAACAATAGGGCTTGGAAGATCTATGTTAGGATTATAATAGCCTCCAGTACTAAAAATCCTGACAGCGTTGACTCAGTCCTATATCCTTGCAGTAGATAAACAAAGTACCAAGTGGTTTACTGTGTGGGAGGCTTCTCAATAAGACGTTAGAATACTAGATCACGTCTGTTCTCCATAGGCATTTAAAGATCCCACGGCACATTTCACTTCTCCTCGCCAAAATTTCCCCTTCCCTATTGTTGTTGTGCAGCGAGCTATGCACTAGTTGGCAGATACCATCTACCCCAGAGGTGGCTGCATGTCATTGGTGTCACATTGTCTACGTTTTGTAAAGCACTCAGGCACTTTGAGATATCAGGTATTAGAAAAGCATTAAACAGTGTTAGTGCTGGTGTTAATTACTTGATCGTTTGTTAGAATTCCATGCCAGTAGGTAGAGATGAGAAGAGGGCACTCTAAAACCACTCGCAAATGTGTGTTCCAGCTGCAGGAACACAAGAGCATTTTCCAGCACTGGATTGGGGCTCAGTATTGTTCACATGAGAGGAAAGATAATCATCATGCTTAGTCAGGTCAGTCCAGCTCCTGACAGATCAACCTCAATGAGCAGCAAAAAGCAACAAAGAGTCCTGTGGCACCTTATAGACTAACAGACGTATTGGAGCATAAGCTTTCGTGGGTGAATACCCACTTACCCACTTCGTCAGACGTATGTGGTGGAAATTTCCAGAGGCAGGTATAAATATGCAGGCCAGAATCAGTCTGGAGATAACGAGGTCAGTTCGATCAGGGAGGATGAGGCCCTCTTCTAGCAGTTCAGGTGTGAAAACCAAGGGAGGAGAAACTGCTTTTGTAATTTTGCATGGGTGACTTTTCTTTCCTGTGAGTAGCAGACTGTCAAACTCATTTTCAGAGTATTTCTTCAGATGCAAACAGCAGCCTCCAGGGTTTGGGAACAGTACATGATCCAGACATGACATGGTGGAAAAATAGTTTTAAAGAGTCCTTGTTTAAGAAGCAGAGATGATCTTGCTAAAACCATCCACAACAATGAAAGTCAAAGCAATCCTGGGATTCATTGGCCTCATCCAAAAGGATATCTTTGTTTGGTGGTGACAGTCAAGAATTTAGCATTATCAATAGATATGAATGTGGCTCAGAATCCACAAAAACAATGAATACAGAACCTCAGGGCAGTTCTCAAAGGCTTCTGGGATATGTAGTTCCCTTTAGGGGAAAAGGCCTCTCTTTATCCTATCTGAGTGCAGAAACTTCTGAACCAGAGTGGCGGGCCAGCTCGCTGGGGAAAGGACACTGTTTGCTCATCTGCACTGTAGCAGAGACAGGACAGCATCCTCGTTCCTGCTTCCCCCAGACTCTGACTCCATCCACTGCCTGCTTGTGACTTGCCCCTGCTATGTATGGGCATGGATCAACTGCGTCTAAGGAACCAGCAGATAGTGCATTATGTAGCATAGCAGAAGCACCACCTCTGCACCTAGTTAAAAGCTGCCTCCTGAAAAAGCCTCTCCGATGCCCTATCAACAGCACCAGCATTGCAGGCAGCAAAAGTGGTCAATCCACCAAAATATCCGCAGACCTGCCATCACAAGATTAGGAGGTCTCCAAAGCCAGCCCTGACTTCAGCACCTTCTCCCTCCAGTAGTGCGCTGATTGCATCCCAGCGTGGGACTTACCCACTGAGTTCAGAGGTACCATTGCTCCCATGGGACCTATATTGACAACACGGAAAGGTGAACAGGGCCAGATCAGAGGACAAGTCCTCCTTTTTTCATCTCATTTTCACTTGCCTCTGCATTTCCTGGTTGCAGGCATGAAACAGGTTGCTCTGGCCAGGAGTGCTGCCAGCTTTTCTGCCGCCCCAAAATGCCGCCCCCCCACAGAGGCGGCAGAAGGTCCCACCGCCAAAATACCGCCGCAGTCGCCGCCTGCCTAATGAGTTGCGCCGGCCCTGGCTCTGGCAGTACTTCAGGCTTGACTGGAAGCAGGGCTTACCAGAAATCTCACAGTACAGCTGGTTCTGATGAGATCTCTGGCCAATTTTGCAGACCAAACAGATTTAGAGACTTCAAAAAGGTGCAGTTCAGTACAGAAAGAGCAGGTTAATGAAGTTCCTCCATCATTAACAGGCACAGACTCATCTCTGATTGCATTTATGGGAACGGAAGATAAGAATTAGGGTTTTTCCCCAAACAATTTGCTGGTAATAGTTCTGTGAAGTTGATTATGTGACAAGACCACATGCAAAGTCTGCAATGCACCATGCAATGTGCTGAGCAGCTAATGAGCACCTTCAGGTCCCATTGACATCAAGGGAACTTTCAGGTGCTCCGCACTTCCCAGGATCTGGTCCATAGGGATTAAGTCTATTGCAGAAGCATGAATCGGGGTTTGACCTTCAAACAAAATGGTTTGATGAATCACTCCTGTGCTTGGAGCTAATACACACAGTCTCTGCTCTTGCTCTTGGCCTTTACAGTCAATGGGTCCTATTCACCCATTCCATAATATTAAGAGGCCAGAAAGAGAAGAAAAATTGAATACACACTCCACTTGTCACTCCATTTTTCTTTCAGCATCACCCACCCATGTTCTGAGCACGGAGTCACTGCTTGGATGAATCAGAAGATGCACTCTAGGATGCAAACCCAGTTCTGAGGTCTTAAGCCCCTGCACACACATGTCCAGGTGAGAATGGACATTAGATCAAGAACAGTTTGAATGAATGGGTTCTGAGAAGGGAGCCTCGGGGGGGTTGCTGAGTGATGTGTATGTGGTTATAAGAGACTCCACAGAAGAATGAAGAGAGTGCATCAGTGCAGTATCATGCAATTTATCTATATTCCCCTTCCTACAAAGGCTCTCAAACACTCGAAAGAGAAAGTCAGGCACAAGCTAAAGAGAAGAACTGCCTCAGTGGCTTCACCACACAGCATGTCTCTGATTGAGCAAAAGTGAGAGAGTGGTTCTTAGCTGCAGAATGTCAGGTGAGAGGCCAAGACGACAAACAAGGTGAGCAGGTCAGGGATGGTAGGTTCTGAGGTCTGATAGGGTGGGGAAAGGCTTAGACCATTATCAAGAGAGGAGTAAAGAGATCAATGGGGTGGGAGGGCAAAGTGACATAGAGACAGGGCTGTTTTTATAAGTTAGTAGTTACAGTGGACTCAGTAGCAACATGTGGTCACCCATCTAACCAATACCCTATGGGAGTGGTTTCTAGGCACAGCAGATGAAACCTCATTTTCAATTACATGGGAGCAGGCAAATAAGGGTGAGAGGTCCCATCGGATCTTGTCCTCCTGGTTATGAAGAACACCAGAGAGAGCGTCACTGTGATGTACAGCACAACAAATCCTCCACAAGTGTACTGATTAACCCTCTCATCACTGGGCTAGAGCTGAATTAAACAAAAGGCACTTGGAAGCTATGGTGACGGGGCTGTATAAGTATGTTGACATGTCAGATTAGATAGATGGACAAGTACTTGCATATATTTCCATTAGCTACTCTCTTGCGTTGTTAAAGATCTAAGTAACATCTTTCTGGGAGCAGACACAACCAGCATTTCAATCACAGCTTGACATGAATAGCTCAATCTTGTATTAAAGAGTGTAGGCCTGGAGTTACAGATTAACAGAAGCTACCACCTTAAAATCATCAAGCAATATACATGAGATAAGATGAAAGATGGGTAAATTGGTCATACCTATTATACCCAGCAAATATGGGTATAACATGCATTTTGGGTTGCTACCAACCTCAGTAGGGTTTGAAATGCTCCATCCCAGTACCAATCCCCCCCCCCCAGGCCACCCAAACCCTGCATAATTCTGAGTTATGTATTATCAGCATCACTGTGTTACAGAGCAGAGGATAAAGCTGCAATCTCATTTTGGGTCTCAAGAGTGCTAGAATCTGTTCAGTTCAGAACAACTTTTTCAATTAAGCTATTTGTGTCATTACTATGTTCAGCAGTGGCTATTTGAAGTGCTGATCCCTTAGAAATCCCAGTGATGTCCATGGACGCGGCAGATGTTCAGTACATTTGAAAGTCAAGTCAGGATTGTCCAGTACTTCCTTTCATTGACTTCACACTCGGTGTGTGATTACTTTCAGGCGTACTTAACACTCGGAGTTCAGATCTGTCTGGGAGGAACTTGGTGGAGGAATATATATAAAAGGGCATTTTTTTCCTGCACTGGTTTGTGCTTTGATAAAGCAATTTCATATGGTGGGAGTGAACTAACCTGCAATTGCCATCAATTTGTGTCAGCTTGGGCAATGAAACATCAGTAGGGTATCAACATTCTTTCAGATACCAACATGGCTCTTCATAAGCAACAAGGTTAAAACGTCCAGCTCCAAGAGGAACAGACTGACCGTGACTAAAGGGCCCATAGATGTAGCTATTGGGATGTTCAGAAAGCAATGAGGGGCAGGGTCGTGTTATTTCTAACCCTTGGAGAAATTCAGATAGGACTGAGTATATCAGTGCTAGGCAGGCAGATGCCCTCACACTCAACAGGCCCAGTGATATCACCTTATTATCACCCTTTGAAGAAGATAGCATTGCATCTATTAAAATCACTTTCTTTGTCCAGGCCAGTTGTTAAGCTATTTTATCGCTAGCACTAGCTCAAGTAGTAATACTTTCATGGGTGAAGGTAATCAAAAATTGATTTACAATCTTAGCTTAGCCCAGCTGTCATTATCAGAGTCTCAGTTGCTTGGAGACACAAAGGTCACTTCCAAGATATTCTCTCTCTCTCTCTCTCTCCTCCTCCCTTTGAATGTTGGCAAGGGACACACAAGTACCCCCCCCCCCCGCAAAAAAAACCCACTATACATAATTGAATCTCTGCTCACGGCAAAAAGAACCTGCATAAGCACATATGACTCATGATATGAAAAATATTGATTTATCTCCACAATGTTTTCCTTTCTTAAAGTTCCTGTTTACCGATGCTTGCTGACAGACTGTTTGTGCATCAATCAACAGCCCCTAGGTGCTAACAAGGGCAGACAATGAGGCCTCCTGGAAGAATGAAGTCTGTTTGCACCATTAAGAGAGGTCTAAATATGCCACATGGCTCAAATGAGTCTTGGGTTCAGTCCAGCACCTTGGACAGCTCAGTTACTCTGCCAGGGTGATGCAGGTTATATAGATCAAGCTGCTTTCACAGGTTGGAAAGTGACAAAGTACTTCTGATTTTTTTTAAGGGGCTGGCCACTGTTTTGAGCTGCATCTTTCTCATATTCCATTTTACACCCTCCTTGGACCCTGCAGGGTCACTCAGGCAACTGGAGTTCAGGTGAGAGAAAAAAGGTGGGAACAATTACAACTCTGAGAGAGGCAAAAATATCCCTCCAAATTGCTCTGCTTTAGCCATGGGAAAGGGATGTTGATTTACCCATGTAGCCATGAGACTGTCTAGCCTCCTCTGAGGTCAGAAAGCCACACTGGGGGCAGATTCTCTCTTGCACCAGTTCTCCACAGGGAGAGGGTGAAGGATCCCTGATTCTCATGGCCATCCTGAGTCCTGATAATGCTGACAGTTGCTCTTGGGAAGCTCTAAATTCTGCCATTATAGCATAGGATCTATAGTGGACCTGGTGTCATCTGAGGTAGCCTCAGCCTAATGGAACATCATCATACTCCCTCCCTGCCCCCAGTACACCCTCTGCAGTGAGAAGGGATGGGGGCGGGACAGAAGCTCAGGCCAGGGGAAGTCCTCTGATGGGAATTTTCTGCTTCCTGTTTGCAGCTGGACAATCAAACCCTTTGCATCACCTGAGTGGCACAAAGGGGTGTTGTCAGATGCTACCGGTGTGGTACTCTGCTCTGTTCAATGTTGATATCAGTCGGCTGCGTGCGTGTGTTCCCTCTGTGTGCTGCCCCAGCTCTGCGCAGATAGCTGACACAGCAGATCCCAAGAGAACCCCCAATGACCACAGACTCTAGTAAGGTACGAAGGCACGTCGGCCAGGTTTATTGTCAAATGAAGCACAGTAATAGTTCCCCCTAAACTTTACTCTAGAGGACATACTACGAATATGTGCCCCCTGGCAATGGACTCAGCTCAGTCAGTGGTGGGACTTTCCACTGCCCCCTAGGCTGGACAAAGACACCACCCCAGGGATACATTCTTATACACAGATACAAACAAGTTACACATCACTCCTGACGTATTGAGGTGCAACCCCTCTACGTAGCAAGGTACAAACCCACTACATAGTAAGGTGCTGCCTCTCACCTTGTACATGTTGGTTTAAGCAAAACAACTCTATTCATCATATTATTCTTTTGGCCCTGTCATTGGGATAGGTCAGCCTGTTCCTTGTTATCTGTGTGGAATGTGCAAGTATTGGAGCGTTCTGATATCTAGTGTTCCGTACCTTTTAGGTATGTCTCTTCTTGCAGCATCAGCCCTTTCCTTGCCAGCTTCTGTGAGCAGGGCCTGCCTCTGGCTCACAGCTTAACTTTGCTTTATGTTAGCAAAGTCTTGACCATTACTTTAGTTCAGGCCTCAGGCCTCATACTGGGCCTCTGATAGGGGTTTATGTTTCAGGGCCTCATCTTACTACAAGGGGCTGTAACCTATCTTGAGAACCTAGTCCACTATAAGCAGATGGGGTTTGCAGCATGTTCCTAACACAGGATAGTGTCCAAACTTAAATTTCCTGCAGTTCCCTTGTTAACTTAAACAGCAGCAAGAGCACAGTTCCTGACGGAGTTTGCTCCTGGGCTTGGCTGATTCTTGGATTTCTCCTTGCTGGACTCCTCTGTTATTCCACCTATAGGCACTCAAACCATTTTCTATCTTGTGTTGGAGCTAATAGACCCATCTAGTCTGGTTTCCAGGATGAGTCAGTAGAATTTACTCTGTGTTTTTATGCAGTGTCCTAGAACCTAACACACTGTTAAACATATATTGTTTACTGTCACCCGATTAGATTGTTACCAGAAGAACGGGAAAGGAGCAACCCAAAAAACAATGAGTACTGATTAGATTATCCATCATTTGGCAGCCACTCAGCCTGCTCAGCGCTATCACTTTCATTGGCAGATGAAGTCCTAAATCTACACCTAGTTCTGCTACTAAAATCTCCAGAAGATGTGTGTGTCTGGTTAAATTACCTTTGCTGGAAAGTCATAGCTGGCTCTAAGAACAGCAGAAAAACACCGTTGTCTGTAGCTCTTGGGGAAAACGTGGGACTAGACTGTAAACCTGCCGGAGATGAAAGGCAAGCAGCAGGACTGGAAATACTGTTCCAATCTAAGTTCTATGTTTCAGCAAACTCCCCGTTATCCCCATATAAACCAGTCCAAGATGCCTCTTTTCCTGCAGGGCTATTCCTTGGGCTGTTTCAGAAAGTTTTTTTTTTTTTTTAAGGGAGGTGAAGCTGAAACCTCCTAGATCAGGAGTTCTCAAACTTCATTGCACTGCAACCCCATTCTGATAACAAAAATTACTATATGACTCCAGGAGGGGGGACTGAAGCCTGAGCCCGCCTGAGCCCTGCCATCTTGGGGGGGGGGGCTAAAGCCGAAGCCCAAGGACTTCAGCCTCAGCCAAGGAGCCCCCAGGCTTCGTCCCCGTGTGGTGGGGCTCGGGCTTTCAGGATTGGCCTGGGCTTCAGCCCCAGGCCCCAGCAAGTCTAAGACCAGCCCTGGTGACCCCATTAAAACGGGGTTGTGATCCACTTTGAGATCCCGACCCCCAGTTTGAGAACTGCTGTTCTAGATGATCTAATGATCCCATCTGGCCTTGAACTTTATAAATCTGTGTCATGGGAAGTCCTTATTAAAATGGGACATGTGGGAATGGGCCAGACCTAAAGCCCTATATCCAGGTTCCCTCAAGGTCAAGATTTTCAAAAGTGATTAGTGATTTTTAGGTACCTCCGTTTCTTGGTGTCCACTCCGAGACCCTTTCAAGGGGCTGTCATTCTCAGAGGGCAGGGCTCGGCACTTCTGAAAACCTTGCCCCTCTCAAGTTGGCAAGCCCAAAATCAGGGCACTCAACATCCCTAGCCACTTTCCAAACATCCCTCAAGTTTAAGGTCGAGATGTTCAAACCAGACTTGGAGCCAAACGTTGTAGCTGTGCCTTCTCCATACCCAACCTGCAGTAACGCAGTATGGCCCTTTGTCCCCCTCCAGTCGCCAAACCAGAGATTTATGAGGCCACAGCTGCTTCCATCCTTAGTGATCCGGTTCTTTAGCTCAGGCTCATGCTTTTAAATCCAGCAGTTCCAGGTTCAATCCCTGTGGGTGACCTCGTCAGGGGCGTTATGTTACATATATAATGAATAAAAATCCTGGCCTCAAACACCCCAGTTTGGGACCATTCAGAACCAGCTCACTCCTTTGTGCCTTAGGCCAATCTCCAGTTACAGGCACCTCATTTTATTCCAATACATAATTACAACTTGTATCCCTGTCCTTCCCAACCATGACACTGGGACAACCCAGCTGGATGGTCCATTCTGCATGGCATCCTCTCCTTTCTGAAGAGAGCTGTCACACAGCTCAGCCATTGGACAGCCCTGAACAACATGCCAGGGGAAAGGATGCCTGTGACGTTATTTTGGTGTTTACATCTCTGTCTTCTGAGATGAGCTGTAGGGAGAGTGAGATCGGGCGTCTTGTTCTCTTGGTGCTAGCTGGTCAGAGAAAGTGAGATTATTGTTCAAACAGACTGAACAACTGGAGAGCCTGGATGGCTTAGAAGAATGGTGAGGCAAGGGAACCCTTTCAGTGCTATGACATAGGTTCAAGTCCACCCCCCCCCCCCCAATCTTTAAAAGAATGAAGGTTTCTGCCAGGTGATGTCTGTTAAGTGGCCTATGGGGGAAGCGTGGCGGGAACATCCTGCTCCATTGAAGCCAATGGGAGTTTTGTCTCTGGTCTCTATGCAGTTTCAAGGGGGCAAATTGCAAAAAAAAAGCCACATCAGAATGGATTCCCCTGGTGGCAGCAAAAAGCCAAGCACTGAACGACAAAAGTTTTACCAATGAAAAGCGCCGGTGTGAACAGTGCTTTGTTGGCAGGAGCGCTCCTGCCGCTGCTGCTCGTCGGGGGTGGAAGTTTTTTGTCAGCAGGAGAGCTCTCTCCTGCTGACAAACAGCAGCTACACTGCATGCCTTTTAGCAGCACGGCTGTAACGGCACAGCTGTGTCGCTAAAAGCCTTGTAGTGCAGCCATAGCCTAGTGCACCGAGTCACAGAAGATCCCACGTCGTTGTCATTTCCGAGACCACAGCCACAACTGGCTTCTGTGAGTAAACACTGAGTGGCCTTGTCCATGCTTCAAAGTTTAGCTTTTAAAGTGTTGCCTGAACTATTGGCTAGGTGTTACGTAGATTTTCCAGTTTAACATGATGTGTTTTGGCAAGATTCAGCTGCCTCTAAATCAGCCTCAGTATTACAGTTAGTGTGACAGTGAAGATGCCCGTGTATGTAGGGGAGAGACTCACACTTAGCAGAAGACCTTCTGAATTTGTAGTGGCTTTATTAGCACAATCAGCAGTATCACAAATACCACAACAGAGCAAAGGAGAGAGAATGTCCAGGCCTTGCATTACTCACACCCTCTGAGTGTCAGTCATTATCTTCCCCGTCCTCATCCTCATTGTCACCATCAACAGTGGGTGCCCCTGGGCCTCCCAAGGCATGCCACTCCTCTATGGCCCCAACACAGCCCCTAGACTGTAGGTTGTGAGGTGGGTAGCAGAAAGCTGACATTGCAGCTCTGTGCCACCCAGCAATTCTCCCACACTCAACTTTGCCGCCCCTTTGCAAAATCCAAGCAAGCACCAATGGGCTCCAGAAGGGAGCCAGGACATGACCTTTTGTGTTTAAGAAAAACAGTGTTTGAATCCAGACCTTGTGCACGTGATCTAGGGTGACCAGATGTCCCGATTTTATAGGGACAATCCTGATTTTGGGGTCTTTTTCTTATAGAGGCTCCTATTACCCCCCACCCCCGTCCCGATTTTTCACATTTGCTGTCTGGTCACCCTAACGTGATCCCACACAAGTGGTCTCTAGGAAAGCCGATTGTACTTTATCTTAACCATTTTTGGAATAGTCTCTACTTTTCTCTGTCTTTAACATATAAAATGATGTTTACATAAGGTATCTCAACAAAGCAAAAATGTCGATGTAGGAGTAGGTCCCTACCAACAGAGCTGGTGAGGAATTTTCACAGAAAACAGTTTCCTGAAAATTGAAATTTTCTGTGGGACAATTTCAATTTTGCATATATAGATAACAGTGGAAAAATTGAAATAACATTTTGTTTTTGGTAAGTTTGACCCAAAATAGTATATTACATTTTGTTGAGCTGACCCAAAATGTTTCATTTTTTAATCAGTTCAAAAAAACATTAAACTATATTTCCCTATTGGTGCATTGCCTCATGGGAGTTGTAGTTCAGGGTTCCATTCTCTCCCATTGGACTACTCCCACAATGCAATGTGGACTTCCCCTCTCATCTTGCTGCATAGTACACCGTGAGAGATATCAGCCAGCCAGCCAGCCTGATCCATAAGGGAGACTGGGGGCATCAGGCTCCCAAATGACAACTCCCATGAGGCAATGTGCCATAATGGGGGGAAATGCAGTTTAATATTGAACCAACTTGAAATGAAACATCGTGGGTCAGTTCAACAACATGAAATGACCCATTTTGATTTGGAATGTTGAAATGTTTCATTTTGATTGGAAATGTCAAAATGAAACGTCTGTTTCCAAACTGTTTTTTTTTTTTTCCAAAATATTCCATTCCTTGCAGGGAAAAAAGATATTTCAACTTTTTGTCCCAATTTGGGATGAAAAGAAGTGTTGGGGAAAAAATCAGTATTTTCAAAGGTTAGAAATTTTGAATTTTGCTCAGCTCTACCTAGCCATTTGTACGAGAAGACCCATTCCAGTTGAGAGGAAAAAACACTAGGGCCCCCCTGATATTTCACTGGCTTCCACCTTGTGGAGCTGTTTGCACTTGTGTAAAGTGAGTGTGTATAGCTACCATTCTGATTGGGGAGTATTTCACGTGCACTTTCCCCATATGTAAATGACCCCCAATGTGCAGAGCAGTGGGCCTCATGGGTGAAATTTTCAAAAGTTCCTAAGTAAGTTAGACACCCAACTCACTTAGACATATTTGAAAAGCTGTTCTGCATGTTTTTATTACTCAGCCTAGAAATCTGAAAGGTCCTATAAGTGAAGTAGCACTTCCTGCCATGAACGAACTGTGATGCGTCTTTAGGTAGATGCCTGGGGGGAAATGGTGAGATTCAGTACACAAAACAGAGACAGAGGTTAGCATCAGCCTGTGGTTTCATTCCATCCAGAGATGGCCTGGATGTCTGTGCTGGTGAAGGCACTGATGCCTCAGTGAGTAGTTTGAGGCGGATGTGGTTTTGATGACAAAGTGGTAATGTGCACCATGGCCAGCTTTCACCTGCAGCATGGTTCTAATTAGTGAGAAATAGATAATGGGGATTGGTGTGTGTGTGGGGGGGGGGGGGGCAGGATAGCTCTTGAAAGTCTGAGGGGATTAATTGCCTCCCAGCTGTCAGGGTAGTAATTAAATTCTGCTTGTTGACTTCAGCATTGCTCCGATTATGTGAAATTAATCTTCAAATGCATTGGAAGCTTCCCTTGCTTTTAGCTTTAGTGCTGAAACTTGCAGATCCCAAACAATATGCAAACAGGCATTGACACACTCTTGGCAACCACCCAGCAAAAATGTTAGCTTGACGGAACCAGGAAAACTTTTTCTGTTTTTTGTTTCCTTGCAACTTTGTTTCCTGTTTATTTTCCGGACAAGGCTGAGGGCTACTTCTGAGTTGGTACCAGAGCACGGACTGTACAGACAATCCTGTTAGGTTGGTTCAAAAATGCAGTTCAAATTTCTCTCCCATTCTTTAGTTCAAGTTTAATAAGAGGTGGAGGATCACTTTGGGAAACTTTAACTTTCAAAGGACAACGTCTTCCTATTGTTTAGCATTTCTTTAGCACTGTCCTTGCACCAGGGGCTGTACAGCACATACAATTAAAGGCACTCCCCATCCTCACCCCCACAACTAACACTCTGACTTCCTGTGTAATGTACAAGTACCTGATTTGTGCACATATTTTGGGAGTTTATGGGCCTGATCTTGCACCGCTATATTCAATAGCAGCTTGGCCATTAGCTTCAATGACTGCAGGATTAAGACCTGCATGCATAAATTAGGATGCAATATATACATGCACACAAATACATGACCCTTACTGCAAAATCATGTAATTATCCTTCAGCTATATCATCATAATTACAGTGCAATTAAAGAGTTAACAAATACCATATTAGTCAAACACAATCCCATAGCATTTGTGCCTAGCAACTAAGGGTATTACCAAGATGTTTTACAAGTCAAAAAAAAAAAAAAGCCTGACCTGAATTTTGTTGCATTTCTGGAAAGGTTTATCGCTGCATCTTCATATTAGACTTTTCTCTCTCATTTATAAGTAGCCTTTATGGGCCCAACAAATAAAATTACATATCAAATAAATACAGTCCTACTCCCAGCAACCAGAACACTATCAAAAGTCATCCACCATGTTCGGGAACCCAGTCTTATAATTCATCAAGCCGTCATGCACAATGCAATAATCGTACTGAATAGATTCGTAAATACAGACTCAACCAAAGTTCATTTCAAGTTTACCTTTTGCTGCTGTCAGGTGCTTGCCAGTTTCTTCCCTATCACACTAGAAATGGGTAAAGCAGATTGCAAAGTCTTTGATTGTTTTACTAAGCATTAGAGTCATCATTGAGAAGTTGATAATCTCAACAACCGACGTCGGCAGCAACCGTGGCAACAAGTATCCTCTGTAAAAGGAGTCAGTGAATCAAGAACCCAAAGATGCATGTCAACGATACTGGAAGGATAAGAATTGCATTTCAAACAAACAACTTTTCATGTTGCACACACTGCAATGGGGAAAAAAAAGAAAAATAATGAAGTAGAAAGTAATACAAAAAAGCTGAGATATTCAGTGTTGGTCAGCTAGACCCTGATTCAGCAAAAGACAGAAAGCAGGTGCTTACGAGCTTTGCTGAATCCAGGCCCTAACCACATCTAAAAGAGGGATGCTCTGCTGCTTTTGGACTCAGTTGTGGTTCTTCCTCAAGCAGAGAGTGGCACGTTATTGGGCTTGCCCATAGAGCAAGACCACAAGGCAGACTGACCATATGCCTCCTGGTTTCCCTCTTGCGGCCTACACCTGACAGAGCATACTTCCCCTGGCATGCTGGCAGAGCAAGACTAGCTGAGGCATTGGGGGCTGGAGCTACATAATACCCTATTCTGCCCTCAGCATAGTGGGTTGGAGACAGCAACCCCACGGGGGCTGCATTCCTCCCCAGGCTGCTACGGTGGTACAGGTAGCTGGCACTAGAAAGTACCCTACCGTCCACACCACAATCTGGCCTTTACTGAATTACTGTTCAATTCTAGGTACCCTATGTTACACAGAAAGGTGACTGTAACCTTATGTCCTATTTTAACTTCTAGGTGGCACAGAATTCTTGAAGAGCTACCAGACCAGATCATGTTGTAGATATTCATCACCTTATTGGATTTCACATGGGCAATTCCTGCTTCTAGGTGTCTACATTCAATGTGGTTAACAAATAACCTGAATGAGCATTAGCCATTTTCTACCTTTATGGAAAACCAGTGCATGTGGGGATATTTGCACACGCTAATACTAATAGAGCATCTACAATTTTTTGATCATATTACGCACGCACCAGAATCTTTAACAACCCTTAGAAACGTCTGTTAACACTGGGACATAGATACACAAGGAAGAAGAATGACATTTCTCTTAAAATAATGGAAACAAAAAATATGGGCAGACAGCATATGCCACTCGCCCAAGAAGAGTATAATGGAAGCACAGAGTTCACTCTGAAGAGCAGAGCCCAGCCATGTTAAGCTGTGTCACATTATGTCATCTGTATGTAGGGGGAGGGATAGCTCAGTGGTTTGAGCATTGGCCTGCTAAACCCAGGGTTATGAGCTCAATCCTTGAGGGGGCCACTTAGGGATCTGGGGCAAAATCAGTACTTGGTCCTGCTAGTGAAGGCAGGGGGCTGGACTCGATGACCTTTCAAGGTCCCTTCCAGTTCTAGGAGATAAATTAAAAAAAGGTATGATTTGCCTCTAATGTAGTAGTGAAAGTGTAACCGACTGATAGAGGACAGTTTATTTTTTTCAGAGCCGGTGGAGCATATACTCAGGGGCTTGCATTACAAAGGAAGATACTACACATGAAGCCAGACACCGGAGGCTGATTCATTCGCTAGAATAAATATGGGTTTCCCTTTTCATTTCTGAACCATTTCTCTATTCTTGGACTTCTGAGAAAGCAATTGTTTTCCTCTATACTATTAGATGGTGCCTTATCCTCTCTATTTGGAGAAATTCCAGTGCAGGCTTCAATACAAGTGATCTCTTTACCCTTTTATTAATCCAGATTTGTCATGATCTAAAGCACATCCATGGTTAATTTTAGTGCCATTGGCTACATGCATATGCTAACTTCCTGGCAGATCCAAACTGCTTGTTCACAATCTGGCAACAAGGCAAGTTGCTGACCCTTCCATATGTCGTTCTTTCCCCCCAAGGAAATAGTTGTGTGGAGTTATTATCAGTGCACATAAAATTGCATACCATATTGCTCTGCTACTTGAAAGGACTGCGAGAAGCAGCTTAGATAAGCCTCTCTCATAACCCCTTTAACTACCATGTCAAACTTCAGTCCAACCTTTGGTGGAGATTCACAATTTTTTGTAAATCCTTTTCTCCTATTTTTATGCACTGCCCAATTGTACCCAGAGTTTGAGGCATATGTGACAAAACCTAGCTAGGAAGGAGTTAGGTGCTGAGCTGTTCAGTGCCGTCAGAACTTAGGCAGCTCTCTGCATGTTCACTGGCAGAAACAGGTGGCTCGGGACATTAGGCACCTGCAGGGTTAGGTAGCAGCTGAGTGGGACTTTTGTGAATGCCAGTGACACCTACATGTGAATCCAGCCCTTAGTCTCCTTGTGCCTCAGTTCCTTTCTGTAAGATGGGATAATAGCACCTCACAATCACTAATGTATTTATCCTCACATCACCGCTGTGAGGTAAGAAAGTGCTATGTTACTGCGGGCCAAATAAGTACCTAGGATAGACAGAACACTGAAAAGCTGTTCTTGTGCGCTGTCTGAACAAAGGAAGTCCTAGAAATCTTGCCTATAGTAGTTCTCCGAGATCATTGTGCTGGGCGGTGTACACACATAGAGGTGGACGTAATGGCTGCCTAAATTACCCACCTTTGTAGGACCTGATGCAAAGCCGATTGAAGTCAGTGACTGTCTTTCCATTGACTTCAATGGGTTTTAGATCACATCCTGAGAATCTAGAAAACATATTTTCATGAGACCTTTTGGGCACCTAATCAAACAGCATCTCTGAATATTTTGAGGTCTCTCCATCACTAGTCATGCATCCTAGCTATGATAAATCAAACATGCGCTGAGGGGATGTCTTCACCGCAGAGTTCAGCTCAAACCTGGATTTTACCCAAGCCCCCTTAACGTCCACACACACAAGCCTTTACCCATGTTTGTATGTGCTTCAAACCTGGGCTTGTTTGCCCAGCTTGGGATACAGGCTAAAGCCCAGGTTTCACTTTAACACAGGCTTTAATCCATCTCCTTTGCAGTGTGGATGCAGGCTGTAAACTGGATTGCAGAGCATGGGTGCTGATAGTCTTCCAGTGCTTTCCCACAATCCTTTGTGTGTGGGGGGGGAGGGGCATATATGCCTGACTTTCTACCAAGTGCAGTGCTTGGGACTATGAGAAATCCTTGCACCTAACCTGGGTTACTGCAGTGCCAGAGCTTGATGGGTATGACTCGAGCATCACATAGCAGTATGGATGCTCACACCCAGCCTTGGCTAACCTGGGTAAACTCTGCAGTGAAGATGAAGGTATACCCTGAGAGCCGATGATTGCTGATGATCTCAAAATAGCTCTATTTTAATGCCATGTTTTACATTTCATATGATATTAAAACAGGAGACGCTTCGGCCCTAAATTTAGCTCCTACTCTTAACCTCTAACCTTTATCCTCCACTCTTCATTAAGCTCTTTCAGATCTGTTATGTAAAATTTTGACAGATTACCACTCTGGTATAGTGAAATGCCTCATAACCATGGAAACACAGTGGAAAGTTTTCTGATGACAAAGAAATTAACTTACCCCCAACCTTGTTCGTCGTCCACCTTTCTTTGAGATTTCTGAGGGTGTTGAATTATCTGGAAGCACAGAATACACCAAATACTGAGGTCACTCAAGGAAGAACCATCATGACACACAATGTGAGATTTTCCCCTTGAGAACTTGGTAGAAATAAACCCAAGGAAAACAGATGATGAAAAGTATTGAGCTGGAAAATTGAGAACTGTGTTCATTAAAAGACAGTTCTGAGGCACTTATGTTCTATTTCACTCTAGGATTCCCTTGCCTCACATATAAGTTTTAATTTTGCAGCAACCTGTTTAGATTTGTAAAGAAGAAGAAATGCCTAGAAGGAGATGGCAACAACCCATTCAGTGTCCACTCTCACCTACCAACCTTCTACTTCCATTAGTACAGAGGTCCAAATCCTCCACTGATGTAAATCACTGACCTCAGTAGATCTGGTTTGATTTCCACCAGCTCAGGAGTGGGGCCCACACTTTGCACCTCTTGCCATTAGGTCCATCTTACCCTTTAATTGATATCTACTGAAGCCTTTTTTATAATAATAATAATATATGGAGATATCCTATCTCCTAGAACTGGAAGGTCATGGAGCCCCCTGCCTTCACTAGCAGGACCAAGTACTGATTTTGCCCCAGATCCCTAAGTGGCCCCCTCAAGGACTGAACTCACAACCCTGGGTTTAGAAGACAAATGCTCAAACCACTGAGCTTGCACTGAACTACATGAAAAATGGTGGTTGTAATGCAGGAATTCAATTTAATAAAGCCAGGAATGAGCAGGAAATCAA
Source organism: Emys orbicularis (assembly GCF_028017835.1). Lineage (NCBI taxonomy): Eukaryota > Metazoa > Chordata > Testudines > Emydidae > Emys > Emys orbicularis. The sequence continues at coordinate 108,684,923 of NC_088690.1, read as the reverse complement.
TAATCTAACATTAACAGATTTCTTTGTCTTTGGTAGGGCTATGACAAGCATTTACCACTGTTTCCCTCTGTTAAAAATTAATTGAACTATTTTATCCTATCAGATACAAGCACATTCTTTGTGCCACTCAAGTGATATAATTATGACAAAGTAATTACAGTCAGGAGCCTGCATGATGTTGTGAATGAATCAGCAGAGAAAATCAGTTTGTGGCAGCAGTTTTATCTCTGCACATGCAGCCAGGGAGGGGATCACAAAAGTGGCCTAGCCATATATTTCCCCAGCACCCACATGTCCCTTATACACAAGAAAACAATCCCTATTTTGGAGAAACCATTCTGCGGTCAATGTGAAAGGGTTACAGAGATCAGGGAAGAAAGGTGCTAAAGAGTTGATAAGTATTAATGGCTTTTGGATTCTGACCTCTAGCAGTGAAAGTCATGGGCTTGGAGAATCTGTCAGTCACGCAGCAGGAGAAACCCCCACTGGGTGATTAGAAACTAAAGGCCAGATCTTCATCTGGTGTATCTCACCATCACTCCATTAAGATCAGTCTGTGTTAGAATTTACTATAGCATCCATTGCTGTAGTATCCATCTAACCATTATATGACACCTGTGATTTCTCTGAAGAGCAGAAAAAATCACCAGGTGTCAGAAAGTGCAGACACTGACAAAATACTTGTGTGCACAGACAACGATCAATACTGCAAAGTAGCGTGACAGCTGGTGGGTCTGGCTGCCTGAGGATTACACGCACCCCAGTGCCGTGACTCCTACACCCGACGTAGTCCTAGTTACGGTTGGCTGGAAAACAAGAATTCAGTTTTGTAAAAAATGGAGGTTTTGATATTTCTTTTCAATTGGTAGAAACAAAACCAAGAGTGTGTGTGAGAGAGAGAGACCACCCAACTTCAGAATAGCCAATAACCCAGGGCACTCACCTGGAGTGTAGTTGACCAAGGTTCAAGTCTACTAGAACACACTGTGGCAAACATTCTATGTGATCATGTAACTCCAGAATGTATCATGCTGCATACACACAAGGAGGCCAAATTAAGGATATACAGGCAACCTTAATCCTGTTGTTTCCTAACTTTTGGACTTTACAACCCTAATAAGCTTCTTCTAACATAGAATTATACACGAAAAACCATCTAGTCTGCATTAATGTATATGCTCTAGGATGGCTCCACTTTAGGAATAAAGGCAACACCAGTGAAGGAACTGGTCAACTCTGAGGCCATCCAGATAGGTATAGAGAGAACATCTAGTCATTCCTTGAACGTTGTGAGATGTTGTATGACTTCTGTCAAAGTTCAGAACAAGCTGTGATCATTTCCCATTGGTAAGTGATGATGCTCAGTTGCAGGGGGGAATTCCCAGCAAGAAGGGGTGAAAAAGTCATATAGTCTCCTGATAACATAAACCACAATGCATCAACACACTCAAAAGACCTGTCATTGCTGGGTCAATCTTGGGAAATCCTGTGCGGCAGATGTATGCTGACATCCCATTAAAACTGGTGCCACTTGGGGATTACAACAGATACATCTGACAGACTTACTGGTACCCGTCTGACAAAGTAGAAGCTGTTGGCAGCAGCTGACTGGCTAGTGAAAACACTTCTTTTGAAGCTGGGAATGGTGCCTCATGGGATGTTTGCAGAATGAAGAGTGATGGTGGTGAGTGTGACCCTTTGGGATTGATGAAGGCAGATCCAGGCAGCTTGTTGCATCTGGGAGAGTAGATCTAAGCAGGGATCCTGCTTTTCTGTGATTAAAAAAAAAAAAATCTTTCATAAAAAACGTGAAATCCATGTTATCCATGTTTTTCCATGATTAAAATTAAATGCTGAACTTTAGTTCATATCTATCTATCTATCTAGTATCAGTTGAAGCCAATGCTTTATTGAAATACAGTAGAACCTCATTTATCTGAACCTCCATTATCCGGTTCTCTGTATTAACCAGACCACCAGCCGCCCAGGGCTGACAGCCCGAGACCTACCGGCCAGGACTGAGAACCCGGTCCCAATTAGATCAGATAAATGGGGTTCCACTGTAAATTTAAACCGCATTCAAAAACCAACCACAAAAGGAGGAGGTTGTGTACATTGAATAAGTGACACTGGTACTTCCAGTAAAATTTAGTTCACCAGGTGCACTGCATTTTAAAAGAGAATTTAACCAAAATTCAAAATTGGCACCTAAAATTTTAAATGCAGATGAAATCTTGTATTTCAGCACGCCAGTGTGCACTTGCCAACTGGGAAGGTGCATGACTGACTCCCTGATTCCAGGCATAAAACTATATGTGAACAAAATTGCAGGTGCGGATTTGGAGTTCAAAGGACACAGACCCTTCACTGGTGCCTCTTGGCACCACTTCATTGACTTCGGAATACAGCAGGTGAGGATCAGATTCTACAAGGACTTTTTTTCAAGCCTTCTGGTCCAGATTTTGGAAGAGCAGTGTCCTCTGATGCTCAAAAGGAAGAGAGATTTTATGAAATTGGGGAGGGGCTGGGGAAGAAAAAACTTGGTTGGGGAAAAAACCCTTTGACATTTCATATACATTTTGTGTACAAGAGCTAATAGAATGGATTGTAAATCTGGACCAAATTGGAGCATCTCTCATACTCGCCATAAACAATGACTAGGTAAATGGTAAGCATAGACTAGAAATAGATTTACCGTCAGTGGGTTAGGCAGGGCACCATCTCCCATCCCACCCCCGAATATAATGATTTACTGGAATGACCAAAAGTCAGTGTCTAACAATAATGAGGTTTCAATAAGAAAATGCACCAGTTAGTGTTCCAGGGCTGTTTCTCCTTGCGTGGTAATATCATTACTGAAGTCCCCAAAAAAGTAGAAGAAGAAATTATCCGACATGACAGCTGGACAGGTCTATAATGATAATCCACTGCTCGTTTGCATAATTGGGCATGAACAACAATAACGAATGACCCTTTGCCTGACATCCTGCTTGTTAACAGGTTTCAACCCAAGCAAAAGAATCAGAAATAATGGAGAAAAATCACTTATAAGATCTCTAAACATCTTATAAAGAATGGAGCAAATTAACACAGAGAAGGATGTCCAGGTCAAGCTAAGACAACCCTGACAAGGGAGAGATGCTAAAACATTTCTATTTATCACTTAAATATACGGTATAAGGACATTGGTGTGTACATTACTGGAGAAACCATTTCTTGAGAGCAGAAAGTGAACCGCCATAATCCTCAGCACCAGTGTGAATGGAAGTAGGAGTGAGAGCCTTACCACCTTTGGCCCTTGCTTTGGCCCCTTTATGCCAGCTAAAAGGGCTGGACCAGTGTAAATTCCCCCAGTGCAGGCAGTGTATAGGTGAGCTGTAAGGGGAACCCCCTTCCAAACCACAGGGATGGGGATGGAGGAGGGAGGGACGGCTTCAGGAGTAGGGCTGCAGCATGCAGCACTGCGGAGATCCCAGGCAGCCCCAGACAGACTCACGTGGCTGTCTAAATTATGTTGGGTGCCACCTCATTCCTGGAGGTGCCCAGGGTGGAGAAGGCGCAAGGGCAGCTTAAAGCTGCTATCATTCCCCTCCTTGTGGGCTGCAAGTTCTGTGATGCACCCAGTACAGAGTTTCCCCCTTTATATAAAGAGCGAGGGTAGGGGGTGGCTGTGAAACAGAAAGAGAGATGGTGCACGCCTGGTTGTGTTTATGGGAGTGCATGTGACAGGAACTCTACTAGGAAGCATTGTTGCACGCGTAGAGTATAAGGCCAGAAGCCAGGAGAGACGCCTGTGATCTCAGTAACTCGTCTACGATTCTGGTGGGGTGGACTTGGGCAGCTCTTTCTCTGTGTTTCAGTTTCCCCACTTGTAAAATGGGGACAATAATATTTGCTTACCTCACTCAGAGGGATGGTGTAAAGATTATTTTATTAACATTGACAAGAGACTTTGAAAATATAAAGCCCTAAAGAATTTCCAAGAGGCGGTGGTGGTATTGATCCAGAGCCACAAAGGTGTGATTGTGAATGGGTTGGTTTTTATGGCCAAATTTTCCTGCTTTGGGGCAATGGGTCCCCTCACCCAAAACAACAAACAGGCATTTGCACAGGACAGGCAACTAAGTACCTGCTGTAACTCCCCATTGGCATAGTCAATTACTAGAGTGAATGGCCACATCCCATTTTGTCCTGTCTTTGTCTCCTTCTGTCATTTTAACTTGACTCTTTTTGTTGGTCCCTTAGTTAGGCTTAGATCAAAATCTGTATTTTAGAGAATCACAGGACTGAAATATCCACCGGCCTAGAAGCTGACCCAACTTCCCCACCCTTTGTGTTCATCACTGAAAGAAAACAAGACACAGGGTCCCAGCATTGCCTTCAGACACATGGTTGAAAACAAGGGGAGTTGTGTTTGTGTGATCTGAATCTTGGGCATTGAATAACTTAGCCTACTGTGACATCTGGTGGCTGCATTCTTACTACAGCTGAATGACTGCACGGGTATCCTTCATTTACAAGGATTGTCCCCAAAGGGGAATCCTACTTTATCGAACATCTGCCTTAAATGCTCACCATCATCACCATCTTCGAAGGTTGTGAGGTTGTTATTTTGCTACTCTAGGGGACTGGAAACCAGATCAAGAACCTTTTACAACATCCGATCATGCCTTGGTTGGTAGTCGCCAAAGACAATTGTCAGCGGATGGCTGCTCCGTAGCCTATACTGTGCAGAATGGGTTGAGGGTAAGTTCAGCACGTGGTGGGTCAGGTGTCTGTCATAAAGAAACTCTCTCTCCATCTGGCAAGCTTGCTGAAAGGCACCCTGTGGAGCAGGTTACGCCTGGACTTTACTCCTGCAGAGCATCCACCACGTTGTCCCTGTGGCAGCGAGACTTAGGAATCTTCTGAGTTCAGTCACAAATTTGACCATCCACATGAAGACTTAGTGATTCTTCTTGTGGCAGGGCTCCTATGTGCCTTGTTTGACAGCTGCCCCATAAACCCACCTTGGGGAAGTGGGGCATTAACTCTTGCTGTGAATTCCCCTTGTGTTGGGATGAGGCGGCAGATGAGGCCACAGGGGACAGTTGTCTCCATCACCTGCTGCTAACCCCGGGACCCTGAAGCACACGGGGCATAATCAGTGGGTCTTCCACGATGTCAGGAGAAGGGGAGAGCAGGCTCCAGAGCTGGCATTACCTCATCGGCCTGAACACCCAGAGGCTCTGCTTTGCGCTCCTCTGCCCTGCAAATGGGGAGGCGCGTTAGGCTACGTAATGGGCTGGGCGTTCAGTGCACAGGCTCTCTAGTCTGCACAAGGAGGTCCAAACTGTGTCCCTGGAGGGTGGCTGTGTATCAGAGGAAATGTGCATTTGAGAATGAACTGAAGATGCGCTCCCTGAGCTGCCCCCTGGGATTGTCAGGCCCATCACTGTGGGGGGGACGGACCCCCAGAGAAGCACTCGACCACTGCTCTTCCTTTGGTGCTGCAGCTGCTCAGCAGCACCCCCACTGGCCAACTGCTGCATTGCAGAGGAGAAAGCCGCTCCGGCTACTTGATTGTCGGCTTGCCTGCCAGGTTGTGGGAGAGGAGGCGGATGAAGTAATAACTTTTATTGGACCAACTTCTGTATTGTTGTGGGATTCCTATGGAGTGCGAAGCAGGAGCTCGACTGGCTCTGCCTGAGCCTTGGGGACAGCCTAATAAAAGATGCTTCCCCCACCCCCAGGTCAGCTCCAAGAAACAGGAGAAGCTGCGATCGACAATCTGATTCTCTGCCCCAGCATTGAGGGCTGCTCTAACTTGCACAAACTAGCTGTAGTCCCCAAGGGACCGTACACCAGCTGGGGTCAGCCACAGCAGATGGTGCACCAGCCATTCCTCCCTCCTCACTACTGAGGAGCTGTGTAATATACCGTAAGTGCATCATAAGCCTGTTCTGTGCCAGCTGGGGACATACCCATGCACAGGACTGTTGGGTGGTTTCTGCTCCCTTTGTCCTGCCTGAGTGGCAGCAGAACATGCCTGAGAGTGTAGGCTGTGGCCCCTTGGCCTTTGTGCAACAAGGTGTGTGGCCCTAAGCCTGGGAAGGTTGGGCACCTATGCTCTACAAGGTTATCAAAATTATTCTTCTTTCCACCAGGTGGAGCCCAAAGCACTATCTAGTTTCTGAAAGGCCCTTTGGCTAGATACTGCAAGTGACTCCTCAATTAAACAAAAGGAAAAAGTTGAACTGGCAATCAGTAACTGTTGCTGCTATTCTGTATGTGTCACACTCTCAGCTCTGTTTTCCCAGAAGCTCTCTGCTTTCCCCTTAGGCATATATTGGGTAATTGAAGTGAACTTTAAGACACGTGTTGCTTGTAAAAACTCAAGTGATTTTGCAGCTAGAGGTTCCTTCTATTCCCAGCAAGTGGACATTTTCCCTGAACAGAGGAAAAAAAAAAAGTTTGCACAAGACAGCAAAATACAGGATTTAAGATTATTCAAAGTGAACCAGAAAATGTTAAGCACGTGATCGTGATCACATTTACACTAGTTTTCCAGGAGTGTAACACAACTGAGCTCAGTGGAGTTACATCCAATTAAGTGAGATCAGAATAAGGTCCTAGCACTCTGGCAGCCATTCTTAAGGAAAGTACATTGTTCCATATCAAAAATAGGAGATCCTGCAAAATACCAGTGGGGATTCTAGTTTATTGCAATTACAAATTCAGGCTCCAGCTCCAGTTGGGGCTGGGTTGCTTGCACAAGTGGAAATATATTGTTTTAATTATATATTCCTGAATTTTAATCCAAAACAATTTCTACACTGAGGCAACATTATCCCATCATCAGTCCTTGTGGAAGCCTTTTTGGCATCTAAGGATGGAGCCCACATCATCCATAGAGTCATCATCTTCTCTCTCCTCCTATAAAATATACAAAACCCTTTCAGGTGTCTCTCTAACTGGCAAGGAAACCAAGCCTTTTGTTCTGTGTATTGTGACAAAGTTCCTCCTCTATCTTGGTGGGTCCTGCGCTTATTGGCAGAGTTTCTTGCCTCAGAGATTCACCTTGTGGGTTGGGGAACAGCCCAGAGACCTTCCCCTCTGGAAGAACCCACAGTCCAGGTCAATTGGGAGGTTTGGGGGGAACCCAGGCCCTGCCCTCTACTCCGGGTTCCAGCCCAGGGCCCTGTGGACTGCAGCTGTCTATAGTGCCTCCTGTAACAGCTGCATGACAGCTACAACTCCCTGGGCTACTTCCCCATGGCCTCCTCCAAACACCTTCCTTATTCTCACCACAGGACCTTCCTCCTGGTGTCTGATAACGCTTGTGCGCCTCAGTCCTCCAGTAGCACACCCTCTCACTCTCAGCTCCTTGCGCCTCTTGCTCCCAGCTCCTCACACCCGCACCACAAACTGAAGTGAGCTCCTTTTAAAACCCAGGTGCCCTGATTAGCCTGCCTTAATTGATTCTAGCAGCTTCTTCTTAATTGGCTCCAGGTGTCCTAATTAGCCTGCCTGCCTTAACTGGTTCTAGCAGGTTCCTGATTACTCTAGTGCAGCCCCTGCTCTGGTCACTCAGGGAACAGAAAACTACTCATCCAGTGACCAGTATATTTGCCCTCTACCAGACTCCTATACCCCACTGGTCTGGGTCTGTCACAGTATGTACAGCATCTAGCACTCTGGGGTTATGGTCCTTAACCAGGGTTCTTAGGCACTATGGTCATACAAAGAATAAGAAGAAGTTGATCGCAGTTCATGATAGAGGTAAAAATTTATTCACTCTGTGGCTATCAATTTAGTAATCAATGTTTAGTAAGGAAAGAAGACTGGCTGTTGGATATTTTTAGTTTTTGTCCCATTTTAAGACAAGTGAAACGATAGCTCTTTCCTTTGCTAGAGGTGTTTCTTCTTTGAGCAATTATTTCACTCTAGAGCTTTTGAAGATGTGAGGTTATGATATTGCTATCTTTATAAAATCTTTCAAGTCAGTCATGCTCTCCAGGGAGTTGACCTGAAGTTAATGGCCCTTTCACTCACTATAAAGGTGCATGTTCTTCTGAAGGACAAACTTTTGTATTCTCTAATTTTTCAACAAAGCTTTTGGGCAGTTCCTGAGAAGCCACGTGAGCAGACAAGACCAATAAGATGTAGCTGGGACAGATGTCTTATTGGATTCAGACCCAGATTAATAACGTTAGAAAATTCTATAACACTAGATTTGCAAAAGGTATATGATAGCTACTCTACAGAAGGCACTAACTTAATCCAGGTTCACTCCCTCCGGGGCACCTGGCATTGGCCACTGTTGGTAGACAGGATACTGGGCTGGATTGACCTTTGGTCTGACCCAGTACGGCCATTCTTATGTTTTTTTATTCAAACCCTTCTGTTTTTCACTTCTCCGTACTTCCCCCCCTGTGTTTAGACATAATATGATAGTGGAACTTGAGCTGGGTGAATACTGGAAACAAATATTTTCACGAATATTCTTTCTAGTGTTCATATAAATTTGTTGTGTTCACCCCCGTTCTGTGTTTGCTTCCTGTGTTGTTCTAGCAAATTAATAAAGCTGGCTGGGGAAGAAAGCAGGTGGGAAATGTCCCCATTTATTTACCTGAATTCAAAATTTCCATTCAAAATTTGAAAAGTTTGAAAAATGTCAACTACCTCTGAATGAAAATTTGAGGGCGTGGGTGGAAATTGTTTTTACAAATCATAAACTTTTTTCCTGTTTTGTTTTTTCCCCTCTTTGGTCAAATATCTGCCAAATGAGTTTACTATCAGAAAAGTTCACAAAAAAAGCTGAATGCAAGTAAACCATTTACAACAGCTATCCCTACTGTGTTCTCTAACCACCACCCTTTAATCACATATTGCAAGGGTTTTTAATCGGACACTTCCAGAAACTCTCATCGGATCTTCTCAATCTCTTCTCAACTTGATTTTTTTTTCTTTTGGCCACGTTTGCCAACTGCCCTGTTGATAAAGTCCATCAGATCCTGTCACAGAGAACACCTAACCCATGAGCACAAAGGATATACTGTTCCTTTTTGGATTCCAGGTAATTTGAATATGTGACTCCCATTACCAGCTGTTGTATTTATCTGCTGGCATAAGCCTGAATCCTGAAATGAACAGTATGAGCCCTGTCTTCTGATAAATGAGCTGAAGGTTAAAGGTCTCTTTAGAAGCAATTTGGCTTTGGGATTTTCTCAGGAAATGAGTATTTGGCACAACTATAACTGATTAAATAGCTTTTATTTTAACAAATACGCTTTTAATTCTGTGGAATAGCAAAAGGTATTATCTTCTTATTTGTATTGAACATTAAAGCTTCTCTGAGAAGTTGATTTTTAAACAGAAAAGTTCTTGTTCTTGGTTCCTCTGAAAAGAATCTCAGTGTTTTAGGACACAGCTCTATTACCATAAGCATAGTGGGCCTGAATCTCTTCTCACGTACACCAGTGTAAATCAGCAGTAACTCCTCTTAAGTCACTGGAGCTACATTGGTGCAAAACTGAGATTAGTGAGATCAGAAGCAAATCATAAGGGTGCAAAGGAAAGCCAGAATCCAAAACATTGAACACACAGGCTGTTTTTCTGAAAATATTTCCCACTGTCACTAACATCAGTGGGTAGCAGTGGTAGATCGAGCTGGTCAACATCCTTTACTTGAAGTGATTTTTCTACAAAAATTTGCTTTTGGGGGAAAAAACATTTCTGCAGGACATATGTTTCAATGAGATTATTAGGGTTTTCATTGTGAAACTTTTTTTTTTTTTTTAATTTTCACCAGCGGAAAGTTTGAAATATTTCATTTGTTGGAAACACCCTCAAAATGTTAGCTTTTTTATTTATTTAACAAAAGCAAACATTTTGAAGAAAGTTTTTGATAAAAACTTTTGTTTTCTTCTAAACTTTTTTGTAGGTAGACATCACCTGGTGGCCAGTGTTTAATGTAGGGTGCGGGGAACTGTACCTTTAACTGGCTTGGGAGGGTGCTGCAGAAGCCCATGTTCTGTTATGCAGAAGCTGATGGAAATGGTCATTGAATAAAGAGCCTCTCTTTCAAGTCCCTTGAGCTCAGTGTGATTCCTGAATACCACAAGATGGATTTGCTCGGAAAGGAGTTACACGGCACAGTGGCTAATATGCACGTGGCCAATCTATGCCAGCTCCCCCACCATTCTGCTACATTCCAGGTATAAGCAATGGTGAGAAAGAGAGTTGGTGAGAAATTTTTCAGAGAAGAATCTGAGTATAACATAGTCCATGAGGATCACACATGACTCTTTGTGCTGTTGACTCACTACCTCACTGCTAATTTCCTGATATTCTTGCCCCTTTCTACTCTGTTTCTTTTCATTACTGAGATTAAAAACACCTCTGTTATAACTGAACAAAATACTGAATATCTTAGGTGAGGTCATTTTGCAGAGGTTCAGCACTCAGTATTGGCGAGATCATCTTTTTCTATGTATTGTTTACTTGCTTGTTTTTCACACTCTGGATTTCCAAGAGACAATAAGTCCTGAACTCATTCCTGTGGGAGGGAACAATTTTCTTTCAGTTGGTTTTCCAAAGAATTTTAATAAGAGTTTGTTAGTCTGGAAGTTAATAAGAGGGAAAGATTTTTTTTAGCCCAAGCTAACCATTTTTGCTATACTATGATTTGTTTGTATGTATGTAAAAAGATTAAATTCTATACCTGGGAAAAAATTATGAAATGTCACAGATTTGCCATAGTAGATTTTTGTGACTTTATGGGGGAACTTCATCATATTTCAAATGAGAACAGTTTTTGGTGGCAAAATTAGCATTTTTGGAAGGGGGTTTCCCCCTCCTGTGAAAGCTGCCTTTGATTGCCATAAAAACGGGCAGGATGGAACATTTTTATCCACACCTGCTTTACTCAAACTAGTTCCTGAAGTGGGCTGTGTAGTGAGTGAGTGCCTAAACACACACTCAGCATGCTGTGCTGTATTCCATAATGTGCTTCAACCCAGTTCCACAGGTCGTCCACATTGCCTGTGATGGAACACCAAAAGGACTTAAGCAAAAAAAGGGCCGTGTTCACTACATTGCCCAAGCAAAGCAAATGCTTCTGCCTAAAAATGGGTTTATGGGCTAGATCTTAAAGTGCTTCACAATCGATAATGCATCTATCCTCCCAAAACCAATGGGAGGCAGGGCAGTGCTGCCATCCCCATTAGGGCTGTCAATTAATTGCAGCTAATGCCTGTGATTAACTGAAAAAAAAATTAACATGTTCATCGCATACCTCTGGGCAGGGAGGGAAGCACCTGCTGTGGAAGCACCTGATAGTGTCTGGTCAGGCGCAGTAACCCAATCCGCCACTGGAGGGCGGGGAGAGGAGAGGAAAGAAATGGCTCCCATCCCACCTCCAGCAGGGCTCCCTGGGGTCCACCCCCCTGTGCCATGCTCCATTGCCCCCAGCCGGCTCCTCAATCCAGGGACTGACCCCCCACACACACTGTGCCCCAATGCCCACGGCCGGCCCCTTGCTCCTGGGACCGCCCTCTCTCACGTCTTGTGCCCCATTGCCCCTGGCTGGCCCCTTGCTCCAGGAGGTACCCAATAGAGAACAGGGGCCTGGCGAGCTCCGCTTCCCTGCACCAGCCTCTCCTCCCCGCCGCATGCTGGCTCCCTGAGGTAAAATCCCTTGCAAACAAGGGCTCGCTCAGCTGAAGGGAGCCCACCTAGCTCAGTAAAAGGAGTTGAGCAGGAGTTTAATTGCACTGTTTAACCTTGTGATTAAAACGGGGATTAATTTTTTTCATCACTTGACAGCCCTAGTTGCCATTGCACAAATGAACCTGTTGTGCTTTGCCTTGCAGAAAGATTGTCACTTGCAATAAATAAAAGTCCTTCTGCTAGGTTTAAAATTGTGTCCAGAAAGACGTCAGCAGGGGGAACTAGCAGTTTTGCAGCTATGCTGGGGAGCTACTGATGAGCATGGACAAGACTCCAGAATACTTACGGAGACAGAAAAAGATGGACGTGCTCAAAATCAGTTCAGATGCAAGTATTTTCACCCCAAGGGCTAAATGTCTATGCTTTCAACATGGCTGAAAGCTGAGGGGACTGTGGTTTGCAAACCCACCAAATCCAAACCGGGGGTGATTCGGATCCAGAGTCTGTCTAATCCAAGTCCTCAAAGTTGAGGAGTTCAGATAAACAGTTTGGGTTTGAAACATTTCTCACCCAAACTCACAAGTACTCTAAGGGCTGGACCCTCAGCTGGTGTAAACAGCTGATTGACTGCAATGGAGCTATGCTGATTTGGGCCAGCTGAGAATCTGAATGTATGTGTCGGACCAAATGACTCATCAATTTTGGTGCTGTAGTACGCTAACACGGCAAACACCTCCACGTTAACTGAGTAACCTAATGGCTGTTCCTGTAAAGATTCAATCATAAAAACAGCGCCATGTAAAGGATTGGATTAACTAGGAAGAAAGGTCAGAAGAGAACCACCTAAGAGCAATGTAGCCTCATTAATATTGCCCGAGTAGAAAACTCACGTGCTTGATTTTTCAACTGAATGTTCATTCCATGCAAAAACCATAGCATTAAGTACTTATTCCTTAAGAGAGAAAAAATCATCTCATTTCACCTTAGTGATGGAAGTCGGTGGAGGACGTTGCATCACTCAGGAAAAAAAGAGGGGCAAGGTCCTTATAAAAATAGGATTAAATGATCTTTATAATATACACTGCATACTTTTAAACATGTCTGGATCCATGGCTGGAAGTTGAAGCTAGACAAATTCGGACTGGAAATAATATAATAATACACCTCTACCCTGATATAATGTGACCCGATATAACATGAATTTGGATATAACGCGGTAAAGCAGCGCTCCAGGGGGGCGGGGCTGTGCACTCTGACAGATCAAAGCAAGTTTGATATAACGCGGTTTCACCTATAAAGCGGTAAGATTTTTTGGCTCCCGAGGACAGCGTTATATCGGGGTAGAGGTGTATTTGATAGTGAGGGTAATTAACCATTGGAACAATTTACCAAGGGTCATGGTAGATTCTCCATCACTGTGTGTAAGGTCAGAGGAATACTTAGGTGCCTCAGCAAAATTCAGTTTGATTTTAAATATTTCCATATTCAAATGTATACCCAGACCTACTTGCTATGCCAGTTGAGTTCTACATGCAATTGTGATTACTTTAGCATGCCTACATTTAGACCTAAGAAAGACTCTGGATTGGCTTGTCAATGACTGGACAGGCTGAAATTCTTCACTCAGCACACACAGATAGAGTGTGATGCTGCTTCTGTGTTCTCTACATTGTTTTAAAAACTCACAATGATTTTTTTTCTTTAACTAATTGGGAAAAAAGATCTCCCCTGCCCCTCGATAGCTCAACAAAAGCAGTTCCCATGGCTACAAAAATGTCCTTTCTAATCCTATTGATGACATACATGATGTAACCAACTAAAATGGATTTTGTATGAATGGAGGTTAATTTCAGATGCAACGTGTATTCAGTATTTGAAGCTAATGGTCAGCTGCATAGTGCAGAACTTGGTAATGTACATTCTTTATTCCTCCCACCCCTCCGCCAGTCACTTCAGTGTTATCACATCTAGATGCATGTTTTAATAATCTGCATCAGTTTGGAAATTATCCCATAAACCCTGGAGAAGGGAGGCAGTTTTGTGGGGAGTGGTAGTATCGGAGTTAGGAAATTTGAAGAAAATGTGGACTAACATGTTGAAGTTGGGGGTTTATACCTTCCCAAGATAATGCATTTACTTTCTTCAAAGCAGAAATTGTTCAAAAGTTTCTGCACCAACATGAAAGGGAGAGAGACTTTCCCTCTGGGGAAACTTGCAAAAAGAAAACATGTATGTAAGATCTACAGTATTACTTTGCTGGTAAAGGGCTGTTTTCTACGCTTTAACTGCAGCACTTAGTATTCAACTCCCTAGTTCCTTGGGTGGTGAGGATGAGAAGAAGCAGGGATGGGAATTCGAGGGCAGAAGGGGTGGTTGCGCCAATGGGAGTTGTAATCCACAAGCAGAGGATGAATGACCGGTTACAGGTGGACTCTATTGAGGAGACCGATAACAGGGAGAATCAGTGGTAGGAGTCGGGGACCAGAGCATTGGGAAGGCATGGAAGGGACAGGTTACAAAGAGTTTTAGTCAGGGACCAGGGATTAGTACTGGAGCAGAAGCAAGGGATGCAGGTGATGGGGAAGAGAGGCAGAGATGCCAGATAAGGGCAATGAGAAGGGTGCTAGCCAGGACAGTCGCAGCTTCATGCAGAACTCCGGTTGCAGGGGAGAAGCTAGGACTGCGCGTTGTAGATACAGTGGCAGTGGGATAGAGCTGGTCAGCACCTTTGGAATGAAAAAAATATTCCTTTAAACATGCAATTTTTTAAAAATTAAATGTTTCCCCCCAAAGCTTGATTTCAATTTGATTTTTCAAAGAAAACACCTGAAACAAACATTTTCATTTTGTTTTGCTGCATGTTGAAATTTCCATTTGTTTTCAAAAACTGAAAAAAATGGGTTTTGGGTTCTTCTTTTGTTTTGTTTTTTCCCCTGCCCTCCCATTTTTCCCACCGGAAAAGGGGGGGAGGAAGTAAACAGGAGAAAAAGTGGGAGGAAGGATTTTTTTGGATTTCTTCTCCCAGTTTCACTCCCTTTTGCATTTTCTACATTTTCCAGTGGGGGGAGGGAGGGAAGGGAGCAGTTAAAAAAAGAGAAAATGGGGAAATTCCTGGTTTTTTTTCCCCTCAGATCTTTCCTTATATTTATTTTTCTCACCTTTTCAAGGGGTGAGGCAGGGGGAGTAAAAAGTACAGGGAAACCAAAAACAGAAATTTTTTTCCAGGTTTTAAAAGCCAACATTTCAAATGTGAATGAATTTTTTTGTTTGTTTAATTTCTAATATTTGCAAAAAAAAATTTGAAGTATTTTGTCCAAATGTTTCCACATGTAAAAAAAAAAAAAAGATGTTTCAAGCAGCTGTAGAAGGAGAGGCCAATGGGGAAGGAGAGGGAGAAGCAGTGCTCAAACCACTGAGCTATCCCTCCCTTAGGGGGGGAGGGATAGCTCAGTGGTTTGAGCATTGGCCTGCTAAACCCAGGGTTGTGAGTTCAATCCTTGAGGGGGCCACTTGGGGATCTGGGGCAAAATCAGTACTTGGTCCTGCTAGTGAAGGCAGGGGGCTGGACTCAATGACCTTTCAAGGTCCCTTCCAGTTCTAGGAGATGGGATATCTCCATTAATTTCTTTTCTAATTTCTAAGCAGTGCTGAGGCATGGCTGGAGCTGCTTGCTGGAGGGATTGGTAGGACCAAAGGGTTGCAATTATGCTGGAGTGTTGAATCTTTGTTTACAAGTGGCGGTCGTGTTGGTACAAAGTGGTTAAGTAACAGGGTTCTCTCCCCTCCCTGACACACATACAACATGTTTCATCTTGTATTTGATTCTGAAATGAAACCATCATCCTGCATTTATATCAGTCTCTTGTCATGAAAACTAGGATGAGACACTAATTCAACCTTATGACTTCACTGCTGGAAAAAGTAGGTATGCAGGTGGGTTGACTCATGACCTTAACCTTGATTTGGGGTGAGACATACATTGCCTTTGAGATAAGATTGTGGTTCAAATGAAATAGAGGCTACGGATCTGTTGACTTAGGGGAAAGGAACCTTTGCATGAGAAACTTACGTTCAGAGGACCAAATTCTGCCCAGAGTTACATGTGTGCAACCCCAGTGAAATCAGCAGGCACGACTGAGGACAGAAATTACCCCCAAAGACATTATTATGATTTTTGAATATGATTGATGACTTTGACAATTACCATAATTAGCAAGGGTGAAATTAGTAAAATATGTATGAAAGCTTAGTACATCTACACTGAGGAGTCCGGTGGCACCTTAAAGACTAAGATTTATTTGGGCTTAAGCTTTCGTGGGTAAAATCCCCACTTCTTCAGATGCATGGCGTGCAAGTTACAGATACAGGTATATGTACAATGGTACGTGAAGAGAAGGGAGTTACCTTACAAGTGGAGAACCAGTGTTGACAAGGCCAATTCAGTCAGGGTGGACGTGGTCCACTCCCAATAATTGATGAGGAGGTGTCAATACCAAGAGAGGGGAAATTGCTTTTGTAGTGAGCCAGCCACTCCCAGTCCCTATTCAAGCCCATGCTCTCTCCCCACCCCCCCAAAAAATGGTTTAATGACTTTTAAATTGCATGTAATACTCAAGTGTAGAAATGTACATGCAGTCCTGATGCTTGCAGTTTTTGATGCAGTTGTAGGGGTACTCCTGTGTGCCTTTGGCTAGTCTGGCTCTTTCCTACAGCCGGTTTGGTCTACAATGACTGTATACCAGTGCAAATTCCCCTACACAAAGGGAATCCAGATTTCTGCATTGAACTGCTGTAGTGGTGCGAAGCAGATTTAGTGTCAGACAATGCGTACCAAAGGACCTGATTCTCCTTTTGATTAAGCTGGGTTTACAATGGTGTTGTAACTCCATTAATCATGATGGAGTTACTCCTGATTTCCACCACTGTGAAATAAGAATCTGCACCTATATCTCTACAGCTGGAAGTGCATTAACCCACTGAGCCACAAAGCCCCACAGCCATTTCCCCCCCCCCCCCCCCCCCCCGTTTTGCAATAATGTGAGACAAGCATCATCTGGCTGAACTTTCAATTTCCTGCATTTTTGCCAATCTGTGTCAGGCCAGAATGTTTGTTTTGTCAGTGACTTTCAAAGGCACTTTTATTTTCATCTCCAGGCAGCCATAAAACATTGCTGCACTTCTCTTCATTATGCAACTGGGATGGAAATGAATGAGCAGCTAATAATAGGATTATTCAAGGCCATGAAACTGGAAGCGGAGGGATTTGGAAGGGCTTAATAACAGATATTTTAATATCAGACCATTGAAGAGAGAGTGCAATGCATCCACTCTCAAAGATCACCGTAACTGTTCTTTCTTCTTTGACATTCTAAACCCCAACATATGGCTGGGGGGATTAATTTTATATACAGGATCCTGCTGGTCATAATATATGTTATTAGTACGAGGCCAGATGTGGATGCAGCACTCTCCATGAAGATCTCTATATATTTATAATAGTCTCATAGACTTTAAGGTCAGAAGGGACCATCGTGATCATCTAGTCTGAGCTCCTGCACAACACAGGCCACAGAACCTCGCCCACCCAAATATCTACACTGATCGATTTTCTTTCTTTATAAAGTGAAGTTAGCGTTCGTGGACGTGCAGGCTGCCAACCTTACCAAATGAAACTCTCTGCTTGATCTAGATCACAGGGTCAGTATGGGAAATGGCCATGCATGCTTTATCCCCACAGTTTTGGCACTGTGTCGCCTCCCTGACCTGGGAGGAATGGACCGATGTTCTGGAAGAGAGAGGGTAGTTAATCTCTACACCAGTTCTGGTTTATGTTCTTAGAGGAGACTGTACAAACTGCTGCCAGATGCACTGGGCTGGTTTTATATTCTTTTA
This sequence comes from Emys orbicularis, assembly GCF_028017835.1. Classification (NCBI taxonomy): domain Eukaryota; kingdom Metazoa; phylum Chordata; order Testudines; family Emydidae; genus Emys; species Emys orbicularis. Next base: position 108,667,379 of record NC_088690.1, on the reverse strand, counting down.
TTCTATTTGGTCATGTGGACAACTTCCTACTAAGGACTGGACTCTGATCATTCACACCACACAAGGACTTCTTTTCTTGGTTTTCCTGTAATGAACAGTCACCCAGGAAAAATATATTGATCCCAGTTCCAGTTCCTTGAGCCCTGCAGCTCAGTTCTCTTTAGGGAGCTTTCATGACTCTCGAGTGAGGTCCTGTCCACAGAGGACTTTCAACTGTGTTCAGCAACCAGGCTCATTGGGATAACAACCCCAATCCTTGGTCTCTCCCTGGCATAGAGAAGCTTTTCAACCAGTGATAAGGTGTAACCCTCTGTCCACACTGGTCAGTCACACCGATTCAGCTATAATTATAACTATGCTTGAGCTTTGTTGTTAAATAAGGTCCAAAAGCACAGTTTATAGACTGATCAGGACTGCCAAGGAGATAGACTACGCTAATTCCCTCTTGTTCTGAAAAACGTCAGTGTCCGTTTGCTGTTCACTTCAATTCAAAGTTCGTTAATGTGTTGCCTCTGGGGAATACCAATTTTGTGCCACCTGAAGGGTTAACTAACATACCCAGTTGTAGGAACAGATTTGAATGGTGTTGCGTAATGATTCCTTTGAGAATCGTTAGAGAAATGATTTTTCCCTCACTCAAACAACCGAGACTGATTTCCATTTCTGCCCATACCCCGGCGTGCTTAAGTTTTCCACAGAAAGTTGCCTGAAAGCTAGTGTTAGGCCTTGATTGCACTTGATGGCCAACTCAGTCCAACAGCTAACGCAGTGCTTTTGAAAAAAAAAAATTGGCGAGGCTAAATCAGTTGAGTGGCGGTTGAACAAGTGGGACACTGCAATGCTTCAGATGGCCACAGAATGATCACATTTCACGTACTAGAGAGTTCACTCTAGCAAACAGGATCTACATTTTTAAGCAAAATAAGTTCTGCTGGAAGGTGCCAAACTGATGGCCTTCAACTGCAAAGTGCACTCTTTATGCAGAGGGGAAGGAAAGCAGTAGCAGTAACGGTGCAGGCTTCTTCACACTGATCACCCAAACTGCCTCGACCCTGCATCTGAAAGGATCACCTCTAGAGACTTGTCTACGGTTTTGCCTGCACTGGGCTTTTTTTTTTTTGCCCCAAATTTCCCACCCTTGCTACCACCAAGGGTGGCTATGGTGAGAGAGCTGATGTGGGCAAGTCACTGCCAGCTGCTGGCATTTTAACCACTCTGTCCTGCTCAGTTTATGCAGCTTGCTTAAAACTGCTGGTGTCTTGCCTATGCTAGCACTGTCACCATTGCTACCGCTGTGGAGTTGAATTGCTGATAGCAATAGTAAGAAGTTTTAGGGGGTGGGAAAGCCTAGTGCAGGCAAGGCTTACGTCACACTATTACACTGCTGCAACTTGCCCCAGTTTGATTGGGCTAGCGCAAGCTGCAATCACCCAGTGCATCCTGTTCTGGGTGCACACACGGCACTCCCTCACTATTGCTCAGCCTGTAGGTTGTTGCAACCATCCAACCATTCCCAGAACAGTTCCCCGGCAACTGCAAGAGCAGCCATGTAGTAGACAGTGCTGAGACTGAGCAGGGTTAGATGATGGAATGGCAAAAGGGCCAATGCCCTGTCTATGCTACCTATCAACAGTGTATTTGTCCCCCATCGCCAGAATAGTGGGAGGCTCACACAACTAAAATGGTTTGCAAAAGTATTTTAAAATGAATACAATTCACAAAAGTCACAATAGCTGGAGCAATCTGACACTCTTAGCAAAGTCCAAAGTTTTGTCCAATTACAGTTGCAGTATTTATGTGTAACCCTTCTGCCAGGTGGAGTCGGCAGCAACCAGGGCTGGGTTCAATATCCAGAGGTCCCTCTTAACCATATAACACAGAACCGGCTCGAGCCCCAACCCAGTAATCTGGGAAAATTAAACACCCCCGCCTCCTCCCCAGCACCTCTAAGAGGCAACTCTTCCCCCACTCGCAAGCACTGAGTCGATGTTTAGGAAAGAAAACTTTTCATAACAAGGGGGAAAGAAACCTGGCATTAATTTGAGAAAATACCACTATCATCATTCGAATACTTATGCCCATGAGCAAAACTCCCACTCCAGAGTACATTGGGCAGTGTTCTTTGCCTTTGTTTCTCATCTTGCAGTGTGAAAATCCAACAAACAAATGTTCTTTCAACATGCCCCTCCCTTCTCCCTCTACCGCACCCCGCTCACAGTTGTTGTCTTTGGTCAATGGAGACCAGAGTTCAGCGGTGCTTTTGCACAAGTTCATCTCCCACCTTGGGGGCTGGGGAGAAGGCACTTTGCTCGTTCCTCCGGCTGCTCACTGCTCTGCTGGCCGGTCTCTCTGGCTGCTTGCTCTGGCCACTGTTGTTTGTCGTGCCACGCTTTCACGCCACCGTGCCATCGTCGGTCTCTTGAGGTTCCACCTCAGCTCTCAGTGATTTCAGCTCTCGGGGGGACCTCATTGCTAGTGCCTGCTGGACAGTCTCTTCCACAGAAACTACATAATCTGCAACATCCCAAATTAGGGTTAATAAAATTTAACAGTATAGTTTAAATATCAGTGTCCTTGGAAAGTTATACTAGAAATAACTTGCGAAAAATAAATAATTTAGTAATGAATATAAATTGTCCCTCGGTAATTTAGAATTTGAGGTAAGTTGTCCCTAAATAAATATGATCCATTAAAAAAAATATTTCAGCTACTTTCCTGTCTTTGCTTCTCATTGGCACTCTAGCTTACTTCTCCTGTTAGTTAGGTGATATGTTCTAAATCAGGGGTCGGCAACGTTCGGCACGCGGCTCGCCAGGGTAAGCACCTTGGCGGGCCGGGCCAGTTTTATTTACCTGCTGACGCGGCAGGTTCGGCCGATCGCGGCCCCCACTGGCCGCGGTTCGCCGTCCCGGGCCAATGGGGGTGGCGGAAAGCGGCGCGGGCGAGCGATGTGCTGGCCGTGGCTTCTCGCCGCCCCCATTGGCCTGGGATGGCGAACCGCGGCCAGTGGGGGCCGCGATCGGCCGAACCTGCCGCGTCAGCAGGTAAATAAAACTGGCCCGGCCCGCCAGGGTGCTTACGCTGGCGAGCCGCGTGCCGAACGTTGCCGACCCCTGTTCTAAATAAATGTTCTTTGACCACCTGTTGGTGTCCGACACCATGAGTCGCCACATCAACTAGGCATAACACTGACCAATTCCACATTCCTGTAACATTTGCTTGTTACTGGGATCTCATGTGCCCAGGGCTCCGACTATCAGCACATGTATTTGAACCTCATAAGCCCTAGCTCTCAAGACATGGCCAGAGGGGCGTATTTCTCCACCTTTCGAGCTCGGATTTCACGAAAGGCTGGGGTCCGGGTCTCAAAAGGAAATGTGACGTCCACCACGAGGATCCTCTTCTGTTCCTCATTAGTAATGATAATGTCTGATTGGAGTTGATTGTCCATTCCAGGGACAGAGGAGTTCATGGCAACGTTCCCTACAGGGAAGAGGCAGTGGAATGGCCTTGATTAAGTGATCTTGGATAACGTTGTGGCGCAGCTGCCAGGCTCTGGAATGGGGCTTGCAGCTACACAGAACGGGGGGTAGCATCTCATTGGCAAAGCCACACTTTCTGCACCGCGTGTCCCGATTCCTGTGATTGATGGCTCCTTTCAGCAGGACACAGTTGAGCTGGGCCCTGTGGATGAATCTTCAATTGGCAAATCGGGTGAAGCTGCCCCTGGGAAGGAAGTGGTTTCTGGCATCCCACTTGCATGTCACCTCAAAAGTCTTGCCCTGATCTGGCTTTAATCACAGGTTTTCTCTACATACTGCCAATGGATGGCATTCCTCCGGGTCCTCTCCTGCCTGGTCCTTGCTCTCGGAGTAATGATTGTGTGCTCAATGTTCTTAACTTGTGGCACCAGGACTTCCGGCTCCTGACATTCCTCACACCACATCCAGTGACAGCCAATACGTTTCTCCAGCCATCGTGTAGCATTGCCAGCACAAAGTCTCCCCCGTCTCTTCCAAATGCGCCTTCCAGAGAGCCACTCGGGTACATGATTATATCTTGGCTGGAAGGGGTCCTGATGATTTGCTTCCTGCCAGTGTCATACACAATACTCACTGCGATGTTCCTCACCATAGCGTCCAGGCACATCAAAAGATAGAATGCGTGAGTGATCACCCCAGCGTCACACAGATCACCTATTTGAGGGACATTGGCATTGCCCTGCCTGTGAAAAATGTACCCTAGTTCATTACTGTCTCTCTAGGGAAGATACATCCACTTCTTCACCAATTGCCTTATGGTGTTGTCCACCTTGTTGAGAGATACCTTTGCCATGGCAGATCCCCTCAGGACAAATGAAATATAGGGAATCAGGAAGGTGTTCAAGGCATTGATCTTAGGCCATCAGGCCAGCAGCGAGGAGTCGATCTTGGCCACATCCCATAGGATCTCTGCGATGGTATCCTCAGGCATCTGTTGGATACAAAAACCCATTAGTGTGCAGAGATGTTTGTATGCTTGCCCATACTCAAGGAAGACAACCTGGATCTTAAATGGCATCACCTGGACCGAGTCCCTTCTACTGCCATCAATAAGTAGGGATACACCCTTTCTAGCATTGAAGTGGTGTCCCATCCAGTTGGCAGCCTGGCTGGTGACATTGAGCATTTGTTGAAGACTCTCCAGGTTATCTGAGATCAGGACCAGATCATCTGCATCGGCCAAGATATTCACCCTGCTGCTGGTTGAAGCTGCCTTGTCTCCTGGAAATTGTTCAAATGAGCAGCTCCATGGCTAGGTTGAAAACAATGGGGCTGAGAGGACAGCCTTGTTTCACGCTGCTATGGATTGGAATTTCAGGGGTCTCCCCTTCCATGGAGTTGATGGTGGGTGCAGCCTCTAATGCTCTGAAGAATCTCCATCCCCCGCATACAGACCTACTCATACACACACACACATACCCTTCTCATGCACCAGACACCCAAATCTGCCCCTTTATTCCAATGACTAAAAACTTAGTATTTTTTTTCTAGGAAAGCTGACAAAGATTCTTCAGCCAGTTCTGTGGTCTTGAAATTAATGGGCCCTGACTGCCAGTGGAGTTTCACTACACATTTTAGATACCTTCAATAATTGCTCTAATTTAGCTTTTCTGCACACAGAAGTATCGTAGTTGTAAAGTCAGATACTGTGGGCTCCCTTTGGGATAGAAGCAGCATCCAGCGCTGGAGTGTAGAACATCTCTCTTTTCTAATGGCATCAAATATCTTTTATTAGTATACCTGTGCAATTTTTTTCATACAAATAATTTATTCACAGTTTTGGGTCAACTGAAACAATCCTTGAATTCAGGTAGAGTTCGGCAAATAGTTTTGGCCAAAAAAAGAATGAAAAACAATAATTGAAAAAAAATCAAAAAACTTCCTAAACCTGATTTTTAATCCCTCTTTTTCCAGTGGCTACTGGATGTTGCATATAATTAAATAGCTACTTGCATAAGTGAGCCAGCCCTGCAAATCATCCTAATGTGTCACGCATGCTGACAGAATTCCTAATAACCAGTCCATATAAAACCCAGCAGTGTTGCCAGGGAGCCATTTCTGAACCAAAATAAGTAGCTAAACTGGCTTTCTTTGCTAGCAACAACACTGATGATTGATTAAACCGATTCATTGTTACATTACACAAACTCATACAGGGTAGTTTAAAGTTCCGTGTTCTGCTTGAATGCTTCACGGATGGCTTTTTGTCAGCTCGCAGAAAGAATTACAGAACTCGGAGCCATCTGCAAAACAGCAAAACTGTCATGGGGTCCATTTTAAAAAAATCCAAATGTATCACGATTACCCCTGCTGATGGTTTTCAAACATTACAGGCCTGATGGTTGGCTCCACCAATTCCCCTCTATGTCACTCCTGTGGTACAAAATGGACTTAATGCTTCCTTAAAAGGACACCTGAAGATTCCCCCAGCATAGGCAACTCCCTGATTAGGGCAGAGTGCCTGTTAGCTCTATGATATCACTCCTATTATACCCCTCATCAGTGTAGGGAGTATTGAGCACACGATGGGGAGTGACCACAGCATGCTATGGTTTAGCAACCTCTTCAAATGTAATAGCCCCTTGGGAGCTGCTTCCACTCAGCATAGTTTAAGAGCAGCCCTGGGGCTGCTCTAAATTGCAGTGGGTGGGTCGAGCAACTCCTGGCAACCCCAGGGATGGGGGCTGAGGAAGGGAAATGTGGGGGGACAGCTCCACTGCTCCAGTGCACTTGAATATCTTGCCTTATGGTATTTGGATACTAAAATTAATGCCTAAAATATTCTTTATTCACTTTTTTCTATGAAATCACAATGAAAGAAGGTTTTAGGTCTCTCTTGGAAACGTTTGGCAGCAAGGGGAATGAATGGAATGTGAAGAAATCTACATCTGGCTCCCAGTTTGAAGAGGCATGCCTCTGGAATACAGCAGGGGTCAAACCTGTATCTCAGGGGGCCAGGCAGGCATAGAAAAATAAGATTTGGTGGTATTTGCATGGATTTGCCCCTGTGCTATTCTGCATGCTATGCATAAGTTTTCAAGAAATATTAACCAGGAATTCATAACATAGGCATAATAGTTCCCATCCATGTCAACATTCAGAGCCTGGTATGCTTACAAGTGTGAGCAGATCCAGCAAAGTCAATGGGCCAAATGCTGAGGGTCTTATCATACTGAGTAGCATATTACTCCATTAGTTAGGGCTTGTCTGTGTGGAGAAATTGACCAGTATACCTATGGCAGAATAGTTCCTTGCAGTGGCGTAGCCAGGTTCTAACATGAGGGGGAGCAAACACATAAACAAAGGAGCCACCCGACATATCAAATTACTCATTACATACTTTTAAATTCGTTATACATATTTATTTGATACTTAAAATAAAAACACAACAATGATATTGTTTTACAACAAGTACGTGTGTTATTTTGCATTTAAAATATAAAAACAGTTTTACAGTATATCTATTTATATTGTATATAAAATCAAAACATAATAAAAACACCTGTTATTTACTTATTTTATATTTCAAAGATAAGATCAGAACAATATGATAATCTATAAAGCAACTACAACAGCCTCTTCCATCTAAGCTTCATTCTAGCAAAGTTATCTATTACTTTATTTTAATCTACTTCAGTAGCCAATTGTCTTTCAATGGAGAGCAAAGCTAACCCAGACAATCTAACTTCACCCATTGTAGAGTGCAGGTAGGACTTTATAAGTTTGAGCCAGCTAAAGGATCATTCCGCAACTGCGCTACTTATTGGCAAGGTCAGAAAAATGTGGTACAGTCTTGAAAGGTTAGGATAAATGGAACACATATCATTGGTGATCATGAATTTCAGTACACTATTGATGGTGAGTTTCTCGACACTTGACTTTACCCTACCGCTAATGCTCATTATTGCTTTGTACGTGTCTTTAAATGAAAGAAACTCTTCTACAATTTCGGTTTCACTGTCGATCACATCTGAGTCCATGTCTGCCAAAAATTCTAATTTGTTCACATTATCCGCGTTGTCAAAATGCTTTGGATCTAAACCACTGTCGTGCGTTATTTTGTCGCTCCACCCTTTAAAAAATTAAAAAGGTGCCACTTTTGGAGAATGTGCTCAGTGGGAGCGGCCGCTCCCCCTGCTCCCCCCCAGTTACGCTACTGGTTCCTTGGGCGGACACTTATTCTGGAATAACTATAGTGCTTTAAAAACAACGAGGAGTCCGGTGGCACCTTAAAGACTAAGATTTATTTGGGCATAGGCTTTCGTGGGTAAAAACCCACTTCTTCAGATGCATAAGCTTTTTACCCATGAAAGCTTATGCCCAAATAAATCTGTTGGTCTTTAAGGTGCCACCGGACCCCTCATAGTTTTTGTGGAAACAGACTAACACGACTATCCCTCTGATGTAGTGTTTTAAACTCACACCCTCCCTTATTCCAGAATAACTTCCCTGTGTAGACAGACAGACTATAGACTATAGTTTGATTTACATGGGACTAGACACTGAGCGCTAGGATGGAACTTTACAACCTGCCCTGAGCAAGGGACCGCGTGTAGTTGCATCAACCCATAAGCGAACCAGAGAACCAACTATGACTCAGTCACTATCCACCCAACCCCTCCTCAGTTTCTCCTTGCTCAGTGTTGGGGGATAAATTACTTCACTCCTTTTTATGGAAAAGCTTACAGTCCCCACCGTGTCCAGTCAGCTGATTTGACTGATGAGTGGGTGGGGCTTGGAGACCAGGATCGGCCCATTCCCTCCTTCACTTGCTCACAGGGGGATATATTAAGTGAGCAGCCTGTGCACTCTGACCCAGGGGAGCGAGTGGGATGTAAACCCCCCACAAACACTGTAGCCCATTCATCATTTAAAGATGCCACAATTGCTGTGGGTTTCCAGTCGGATGCGGCATGAGTGGAGGGAGTAAAAGGAGGGGATAGGCTTGCTTCACAGGAGCTCTGGGCATTTCCAGAAATATGTTGGCTTTAAATAAATAAATTCCTGAATAATTCAACATCTTCGACCTTGCTGCCGCGCCAGAGCCATTATTTGCCAAGCCCTCCCCTGCTGATAAATGACTAGGAACTGCTGAGCTGCCAAGCGATATTCAATTGAAAAAGACACTTGGGGGATTAGCACTCACCAAATCAATACTGTTAAACAGCCACTGAAGATATTGGTTGATGGAGCAGAGCACCGGTTTGGGAGAAATTACCTGCCTGCTAAAGTTTGGACCGTGTCTCCATTTCAGCTGATGATGTTTCCCCCTGCACCATCCCTCCGTGGAAATGAACCGTTAAATAGTCTGGAGGTGTTTATGGCGCTTTGCACAGGGCGAGTGCACAGTTACTTGGAAGTTTAGGAAAGTTTTGTGTGTCGGTTTCCGAGGGAAGATGTGGATAGGACTCAGGGAGGGCTAAGGTATCCAGGAATGTGGGTACCTTGCTCTGTATCGCCCCTCTTAAAAGTCTCTAGAATATAAATCTTCCCACAATACCCTAATTTTTCTTCCTTTCTTCACTTCTACTCCCCTCAGGAGCCTGAATAATGTCAACTCACCCTGCAACTGAGGAAGGCTGGATGCAACTTCCTCTGTAACCTATCAGTTGGCTACAGGGGATCAGCACATAGATAATTTAGAGGGGCCACATCATGGTTCCTCCATATGCCCTGCAGTGCCACAAAGGGGAGGTGAAGCTGCTATAGCAGAGTGATTGGGGATTCCACTTGGATGTTCAGTCTAGTCACCCGAGCTCTACAAAGTCATAGCAGAAAGAGAAGGGGTCTAGAGATGGACAACAAAATGATTTGAGGCATGAAAAAGACATCTGCACAAAGAAGGACTGAAAAGATTGGGACTGTCTAGAGGGAAGATGAATGAGGGTGAGATGACAGAAGGGTACAAAATAATGAATGGGTTTGAGAAGCTAAATGAAGCATTCAGGGAACACTGCAATATCTATTTACTTGGGCTCTGGGGAGGGAAGGCATTATCTTTATGGTGATGGATAGATTTGTTGCAGTTGCGGTGGGTTGGCTGTGATTCTAGCTTTGATGAATTGTTTTGCTTAACTTCTGTCAAAGCCACCTAAGTATTAGTCGGACACCTTTTATTTACTTATTTTTGTATATTTAATTAGCAGTCTGACTACATCAAAAATAATTATTGAAGGGGGGAAAAAACACCAAATGGCAGTTAGATATATTATCGGAGAGAAGCAGACCCTGATGTCAGAAATCAAGAGACACAAACTTAGGTACTTTGGTCACATTCGTCGTAGAGCTGGAAATAACTTTGAGAAAGTTACTATGGAAACAACGTTGGAGGGCACATTGCAGTAGGGGACAGCCAGTGAGGAGATGGATGGATGATGTGCAGCAGATCACTGGAAGGTCAGCTGCTAAGCGCTGGAAGTTAGCAATGGATTGTGACGGCATCCAGAAGTTCTCCTATGATGCCACCAATATTCAGACATGAATAAATGGATTTACTTACTTTTATAATAAAAGGACAGGAAGAAATGTAATGAAACTGAAAGGCAGCAATACAAAATGGCTAAAAAGAAGTGGTGTTTTACACAATGCATCATTAGCCGGCGGAACTCATTGCCACAATGAATCCCAATGCTTAGTAAATTAAAAAAAAAACAGTTCTTTATGTGACTAATTAAAATATCCATAGTTATAAAAATGCATTCCATTTAATATAAGACATATAACCCCTCATATTGTCAGGAATAAATCAATCTTTAGGGGGGTTAGAAAGTAACTTCCCTATAGGCAGATTATTTTATAATTGTCCACAATGGGATTTCTTGCACCTTCCTTTGAAACATCTAGTATTGGCCACTGGATTAGATGGACTGCTGGTCTCCTCTGGTATGGAAATCCCTATGTTATCCCTCCATCCCAGCAATGAGTATTTGGTGTATCTCATCATTTCAGGCTATATCAAGATGCGTCAAGAACATTTGAGAGGGAAAAGTTCTGATCAAGATATCATGCTTTCTCATATACTTCACTGGAAACTCATCAGAGCTCAGGAAATCATTCCTTTTGTCAAATTGCCCTTGCCACAAACAGTTACATTCTTATTGCATCTAAAAATGTGTCAAAGATGGCTAGGGAATTTGTAGTGGAACAGCAGCCCCCCCTGGATCTGGCTCTTTTAAAGAAGTCATGAGCGGTCTCTTCTGCTGCCTTCATACAGTCAAGCTATCAGTGAAAGCAGGTGGAGAGTGAGAGAGACAGCGCTGCCTTGGGAACGTGTGTGTTGTGGTTAGTCTCTGCATGTGGGAAGATACGATGTGACAGGATTATGTATTTGTAATGAAGTGATAAGACAGAGCCACTGTAACATACTGCTACGCTGAAAAGAGTGGCCCAAATACTGTTATAGAACGATGAAGTGGGCATTCACCCACGAAAGCTTATGCTCCAATACATGTTAGTCTTAAAGGTGCCACAGGACTCTCTGTTGCTTGTTATAGAACTGTCTTCATGAGAGTCTTTTTCTCAGAAAGCTCACTCTGATGGTTCACTTAGCATTCTAGCTCACTAAAACCCACTCCAAAGAGTAATGAGGCATATCCTGTGTTATGAGAGTAACAAGACCATCGTAAAATTGCTGCAATTACTGCGCCATCCGTTCAAACGTAGCTGAAATAATCTAGTTAAAAAAAGAATAGAGAAAGTTCTCCTGGGCACAACCTTTCTTCAGAGTCCACCCTATAGCTGCTTGAGACTTTCCTCTCTGCAACTGTAGGCCAAAGTATGGGTCTGCATTCATCTCAGGTAGCAGCCTGATTCTTAAGATCACTCAGTTCTGCTGCACTTGAAAATTAAAACCTGTGGCAGTTTGGGAGTCGTATATACAATGTATGGATTCTGTTTGATATTATGAAGATATGTTTATGCCTTATGGATGTGGTCACCATACCTCCATGGGTCATGACTGAGAATACCAAATTCAGGACAAGCTGCTGGAAAAAAGGGCAGACCCCCCCCCCCCAAACTGGTGGTTATTCTTCCATGAGATATGCCAAACCAACAACAAAAGTAAACTTCTGGCTCGCTGCACTGGCTAACAAGAAGTCAAAAATGTAGCCTCCTTAGGTTTTAGTCATGGATTCCACATCCAGACACTAGACTTAATGATGAGTAGGTATTTAAAACCAGTTTAATCAAACAAAAGGATTCTTCTGAACCCAAAGGACCAGGCACATACCCAGGTCAATATACAACTCAGATCTTACCCAATAACCATGCTGTTGCCAATCCTTTAGTATCTAAAATCTAAAGCAGCAAAGAGTCCTGTGGCACCTTATAGACTAACGTCTTTGCTGCTTTTACAGATCCAGACTAACACAGCTACCCCTTTGATACTTAAAAAACGTTTATTTATAAAAAGAAAGAAAGAGAATGGTGAGAGCTAAAATTGGTTTAAAGGAATCAAATACATACATTCATTGCAAAGTTCCTAGATCAGGATTGTAGCAGTGATGGAATAAACTGCTGGCTTGTTAAGTCTCTGGTTGCTTCCAAATCATTGGAAGGTCCTCAGTCCTTTGGTTAGAATGCTCGCATTAGTATAAGTCCACAGTCCAGAGGATTGAGCAGGAAAGAGGCAAAATGGAGATGTGTCCAGGGCAGTAGCGTAGTTGTTTGGCGGCACTAAAGGACCCACCGCTGAACTGCCGCCGAAGACCCGGAGCGCCGCCCCGTCAGTAAAAGTGCCGAAGCGGGTGAGTAAAAGCGCCGAAGCGGGTGGCACCTTTTTTTGGTGATCGCTCCCCCTGTTCGCTACACCTGGCTATGCCACTGGTCCAGGGCCTTTTATAATGTCTGTCAAGTGAAGGGAAACCCATTGTTCTCACTGTGGAAAATTACAGGGAACAGACAGTGTTTGGAGTCACATGGACAAGTCACATGTCTATGCATGCTTTGCTTAGTAATAGTAGAGGCCATCACAAGAAAGTCCATTTAGTGTAGATAAGCATCTCCCATGGTCCATTGTGAGTCAAGTGTTCTTTGATGGGCTATTAAACTTGAATAGTCCTTTCACAATGTGCTGGCTAAATACCTTGTGGGTACTACCACCGGAGCAAACATTTGAAAAACAGGTACATAATTAATATTCATAACTTCAGACACAAGAATGATACGTGCATACAAATAGCATAATTATATTCAGTGAATCATAACCTTTCCATAGACACCTTACTTGACATACTTTGTACAAGATTTGTTGCACTTATATAACAGTGGTAGCAACAATGATTTACGTGGTCATATTTTAATCAGATAATGTCACACATGTATTTTGCTGAAGTCTTGTATTATACTTCTTGTGTTAAAGAAAGAGGGCTGGTGCCTGGTGCCTGCCTCTTGAATGAAATGGTCATTAAGGACCATCAACCATTGAGTAGGCCTTGCCATAGCAGAAGAATTGGGTAACTACAATCTAGGTAACACCAGATTTTCAAGTCTGGACTCCAGGAGGATAGTAACCAAGCAGCAGATCATCTGGCAGGGTCCTTGATCATCTGAGGTGTGTGTGTGTGTGTGTGTGTGTGTGTGTGTGTGAAGAAGGGAACCTTGATGCTGACCAGGAAGGTCACATGGCAGAGGAGACTGGAAGTTATAAAAGAACCAGGTCTGCTTGGAGTCACTCTCTGACCAGAAGAGGAAGGTTAATGGTTTGATTTCCAGAGGTGCAGATAATCTACCACTTCCACTGACTTCGCTGGTGTTATCAGTGTTGATTGGCCTGAAATTCAAGCAGCTAGGTGATAGCAGAGCCTGGACTACAACCTACCTTTCTTGATTCCCAGTTCATTGCTGTTTGCATTGTGTGATGAGGAGGCACGCCATAAACCCAGGTTGAAGATATGCATCTAGGGGCAGTATTATATCCACTGATGATAATAACATTGGTAATAATATCCAGAGATGTTAAATAACGTTGGTAATATTAGCTGGAGGTGATTAATATATTCATTAGGAATTTTATTTTAAAAAGGCTGTCCCCAGTAAGTAATTTAGTCAGGGGAAATTTCTTCAGCAAAACAAACAAACAAACAAAAAAAAACCCCACACCCTGACTTTTACAGGGTTGTAACTTGCACTCCGACTCATTGCCCTTCCATTGGTTAATCCTCCAACACTGCACTCTGAGAAGGTGTTGGCTCTGCTTTTGGACCAAAAAAAATAAACAAACAAGGAAATTCTGAAAGCTTGCATATGGTAGCATCACCCTGTGCTAATAAAAGATAATGCAGTATCCACCTTGTCCGTGTTCTCTTACATGTTCTTTCATTATTCATACATAATAACAGAGGCAATATAAACCAGTGAAACCATGCAAAACAGGAGAGGACGGGCAGCTTTTTATTACGCACAAAACCTTTTGTCTAGTTCTTTTTGTGTGGGGGGGGCATGCAGAAGAAATAAAATGCAATCAAAATTCTAGTGCTGGGCAATGTAGCTCCCATGGTATTGCCCTTCAATAGAACTGGGAGACATAACTCAGTGGCATGTTATGCTGAAGGATTCCAGGGCAGCATTCAATTTCCAATTGAAAGAAGCTGCTATTGTTTGGTGTCCATACAGAAATGGAAACTAAATCGCAATGGAAGTGTTAGTGGGTGCGTCTACACAGCCTGTGGCAACGAGCCTCCGAGTCAGCTAATCCTGGCTGGCGGGGCTTGTGCTACCCTGCTTCAAAAATAGCTGGGTAGATGTTGTGGCTGGGGCAGGTGATTGGACTTCAGAGCCTGAGCTCCATCCCAATCCACAACTGAAAAACACTGTCTAGGCCTCTGGTTTTAACATAGTAGCACAAGCTGTTGACCTGGTCTTGGAGACTGACTGTCATTGGCTGTGTAGCTGTACCAGTGAGGTCAATGGATCATATACATTTTCTAGAAAGGAAGAAGTGATGGCCATTAAATAATCAGCTGGTCGAACTTTTGTACTGAAGGAAGAGGGAAGTTAAGAGTGGTGGGAAAGGGGAGACAGAAAGTGGGCATTGGAGAGTGAAGTAGGAAGTGAGAGGAAGAAGGATCCAGCAGATAGGGCCCTAGCCTGTGATTTATGAGACCTGAGTTCAAGTCCCTGCTCTACCACAAACTTACTTTGTAACCTTGAGCAAGATACTTGGCCTCTCAGTGCCTCAGTTTCCCCTCTGTACAATGGGGATAATAGTGCTGCCTCACAGGGGTGTTGAGGATAAATGCATTAAAGATTGTACAGCCCTCAGATGCTATAGTCATGGAGGCCATGTGAGTATCGGGGATAAATAGGAAATGAGATCAATTTCCTCCTAAATGTTCCGGAACACACCCATGTGCCATTTTACACATTTCTCCCACAAAATAGCCGTATTTGAAATGTTGGATGCTGAGGTCTTAAATAAATGGCAGAAAGAGCAGCTGAGTCCCTGAGCGTTTTCAGACACCACCCCTGGCACTTGCAGCCAGGTAAGAGATTCTTTATCTGTCAGCAAAGCACCAGGGTAAAAGCACATGTTCTTTAAGGGCTAGATTGTCATTAGCACCAATACGGCTCCCCCGCTCTCCCGTGCCACTGTGTTAGGGCACCCAGGGGTACAGATCTGGGTCCACTGTGACAGACCCTGCATAGTCATTGCTCCTCTGACAAGCCATTTGATGGAGAGGGGCAGAGAGGGTGAGGGCAGAGCTTAGGGACTTTCCTCCTGATTCCCCACCTCGCTGGCTGGGCATGAGAGGGAAGTGAGCAGCATTTTTTTTCCCCCAGGTTCAGTAAATTCCTTCCCCCACAAGAAGGGAGGAATTGTTGACTCTGACTCACAGTTCCTTCTCAGGATGCCTCTTGGGGTGACACAGCTACTCACCATCCTAGATCCTGTATACAGGGCAGAGCCTAAAGGCTCCATCTGGCCTTGAATGACCACAGCAGGGAGAAAGAGATAATGGAGTGCAGAGAGGGAAGGCAAGAGAGACTGCTTCATTAGGACTCTTCTCTGAATGGCAACTTTACTCCTCCCCCGCACCCCAAGAACCAGGACTGGAAAGTGAGACCTGCATCTTTGGAGATCACTAGTGAAACACAGTTATATAATGTTCGTGGTTACTTAGGAAACAGGCTTGGTTCTCCTCTGTGCTAACTTAGTGCAAGTGCTGCCCACGCACTGTGTCATGCTCATTCTGAGAAACGGAGTGAGCTTTGAGCAGTGGAATTCTCCATGCTTTTTTGGTATTTTGTGGCCATTGAAATAGGAGAAATAGACTAGTGTTTAGTGTTGATTAGCTATCAGATTATGTAGGCCAGCTGTGTGCTGGGTCACTCCTGGGACTAGCCTCTCGGTGAGTTCAGGAAATATTTTCAGGGAAACTGGAATACAAATGCATAAGAACCTGGCAGGAATCTCCACCTGTAAAGCTAAAGCTTGAATGATGATGTCACAGCTATTGGCCAGGCCAGTAGGAATCACTAGGATCATAAGAATGGCCATGCTGGATCAGACCCAAGGTCCATGTGGCACAGTAGCCTGGCCAGTGACCTACTGCTTCCGAGAAACGTGTAAGAACCCTGCAGCAGGCAGAGGAGAGAATAATCTCCCTCCTTCCCCTCCCCGCTTCCCACTTTAAGATTCATACTAATCTCTAATAGTTAGAGACTGGTTTAAGACCTGAAGCTCAAAATTTAATATCCCTTCCAACATTTTTATCATAATTAATTATAACTCCAGATATTCTTGCTCCGTATAAATATCCAAGCCCTCTTTGGATCGTGTCAAATTCTTGGCCTGAGCTGAAAATCACTTTTGTATACAGCATCCTCATTAATATCCCCATCCAGCTCCCAGTGAAATCCATGGTCTTTCTTCTGACCAGGAGCTGGACCAGGCTTTACTGAGTGTATGTTTTTGGAACAAAAAAATCTGGTCCAAAGGTTAGTTCCAAACCAGTATTCTAGAGGGGAAGTCTCTGACACCAGTCCCTAACACATCCTGCCTTCTTGCTAATTTATGTAATTTTTTTTTTAAATCTGCACAAACATTATGTTACAAAACAATGACCAGTGGGGAAAGTAATGGATGTTCCATTTAGCTGAATCTACAGGGATTAATTACCTCCTTTTCTCCAGAGGGTCATTGCTATCTTAGAGTAGGTAATGAGGCTTTAATAAGTTGTTTTCTCTTCTTCCATCTACCTTTAGCTTGGCTTTTTAATAATCATACTGTCTCCCCTTTTTAGAACGCTGTCTTCTTGCTCTTAGCTAGTAAACAAGTTGCTTCCATTCAAGGCATATTGATCTGTATTCCCACGGCATGTCAATAATCATCGTTATAGATATTGTTCTGTCCAATATGGTAAATCATGATAGAAACACACACAAAATGAACTTCTGTTTGGAAGGATGAGGAAGAGTGGGGGAAGTTTCTAGACCTAAATTTTTGGCAGATCTATGGATTATCAGTGACTTTTTGTTTTCTTCCCTCGGTCTTCTTTTGGGGAGAACGTCAAAGGAAAAAAATTGGTGTAAAGGGATAAGGACAGTTATAATCCCCTCTCCCTTGCAGTAGGATGCTTTTTAAATTCAAAGCACAACTGCAGATGCACGTTGATGCGCTAGATAGTGTGGCCAAGTGAATAGACCACTGCACTGGAACTCAGGAGACCTGCACTCTATTCCTGGCTTTGCCAGTGATGTTGGTCAAGTCACTGTACTGCTTTGTGCCTCGGTTTCCCCATTTGTAAAAACTGGGGAAATGCTGCTGTTTTCCTCTGTAAAGTTCTTTGAGCTCTACTGATGAACACTGCTATAGAAGAGTTAGAGACACAAGGTGGGTGAGGTAATATCTTTTACGGGACCAACTTCTGCTGGTGAGAGAGATGAGTTTTTCGAGCTTACCCCGAGCTCTTCTTCAGAGTAAGAAAGGAGATAAACACATCTTCTTTCCAATATTCAGCATGCCATTGCCACCTGCACTCTGCCTCATTCCGGCCAAAATAATGGCTGCTCCACAGAGTCTCCAGCTGTAAAGAAGGGTAGCGAGTCCAACTGTGATGAGTCGGCTCTAGAGGATTGGAAAGGTGTGGTGTGATGGGAAAGCAAGCACAAGCTCTGAATTACTTCTGGAGAAGATTTATTAGTAGCAATTACTGTGTTGAAATATTGAGATTTTTTCCCCCTTAATCCCATCTACACAGATATCACTTCCTTCAACCTTTCCTTGGATTTGCGTAACTGGTTTTCATACAATGAACTATCACCTAATATTAAATTATTTGCTTTCCAAATGGCCTATTTTTATTAATAAATCATAAGGCAAATGTACTAAAACAAAAGTAACATCCCCATGTATATTTCAATAGAGGAAAAGACATCAGGTACTATAGGAATGAAATATCAAATGCCAAGAAAAAGAGAAACTTAATTCAAATTAAATATTCACTAGGAAACTTTTGTTCACGGCACTAAAAAAATTTTAATACTTAGCACTTATATAGTGATTTATATCTTCCTACTCCCTTACCCAGCTCTCTCCCATACAAATGCAGTTTTTCACTGTCAGTACAAAAACCCAAAGCAAATTAATTTATTTTATGATGGTTCTAAATTTTCAATTTCTGAAAATAAAAATGGGGTTACTGTAATATTAATTTTCATATTTAATTTATTCAACCTTTTTTTGAATTTCCCTGCACTGGAATGCTGCAGAAACCAGCTTGCCAGCTGTAGGTTAACTTTATCCCAGAAGACACAGGGGCCTTGCATGGAGCATACTCAGGAATTGGGCTCTGGTCCTGTAGAAGAGGTCCACAGGGCTGGGAAATCTATAGCTGAATGGAGGCTTGAAGGCAGTGGACTAGAGGGATGGGGGGTCCAAGTCAAGTCCCACTTTTTGTTCCCCTTAAAAGTTCAAGAAAGAAAATCCTATGCAGCTAAGTGGCTGTGAGAACTTCAGGCTCCTTTCATGAGACAAGGTGGGTGAGGTAATATCTGTTATTGGACCAATTTCTATTGGTGAAAGAGACAAGCTTTCAAGCTTATGCAGCGCTCTTCTTCGAGTCTGTGTAAGCTTGAAAGCTTGTCTCTTTCACCAACAGAAGTTGGTCCAATAACAGATATTACCTCACCCACCTTGTGTCTCTAATGTCCTGGGACCAACACAGGAGCAACAACACTACAAACATCCTCCTTTCAAGGTCACATGGTAGTCTTCCCTTCCCTTCCAAAGTGTGATCCTAGAGAGCAAGGGAAAAAAAAAACCTTTCAGTATTCAGAGGGGGTTATTTCCAAAGGTCGTAAGAATAAGATAGAAAATCACAATTAAAATTAACCACACCAAAATTCTTCACAAGTTGATTGGATTCCTCCTTGTTTAGCCAATGACAGAACTGAAGCTGTTCCTGAATTTATACACTTTATTAATGTTACATTAATAAATAAGGAGTTACAGAACTAAAGCAAGATGGTTTATATGACAGTCATAAAGTTAAACCTATGAATTTAACATGAATATTTCAAGATGTATCAAGTTGTGATAATCAAACCTCGTTAATCCATTTAACAAATTCTTATCACAAGGTGATGATTTTTGCAAAATTGTCTTCTCAGTGTAGAATAAAATTATCTACCAGTACTAAAATGATGGCTCTTTTAATAGAACAATTCACTGTTCAATACCTAACTGGTTTCTACAATTATTACACCTTAAAAAGCTCACTAAGGTTTAAGGGATCCCTAAAGCTCGTAGACTATGTCTATACTGCAATTAAAAACCTATGGCTGACCCATGCCAGCTGATTTGGGCTCACAGGGCTTGGGCTAAGGGGTTGTTTGGGAATGAATTGGAGACTGGGCTCTGGGACTAGACTGTGTGCTTTATGTGTGTTTTTTCAGCAGTGAGGTTGCAAATGAAGGTCAAGAGCAGAGACAGAAGCTGTATTTTCTCTTTGCTGTTCTTTTTCCCTTCCCTCTTGTGTGCGTTTGTCTTGTTTTGTACTTTAATGACAGCAACAATAACAACAGCTCCAGCTCGTTTCAACTAACCTCTTCTCTTTTCTCCAAAAGGACAGTTATTACCGTCTTTAATACCAGCTAAGGGCTTGTCTACACTTACAGCGCTGCACCGGTGCAGCTGCGCTTCTGTAGCGCTTAGTGAAGATGTGACCTATGCAAACAGGAGAGCTTCTCCCATTGGTGGAGATTCTCCATCTCCCTGAGAGGCTGTAACTATGTTGACTAGAGAATCCCTCCCATCAGCATAGTGCTGTCTACACCAGGAGTTCAGTCGGTATAACTACACTGAGGCTAGGTCTACACTACCCGCCTGAATCGGCGGGTAGAAATCGACCTCTCGGGGATCGATTTATCGCGTCCCGTTGGGACGTGACAATCGATCCCCGAATCGACGCTCTTACTCCACCAGCGAAGGTGGGAGTAAGCGCCGTCGACGGGAAGCCGCAGAGGTCGATTTTGCCACCGTCCCTACAGCGGGGTAAGTCGGCTGCGATACGTCGAATTCAGCTACGCTATTCGCGTAGCTGAATTTGCGTATCTTAAATCGACCCCCCCCCCTGTAGTGAAGACGTAGCCTGATTTTCCACACCCCTGAGCGAGGCTGTTATACCAACATAAGTTAGTAGCATAGACTGGAGTGAGAGACGGTCAGACAAGGGGAGGTTTCATTTCAACAACATCCATTGTTCCCTTTCCTGTTAGCTGCAGAGAGTCTTTAGAAAGAAAGCCTTATTTAATACTTTACATTTCAAATGCTTGAACTGTTTTTCCTTCTTTTTCTGTATCTTTAGTAAAAGGTTAAAAAAAGATGTTTAATGGTGTGTTTGTCATGGGACTAAACAGGCTGAGATCCATGTATATGAAACCTGAACCTTGTTTAAAACTGTTTAATGTTGGGCAGTTGGAGTCATGTTAACACCTTTGTCTTTTTGGCCCCATATCTTCCATTTAAATTAATACAACTGTCTGAGTAGGAAACAGTTATTTATCAAGAATAGTGAGGTATAATCCTACAGCATTGTGTTTTGTGTTATGGATTCCCAATTATTTCTCAGTACATAGTGAGAAACTGTTAGTAAAAACAAATGTCCATATTGGTCAACTAATACTTCGAGTCACATATATTCTGGAGCACATTTTCTAAGAAAGGATGAAATGCTTTAGCTAAAACAAAGTAGTCACCTAGATAAACATACATCTGAAATATTTTGTTATTTATGACAATGAAATCAACTTTAGATGCAAATTCTCCAGTTTTATTGACAATTTCCAAGTGGTCAACATATCGAAATAGGTAGAAACTTAGTTCAACTCCACGTAACATTATAGCTATGGCACCGATCTGGTATGAAAAGCATTTTTTTCTTGTGGAGTGAGAGATATGGGTTAATAATTTGCTTACTGGCAATAAGGTTTTCAGTGGCCTCTATAGGTTGGCCACGATGAAGCTCAGTTCTTTCTTATATCATAGCCAAATGGTTCTCACCTTTGAACAACTTACTGTGGCCAACAGAGTTTAAGAATGTTAAAACAACTACGTGCTAAACATAGATATCAGTATGACTCAAGAAGGAATGGTAAAAATTAAGTTTAATAAATTAAACTGGAAAGATGTCCTGCTTCTCTACTAGACTGTGAATCTATGACACACGTTTTATGGGATGAGTAGTGAAAGATCTTTTCTTGAGAGGCTGTACATGCTTATTGGGTAACAAGCCATATCTGTTTTCTCTCATGTTGCAAAGGTAGTTATAGAAACTGTGAAAGGTTGTAGCAGTAAATGGTTCTCCAGGCATCAGACAGTGTTGTGGCTAATCAACAATATTTCTTTTCATATATGACACGTAATTGAGCCTCAGAATTTGATATATACAGCCTTTCAAAATGTATCACCATTTGGTAGGTGACACATAGTAATTACTTTATTTAATTTATCCTTCCAATGAACTTAGATGCCACAGTTCTGGACCTGGTGTAAACCTAAAAAGAACTACAAACACCAAAAAAAAAAGTTATTTTAATACACTATTTATTACAAGGCACATGAAGAATACTTAATATAACTTTAGGAAATTTATTAATGTCTTATGTTAGTTTAATTTTTATTCACTGTGTGAGATTGTTGCATGATTTACCTTTGAAATATATCACATAATAAATTATAAAGATTCCCAATTACTGTGCTTTCAACATTTATTTCCTGTCTCCTGCTCCACAGTTCTTTTTCTTTCTTTTTGATTGGGTTCTTCCTTCTTGTCCAGTTGTCCTTGTGAGCCTGGAAAGAGAGCGTGCAGGGCAGAGTTTTAGCAGAATTCCAATGCAGTTCACAATTCTCAATACAAAAAGCCAAAGGATGTTAAATAATTAAAGGCAGCACAGAATGATCTCTTCAATCAATTGACAAAATCATATTTAATTTTTTTTTCCAAATTATTTGTGCATTACAGAGCTTCTATCCAGTTCAGGTAATGGGGCAAAAAACATAACTATAGAATTATTGGCAATCTCATAAGGGTGTATTTGGCCAGGACTGTGCTGTCCCCATATTCTTCAATGGGACTTTCACCTCTCCCAAGCCTCACCCAGGTTCCAAAACTATCAAATAAATCCTATTCCTAAACCCAAATTCCCAGATTTCCCCTTGACAACTATTACACAATGCAGTTCCAAATTCTTAATACAAAACCAGCAGGGGTTAAGAGAGACCATGAAAAATTAATTGACCTATATTCAAAGTCAATGAAAAAAAGGAATACTATACTGATCAATTCATTCCAAAATTGCCAGAGAAACCTCTCTGTTTGAACTTGCCAGCAACTGCTGCAGAATCTCTTGTCTGGAATTCTGCAGCCACGTCTTGTGACTTGCTATTGGAGACAAGTTTGAAAGAGCATGATGGGCCAGGAATCTCTTCAGAGGTTTTTGAGGGCACCATGAATAGTGACTGATGAGACCTGCACCCTACTTACCGAATGCTTCTGCTGACCAGCTGGCTAAAGTAGCATAATCTAAGGGAATAAAGGGCTGAGGATTCTGATTACAAGGTGGACAGTAGGCTAAAGTAGCCCAATGCCGAGAACTAATGGGCAAAGATTCAGACCCTGATTACAGGGAGGTGTCACTGCCCAAAATTACTAATATGGCCCTAATCCGCCATTATCAAGGAGAAATGCAACCTATATCCAAATTAAAGACTAGCCAGCTAGAGGAGCGTAATGCTAAGTGAGCAAAAGGGCAGAGAGCTGACCCTGAATTACAAGGTACCAAAGGGCTCTATGCATCCCATAAGAGAGGCTTGTGATGTGCACCTGAATTTCAGGGTTGTCACACTGACTAGACTGCCAACAGGGCATAATGCCAAGAGAGGAGGAGGGCCGAGAGCTGAACCCGAATTGCAGGGAGGTCACACTGCTGAGGGGTCCAAAGAGCTCAACAAGCAACAGGAAAGTTACTTGCATCTTAATTACAGGAGAGTCACTCTCACTAGCTGGCGAAAGCAGAGTAATGCCAAGAAAGAAAATGAGCAGCCGCCTGTACCCTCATTACTGGGAGGTCAAGGTACCAAAGAGCTCAGTCTCCCTCAGAAGTGAGCAGGAGGTGACATGCACCTAATGACAGAGCAGTTACTCTCATTAGCCAGCTAACAGAGCATAAAGTCAAAAGGGCAGAGACTTGAACCATAATTACACGGAGGTCGCACTGCTCAAGGTATTAAAAGGCTCAGTATCCCCATGTAGTGCAGACACACACCTGAGCCAATTAGAGAGGGCTTACTGGCCTAGAGTCACCGTCCTTCTCCTCCATCTTCAGTGACGTTTTCCTTTGGAGCTGGAGAGGCCTGGCCTGGAGGAGGGAGCTGCAGGTTACATGCAACCTTCTGTGTGGATACGGCAGTGGCTCCACATTGCTGAGTAAAGGTGCTGCCTAGGGGGTGAGGGATGGAGTTCACCCCCACTTCCTCTTCACTTCCATCTGCCACTGCAACCCCAGCACGAAGTCCCACCCGCCGGCTTCTTCCTGCAGGGGGCCAGCCCATCCCAGTGGTAGTGCAGAGGCTACCGGCCCACCCCAACCTCTTCCTCCAGGGGGGCAGACCATCCTTTCCTGCCATCTCAGTACCAGTGCAGAACCTACCTTGTCTTCTTCCCCAACAGTACCTAGCCATCCCCTGATGCCCATGCTTCAGCACCAAGCCCACCTCAGCTTCTTCTTCCCCACCAATGCCAGCCCATCCCACACTCCCTGGTAGAGGTCCCTGTCAGACCGGGGGAAATTTGGCCTTTCAGGTTGCTGGGGAATGAATTGTTAGTGATAGTACCAAATATTATAATCCCAATAGTATAGTTTTGGAATAAGTGTTTACAGGGGACATACAAAATCACATTCAAGATTATTTGCAAACTTTGACTTTCTTATTGCAATAGGAATTCAAGTAGCAGCACTGCTTGGAGTTTAATGGGAACATAGGGTTAAAATAGCAGCTGAATACACTTCAAACACTAATTTGAATTCCTTTAGCTTATTGCAGAATGCTTGTCATATTTGTCTCACCCACTCTCCAGTTATATTGCCAGCCAAAATCCATCTGAACTGTAGCTATGGATTGATGGTGTAATTTATGTGTCTGGCTAATAGATAATAATGGATTTATGGAATGAATGATGCTAGGCTTCAATAATAAAACTGCATGAGATTAGAAGGACTTCTTTTTTTTATTCTTGCCCAAATGGCAATCCTCTGAATTCCCTTCTGCCCCCTTTCAGCCTAACCCAGGGTTCACTTCCACAGCCCTGATTTACTTTTACACCTTTCTTGGGTATGTTGATTGAGGTAACAGCCTGACAAAGAGGAGCAAATAAAGACACTTATCACAGGGCATACTGTGTGTTGCACTATCTAAGTCATGTAAAGGCTTCAAGGACCTCATTGTTATTAGGTTTGTTTAGTTGGTTGGTTTGGGCTTTTAGATCCAAGATATATAACAGCCATATATATTTGTATTGCTACCAGACATGGATATATTTGCTTTCCCCCCTTAAATAAAAAAAAAAACAAATGATAGGTTACCTTTCTGAAATGAGTTAGAAGGTGCTAGCCCATGAAGCCAGCATCAGACTTGGCGTTAATTAGAATTCTTGGTGATGGTTCCTAAAATAGAGACACCTGTGAGCTGAAATATGGCAGCTCATTAACGGTGGCGAGCTCAGTTCCACTATGGTTTTAATCAGGAAGTCCATCATAGACAAATCAAACTGCAGGGAAGATAACTTTTAGGTAAGCAGAATGCATGGTGTTTAATCAGCAGAAATGGAGCCTGCACCAACAGATGCTTTGAGATGTTTAGCCAACTTTAAAGCAGGTTAACTAGCAACAACCTATATCATATCTTGAATATGCTGCCTTAGCAGATCTTTTGTTTAGACATCAAAATCCTTTCTTTTTCCAGGTGCACAAAATGGCTCTGGCTGGGGAATCCTAGAATGGAACTTTGCAGAACGAGAGAATGTGTCATCCCGTCAAATTACAGGCCTTTCTGTCACATGGAATTAAGAGGCCAAATCCTGCTCACCTTACTCAGATGTGCAGTCCCATTTGGGGCCCAATTTTGCTTTAACGTACACGGGCGTAAAATCTTCAGTAAACGTATTGAATGGAGCTACTCCAGGTTTATATTCACATAACCGAAAGAAGAATTTGGTCCAATGGGATTTGAGTAAGTTAAGCATGATTTGGCCCAATGTATTGGACAATGGACTTCTTTTTTAAAAAAAGGGGTGTAATTTAGAGTCCCTGTTACACTCGATGAAGCTGATGGAATTTTGCAATTCTCCCATGCTGGCTGGTCTCTGGGGTGCAACACGGCAGCTGTTTAAGTGCACTTAATCAAAATAGGCCATGTCTACATTACAAAATTAAGTTGACCTAACCTACGTCAGCATACAGCTGCTGCAGTAATTACATCACTTGTGTGTGTCTACTGTTTGCTCCGTGTGTCGGCAGTGTGCATCCCCACCAGCAGTGCTTGTATCGGTTGTGCTGTCAGTGTGAGGCAT
Source organism: Emys orbicularis (assembly GCF_028017835.1). Lineage (NCBI taxonomy): Eukaryota > Metazoa > Chordata > Testudines > Emydidae > Emys > Emys orbicularis. Next base: position 108,641,767 of record NC_088690.1, on the reverse strand, counting down.
TGTGGGACGGCTCCTCAAAGCCAGTAACAGTCAACATAAGCAATGCAGTGTCTACACTGATGCTGCATTGACCTAACTACATCAACCTTGACTCTACGGCACTCGTGGAGGTGGAGTTATTAAGTCAGCATAGGGGGCAGTTACGTCAGAGAAAGCAAAATTTAAGTGTAGACACTTCCATAGTTAGGTCGATGTAAGCTGCCTTGCGTCAGCCCAACTCTGTTGTGTAGACCAGAACTAAGTGTCTTGTGTAAAATGAGTTGGCAGCTCCTAAGATATACAATAGTTCCTTCCTTTTCTGGTGGGTAGATGCTAATGGTTAGAGCTGGAAGTCAGAACACCTGAAATCTATTTCTGGCTCTGCCATGGCCTCACCTTGTGACCTTGGGCAAATGTCTTGCCTTCTTCAGGCCTCAGACTTACTTGTCTGCAAATCCTGTTTTAATATCGCTTCCCTGCCTAACAGGGATGTTGTGAGGTTTAATGAACTGCACATGCTAATAGTTTGAATAGTGTGCAGTAAATAAGGCATGGGGACCACACACTGAACAATGAGGAGAAAACAAAATATTGATTAGTGACTTATTAAGTGTGCACTGTCCAGCCTATGCAATGAATAAGGCAGGGGTCCTGTGTAAAAAATAGTATGTGGTCATGTAATTAAAGACTGTTTCATAATACATACATACAAGGGATCCAACTTAAGGTTGCACAGGCAACCTTAATTCTGGCATTTCCTAATTTTTGAATGCTTGACTTTGCAATCTAAATAATGTTCTTTTAACATAGCTTTTGTGTGGGGCACAGAGTATATTGACAATATATTTACTTAAACTAATTTAATCTTTATGCAACATCTTTGGGTTCAAAGTTTGGCCCTGATTTTCCGAGTTGCACGTGCACAATTGTGCAGGTAAATAATGCGATGGCATCTTTGCCTGCATCAGTGTGTGGAAGCATCTTTGCCTTTTGAATCTTTCTTTTTTTTTTAATGTCAGGAAACGCTCAGTGGGTGAAATCCACCCCTGTGCAGAGGGCTAATACCATGTTGGTAATCTTCCTAAAGGCTTAAGTGGTGACTACCTGCATACAATAAAATTTCACCCAGTATGTTTAAGCTGACAAGAGCGCTCCTTGAGAGAATAGTGAGGGACCTCTCTATTCTCCAGGTAGTATTGAGGAGCACAGTGTCAGTGGGCAAACCTGCCATTGGCTATGTGTGGGAAGCAGAGATCAAATTCAAATGCCCATGACCCATGATTGGTACTACCACAATGCAAATAATAAATAGTAACACAGGAGTGTCAGATGGTTCCATGCCCTGGTGAAGAGTGCAGGTCATGTGGTCAGATCACAAGTCAGAGGTGCATGCTGGGCATCTCCCAAGCTATAAGTGACAGCCTCAGTTTCCCCATATATGGCAGCCTGAGGATTCCTTCTCAACATGTGTTCCATGGTTTCCCAGACACACCCCGTCTTTCCCACTACTGCCATTGCCCTGCTGACTTTCTTTATCTAGGCATAAATCCCTGGGGAGCAGGGAAGGTGGAGAATATAGGAAAATGTTGGGTCTGTTGTCAACTTTGGTTGTGGAGAGAAATCTTGGAACTCTCCACATGGTGTGTGTTGTCTACCTGGCAGCTCAGCAGAGCAGCCATACACAACCCTGTTGCCGGTGTGGAGAGCTCAGAGCTGCATACAACCTGCAGTGGGGGGAGGGGGAGAAACCCAGTGACGTGGGAGGCTGGTGGGCACAGCCTTCATGGTGGACCAGTTCTGACCCCAGTGTAACCAAGAAACATTTCTATAAGTCATGATTTGCATTGAGGGCATTTTACCCCTGTTTGAAACTAGGGTTACCTGCACTCGGGCAAACCATGGCTTATGGGATCTTTGGCTACGTACACCAGTGGGTTTTATGCAGGCTCAGCTACTGGTAACTAGCCAGTGATGGCTGTGATGGGGACAAATCCCTAATGTAGAGAAGCCCTCGGAAATAACTGGTCAGAGCTAATTTAAAAAATATGCTGTTAGTGAACAAAAGAGTCTATTCTAATTCCATCTGAAATGACAGATTTTAGGTCCATTCTTGCTCAGGCTCTTTGTCATATTACTGTTGAAGGCAATATAGTCCCAGGACAGCCATTGAGAAGCACTGGCAAGAGTTTATGAAGGAGCAGTTATGGATGGAGAACTGAGTCCTGCAGTACATGAGAAAAGCTGCCATTGTGAATGCCCAGACTTGAAGGTGATGGTGAGTCAACTGAGAAATGAGAAAAGAAGGATCACAACTAACCCAGAAAACGGCTCCAGGATTCACTCTAAAGTGAGTGACAGGTTGCATATGAGTAATGGACTTGTGCAGGGTTGGATGAGGTATGTAAGGCAGTAGAAAATGTGGCTCTATTAATGTAAAGGGGAATAATAAAAGCCAGGGGGATTTTTGAATTCAGTCGTGAAGTGGAAAATATATGAAACTAGCCTATTTTAAATTAAATTATTCTGTAGCAAATATGAGAGCAGCTGAAGATAAATAATATGTTCAAGAATTCTTGAAAGACCTGGCAAAACTGAGAAGGCCCAGGAGTTGTTTATATCAGGTATGTAACTGGGCCTTTTGTCATTGCTTACAGTTTACATTTTCACTGTGCAAGCAAGAGCCAGTGGAGGTTAATAAAGTGACAAGGGAGGAGAGATTATTTTGTTGGAATATTTTAGAAGCGGGGCATCTGTAAAGATCCCATCAATTTTGACACACCAAGGTTTCATTCTGAATAGCTAAAGGACTGATCTCCTTGAAACTGGATTCCACATCATAAATTGTCTGAGTTCCTCAAAATAAAAAAATAAAAAAGTTTTCCTCTGCCAATTCTAAAATAAATTAGCTCATCCTGTGTCCTGATGAGGGGTTACCTGTGAAATTACTGATGTTGGCTACTATCAGAGACAGGTTACTGGACTGGAAGGATTCATAGTCTATTTCTCTATAGCCATTTCTGCATGAGACAACTCACCTCTGTTGGCTATTGTCCTCAGAGGAGCACTTTGTGTATCTTTACTTACACTTAGCCCTGCCCACCTAACCCAGCAGAGAGGAAAGGAGAGGGGTTTGTTCGGGGAGAGGTTCTGGAGAAGGTGATTCCCAGTTTTTGGTTTTGGGTGGAAATCATCACATCGGGAAGTCCTGACTGTGCATCGTTTTGAGTGGTTTAGATTAGGGCTTTCGATTAATTGCAGTTAATTCACGTGATTAACTCAAAAAAATTACTTGCAATTAAAAAAATTAATTGTGATTAATCGCACTGTTAAACAATAGAATATCAATTGAAATTTACGACATATTTTTGGATGTTTTTCTACATTTTCAAATATATTTGCAATAAAAATAATAAAATATAGTGAGCAGTGTATACTTTGTATTCCGTGTGGTAACTGAAATCAATATTTGTACTCTAAAAATGATAAGCAAAAGAAATAGTATTTTTCAACTCACCTCATACAAGTACTGTAGTGCGATCTCTTTATCGTGAAAGTGAAAATTACAAGTGTAGATTTTTTTGTTACATAACTGAACAAAAACAAAATAATGTAAAACTTTAGAGTCTACAAGTCCACTCAGTCCTACTTCTTGTTCAGCCAATCGCTCAGACAAACAAGTTTGTTTACATTTATGGGAGATAATGCTGCCTCCTTCTTATTTACAATGTCACCTGAAAGTGAGAACAGGCATTCACGTGACACTTTTTTAGTCAGCATTGCAAGGTATTTACATGCCAGATATGCTAAACATTCATATGCCCATTCATGCTTGGGCCACCATTTCAGAGGATATGCTTCCATGCTCGTTAAAAAATAATGCATTAATTAAATTAAAGTGCTTTAATAATAAAATAAAATAAAATAAAATATAATAATATTGTAATATTTATATTATCATATTAAATATTATATTATAATATAATATTAGCATAATATAAATATATTAATTAATATTATAATATTATATTAACTAAAGTAATGTGGTAACATAATAATTAACGTGCTTTAATAATAATGCATTAATTAAATTAATTAAAGTGCTTCACATTGCATCATGCATTCCCAACCTTTTCTTTTCTTTTCTTTTTTTGGGGTGGGGGAAGAGGGCTTGTAAGTAGCACAGCTAGTTCTGCCCATGCTGCATTGATGGATTCACTTGCTCTTTGAAATTCACTCTGCTCCTCTAGAGCCTTTCATTGAAGTGACCTGCACACCCAGTAAGAGTTTTTAAGACATGTTGAAAAAGAACACGTTGTGACGTTGCACTCGATATGACTTTATGAAAGTATGCTGATGAGTGTGAATATAATGTAACTAAAATATACTTCATGCAAAAGGTCTCTTGTAAGGTATCATTACAAAGCTTATAATCTGCTGAGTGTGGTCATCCTTTTTGTATAAATGTATCACTCTTGTATCTGAAACTAGAAATATGAAATATAACTCTGAGGGCCTATTGTAATTATGCAAAGTGTGGGCCATTAATAGTGGTTTGGAATCTTGATGGCTCCCATTAACCAGGACTGCACTAATAGAAGTGGGATGAAATTTAATAGTGAAAAGTGCAAGTTCATGCACTTAGGGACTAATAACAAGAATGTTTGCTATAAGTTGAAAGTGATAGAGGAGGAGAAAGAGCTGGGTGTATTGGTCGATCACAGGATGACTATGAGCCACCAATGTGATGTGGCCATAAAAAAGCTAATGCAATTCTAGGATGCATCAGATGAGGTATTTCCAGTAGAGATAGGGAAGTGTTATTATCATTATACAAGGTACTGGTGAGACCTCAACTGGAATACTGTGTGCAGTTCTTGTCTCCCATGTTTAAGAAAGATGAATTCAGTCTGGAACAGGTGCAGAGAAGGGCTACTAGGATGATCAGAGGAATGGAAAACCTACCTTATGAGAGGAGACTTAAGGCGCTTGGCTAGTTTAGCCTAACCAAATGATGACTGAGGGGAGATATGATTGCTTTCTATAAATACATCAGAGGGATAAAGACAGAGGGGGAGGGGAGGGAGAGAGAAGAGTTATGTAAGTTAAGGACCAATGATGGCACTAGAACAAATGGATATAAATTGGCCATCAACAAGTTTAGGTTTGAAATTAGATTAAGATTTCTAACCATCAGAGGAGTGAAGTTCTGGAACAGCCTCCGGAGGGGACTGTGCGATGTGTTTTTTTCCCAGTGGGGAAGTATGTTTGTTCATATCCAAAAGGGACGAGCTACCTGAGCCCAAGACAGTCCTTGCTGCAGGGTGATGGTGAAGAATTCAAGCAGGAAGAAAGAATATAGACCTAATTAGATTCCTGGAGGTCAGATGATGCAAATAAAGTGACCTCTCCAGAGATGCACATATTTTGCATGTACGAGAGGAAATTGGAGTCAAGCAGCAAGGCTGTAATAAAATGGAGATAGCAGTGATTGCTCTGAGTAATCTGATTCAGTTTGCATAACTGATAATGGTTTGGCTCTATGGGGGTTTGCACTATGGTGCCTGGCTCTGGGGTTCTGAATCACTCCTTGTCGTACATACTATTTCAATACATTTCCTGCTGTGTGATTTTTTTCCACTTGCAAATCAAAGTAATTTCATTTTGATGGAATTGACCATTACAGCCGTGTTTTGTATGTGATATTTCTCTACCAGATGTGCCCATGGCCGCCCTGCTCTCTACGGTTTGTTAATGAGGAAAGGTTTAATGGCAGCAAGACAAAGGGTATTTGCTAAAAGGGGGGGGGGGTGTAGTTTCCTCTGCTGTTATTTACAGGGGTTATCATTAGCAAGGCAACAGCTGCTTACAGTCACTACAACGCAATGTAGGAGATGCCAGGGCTTTTCCTTCTTCTGAGAATAAGCAATCAGATGCTATGGTACTGAGCATGGTATAAATTGCTTAGCTAGATGGATGGATGTGCACATGCAGCCTGGAAGTGTGTTCAGTCTTGGTGCACTCCCATGCTCCCCAGAAGTACACGGTGTGTCCCTGGCTGGGTCGACCCCAACATTTCTCTAAAAATCAATCCCCGTTGTTCTAGTGCTGGTGCAGTTCCACAGATGGCAGCTATGGTAGAAATGCTCATGTAGACTGGGTGCAGGTGTTTGTAACCATGCTCATGGTAAGTCTAGACAACAAGTTGGCATCAATGCCAGTGGCTGGTCTACATAGTGTTTCGCCCTTTGTTAGCCGTGGTGTTAGGCTACTGGAAGAATTTCACCCAAACTTCAGCTTAGACAAGGCACTGTGTGTGTGAGTGCATGTGTGGCTTTTTTGTGTTGGAGTTTCCATCATTTCGTAAAGTTACAGCTTTATGAATGGCCTGCTAAACCCAAGGTTGTGCGTTCAATCCTTGAGGGGGCCATTTAGGGATCTGAGGCAAAAATCTGTCTGGGGATTGGTCCTACTTTGAGCAGGGGGTTGGACTAGATGACCTCCTGAGGTCCCTTCCAACCCTGATATTCTACGATTCTATGAACATTGGGTCGCTATTCTCATCTCTACTTTTCCAAAGGCAGAAAAACAGAGCAAAAAAAAGCTAAAAAGAAAAAAGTTCCCATTTAAAACTTGCTAGAAGTCTGCAAACTTCTAGACAGGTCCCAGTATTGTAAACCAGCAAAAATAAAATGTTAAGACTGTTTTGTAAAACATCCACCTCTTAAATAAATTACCAGATAGGAGTCCAAGGAAACAGAACAGATTGAATTTAAGAGCATAATGTTTGTGTAGTTCGATGTAGTCATAAGCCTCTAGTCTTTTCCAGACTTTATATTTGGTTATTTGTCCTGCATTCCTTGTGAGACATGTGTGTGCAGTGGGTGAGTGCTTGTGGATTTAGTCCATGTGGCCAATGCATAAGTGAGCATCCCACGAGTGCAGTAAGTCTCTGCGTATTCAGTAAATACATCAGAACTGGATAGTCTCAGCTTGCTTGCCAGATGCTTCTGAATGCAGCAAAGAAGAAAAGCAATCGAGATTATCTGCAGCGCTAATAGCAAAGAATGAAGACGATTGTTGCTCCAATAAGGTGCATCCCAAACCCAGCACAGCCCTATATTGTCATGTCCTCAAGTGCATTACATTATTAGCACCATGGACCCTTTTGTGCTTTGATAACAAGGTGGGCCTAAGAGACATTCTAGTGTTAAAGTTCACTTCCAATTGGCTTGGTTTTTTGGATAGTGAAAGGAGAAAAGATACCAGCCAAATATACTTGCGACTGTGTTACATATTTTGAAGCTTAATCTCATTTTCTTTTGAGAAAACATTTTAAAGTGAATGTAGTGAATGGAAAATGTCCAGTGTCACAATGGGAACCACACAGTAGCACATTGAATGGTTACATCATAAATGCAGGACCAGAGGCAATGCATGGGGGGGAGGGTATATGGGGTCATGTACCCCCACCCCCCGAATTTCCGCTTGGCTTGTACAGAGCATGCTTACATGGACTGAGCATGCTCAGGAACACCTCTGATGCCAGTTGCCCTCACTCTGCCCCCGCACTATTGGCAGGCATGGGTCGTCTCTGTGCTAGGCACCTAACAGGACGTGTCTCTGACATGCAGGGACATGTTGGACTGGTGAGGGGGGATTTTAGCTGCATGTATTGATTTTGTGGATCTGCCAAAATTACTGGGAAAAATTAGGAGTAAAATCAAATCCATCCTTTCCCCTTTGCTCCAGTCTCTCTTCCAGTCTCATAACCACTCCATTTATCCTCACACTTTCCTCTGTGCTGATCCTTTGTTTGGAACAGATCCCCTCTTCCTGCAAACATACTTCTTCTGTGTAGATTTATAATGTTAATTTCCCATTCAACGGAAAGAAAAACACCAGCAAACTTGCTCTATCCCACGCTCAGAGCAGCCATTCCATTCCCTGCCCATCCATGTTTTCTGTGCCAAATGTCCAGAAAGTGGCCTGCATTTAATGGGAGCAATTAGTGCCCATTCATTTGCCCCCATAATTCAATTGTGATACAATCCAGGATACTTGCACGTTTTCCTGTCAGCACCTATCATGTGTGCAAGTTAAAGCTGTAAGTACTCTGATTTGCACCTGGGCTTCTGTGTGAAAATGCAGCATCAATTTTGCAGTTGTAAAGTTCACTTGCAAACACAGACTCCATGCCTTAGTCCGTTTAAAAATGCACCAACCTGTGTCTGTTCTGAACTGCCTGCACAACTTAGATTGTAAACTCCATATAGCAGAATGTGCCTCTTCCTCAGTATTTTGTACAGTTCTCTTGGAAGCCCCTACTTATGTCTGTTCATTGGTCTCTTGGGTACATCAGATATCATGCGCAGCCACAGAAACTGGCTCTGAAGAACACTAATAACACTGCTCTACAGCCAAAATGCTTCTGAAATAAATATAGTCAAACTTTACTAATTCTGGGTCACTGAGAACGAAAATGATGCTTAAAATTGTTGATTGGCTCTAGTTTTCAAGATATGCTATTGGGTCAGTATATACGACCCTGGACTTGGGAATGGTGGAGGATAAGTGAGTTATAAAGGGAAGGGATCTCAATTTAAACCAGAAATGACTAAAATACATCTTTGACTGGATCTATGACTGGGTTTGGACAGTACTTGCTTTTTAGGCAAAACAATGAATGATGCAATCTGAAGCTGGTATTGTGTTATACATGATATGAATTGCATCATGTTATTCCTAAAAGTCATGGATGATGCAATCATAACAAAGCTTACATCACTCTGCTGAACCAATTGCCCTATATCAGCTCTAGAAATCATACAGTGTCGTGCTCTCTTATTTGTCAGTGTTTGATTTTGCAAAGGGACACATTTCTGTTTAGCCAAAGTGAGCAGAGATGCCTCGTACTTGTGTGAACAGTGCAGATAACTTCTGCTATGTTTGTGGTGAAGTGACTTTTGCATCACAAAAGCGCAGTATAACCACTATGGTTAAGAAAGCCTATCACCTTTATTTTGGCTGCAAAATTGGAGATCAGGACAAGAGGTGGGCCCCACACATATGCTGCAACACTTGTGCAACAAATCTTCACCAGTGGTTGAACAGGAAAAGGAAGTCTATGCCTTTTGCAGTGCCAATGATTTGGAGAGAGCCAACAGATCATACCAGCAATTGTTACTTCTGCATGGTGCCTCCAGTTGGGAAAGGTGTGTCAAAGAAGAAAAAGTGGACTGTGCATTATCCAAACATTCCATCAGCTATACGCCCAGTACCCCACGGAGAAGGACTGCCGGTTCCTGATGCACCAGAATCATTCTCACTTGAGTCAGACGAGGAAGAGGAAGAGGATGAAACTTCTGGTCCTGAACCATCAATGTCACAGGACCCACATTTTCTCCCATCCTCCTCCTCTGAACCACACCTCATAACACAAGGTGAACTGAATGACCTTGTCAGGGATTTGGAACTACCCAAGAGTAAGGCAGAGCTGTTGGGCTCCAGATTACAGCAGTGGAATCTCCTGGCAGGTGATGTTAGGGTTTCCATGTTCTGTGACCGTCAAAAGGATCTTGTCCCATTCTTCTTCATGGAAGGTGATCTTGTAGCCTGCAACAACATTGATGGTGTGATGGCAGCCCTCAACATCGTTCACGATCCAGATGAGTGGAGCCTGTTCATTGATTCATCGAAGACGAGTCTTAAAGCTGTTTTACTGCATAATGGCAATGTTTTGCCATCAATTCCAGTTGGTCATGCAGTCCATATGAAGGAAACCTATGACAACATGAAACAACGTTTGAGGTGCATAAACTATGACCAACATCAGTGGCAGCTTTGTGGCGATTTGAAGGTTGTTGCTCGCTTGCTTGGTCTGCAGACTGGATACACAAAGTACTGCTGTTTTCTCTGCGAATGGGATAGTCGTGCAAGAGATTCCCACTACATCAAGAAAGATTGGCCAGTCTGACAGTCATTGGAGCCTGGGAGGAAAAGTGTTCAGCATCCACCACTTGTTGAATCAAGGAAGATTTTGTTACCACCCTTACACATCAAGCTGGGTCTGATGAAGAACTTTGTCAAGGCCATTGACAAAACACAAGCAGCTTTCAAGTACCTCCGTGGAAAATTTCCAAGGTTAAGTGAAGCTAAGATAAAGGAAGGTGTCTTTGTTGGTCCTCAGATTCGTGAACTTCTTCGAGATGATGCATTTGACCATGCACTGCGTGGCAAGGAAAAGACAGCATGGAAAGCCTTCCAGTTAGTGGCAATAAATTTTCTCGGAAACAACAAGGCAGACAACTACAGGTTGTTGGTGGAAAACCTCCTCAAGGCATACAAAAGCCTTGGTTGCAACATGTCACTAAAGATACATTTTTTGCACTCTCATCTAGATTTTTTTCCACCAAACTGCGGAGCAGTGAGCGACGAGCACGGCGAGCGATTTCACCAGGACATTGCAACAATGGAGAAAGGCTATCAGGGCAAATGGAGCCCATCGATGCTTGCAGACTATTGCTGGACAGTGACAAGAGATGCTCCATTTAATGAATACAAGAGACAAGCCAAGAAGCGCCGAGTAGACACTGAATAGGACTAAACTATGTACAGAATAGTTTTTTGCCTTTTGTTTCATAATAAATTTTATTTATATAAGCCTTTTGCTGATTTTTAAGGTGTTACATAAACAGGACAGGTGAAATGTTATCATGTAAAGCAACCATAAACACATGAAAAGACTTAGGTTTACAATTTATGATTAAAACTCTACTATCTACACAATATACATAGACATAAAATGCAAAAACTTAAATATCTTAGAAACAGTAGCCAATCAGTTGTTTTAATTGTCATATTTGAATTCAGCACATCAAAATACATAATAAATAGCACATTTTATCTCTGAAGCAGACGACATCTCAAAAATCGTAGACCAGTGTAATTGCAAAACAAATTACACGGAGACAGCGTAGTTCCAACAGTGGTAGTACGGTTCACTTCGCTTATTCAGTCAGATCAAGCGGTAGCGAGGATACAAACTAAATCTGCATCGCTGATGGCACGTGAAAGGGTTAAATGAATCCTTGCCATCACAAATGAGAGCTGTATCATTCCTGCTGCAGAGTGAAAAAGCAAGACCTAAATAAGGAGCCAATGGAGTTATAACCAGTCAGATCTAGCAGCTCAACTTGTAGACACCAAACTGTATAATTTCTCTGGTTTTCATTAATTTTCCCCTTCTGGTGTGTCCTAACAAGTGAGGTAACACACACTGGATTAACGCTGCCCTTTCTTTGTTTTGAGTCTTCTCTTCTTCACTCCCACAGAGAGAAGGTAATTGCAGAGGGCTCTTTAATCTAACTGACAAAGGCATAATGAGAGCCAAAGACTAGAAGTTTAAGTTAGAATAACTCAAATTGGAAATCAAATTCTTTTTTTAACAGTAATGGTAACTAATTATTGGAACAGCTAATCAAGGGCTATGGTACATCCTCAGCTCTTGGAGCCTTTGAATCAAGATTGGGTATCTTTCGAAAAGATATGCTGTAGTTTTTGGGCTCCCTGTAGAAATTACTGGGTGAAACGCTATAGCCTGTGTTATGCACGGGCTTGGAAGGATAAGATTTTTATCGGTAAATATCAGTAAATGTTCATTTCATCATATACACTCATACCAACAGACAAATAGTTTCATCAATAATAATCAGAATTTACAGATAGGCAATGCTGCTTGAGAACGTATTGGAATTTCATTTAAAGCTATTTGCTTTGTATATTTCGACATATAATGTTGACAATTTGTGTTTTAACAGTTGTAAAGCTTTAACCTTTTGAATCTCAATGTCTGCTGTCATTAAATAATTATTGTTTGTCCCACTCCCCATCATTTTTCTGGGTTGTGAAAATTGTAATTGGATAAAAATTGAAAAAATGCTTAAAATTAAACATCCATGTTACTTGTGGAAATTATTTAAAAAAAAAAAGAAGAACTCTGCCAAGCCTACCTATGCAAGAGGTCAGATTAGATTATCATAATGTTCCCATCTGGCCTTAAAATATATGAATCTATAGTCCAGATCCACAAATGATGTAAATCAGAATAACTCGATTTACTATATGCTGATTTACGTCAGCGGAACATCTGGCCCTATGAATCTCTCTAACCATTTCCAGCTTTCTGATAGAACTCAAAGTTGCTTAGCATTTAATTACTTAACAAGAACTTAGTGATGAGTGCCCTAGAAATACCCTGGGAAGATAGCTACACACTGAAACATATCATTTATTAAATGTGTATGTCTGTTACACACTGCCATCCCTGATGGAACCAAAGAACCCTTGGTAGTTCTGTCATTTCAGCTGAAGAAGAACCTCCATTAGCTGCTATCCTTCTACAATCTCACAGTCAGTAGAAAGTGCAGCCATTATGCCTGGGAAGAGGACTTACACTGCAGACTCTTAGCTGGGTTTAGTGTTGCTAAATATATCACTCAGTCTTTTACATGAAACTATAGGCAACGAAGGCCAGCATGCAATACAAAATCTCTTCGGAAATATATAGTAACAAGCATTAGGTTCTAAACACAAGGTGGATCCTGTAGTGTGGACCATGGTGAAAAATATCAAGTGTATTAAAAATAGTTTTTGAAAGAAATAAAATGTTTTTGTTTCTTTTTTCATTGGGCATTTAAAAAGTGCTGGACTTCAGCTTCTGGATGCATTACCCTACCCATGCTGTTTATTGCAAATGTAATTGTAGACACCACTCTAGGGAAAGCTTTTAGAAGAGAATTTACGTGCATTTTCCTCTTTCTTGCCTTCAATGTCCACTCCTGATGGCAAGAGTTAATCAAAACATGGCACTGTTTTGTAAAATGATGACATGATTAACCAAGGGAGGAAAACTTTGCTTTCTTTATTATTTAATGTTGGAGAGACAGTTCTTGTTGCTTTCTGCTCTGTGGTATCACTCTTAACGATATATTTAATACACTTGTCCGAATCTGAGCCCAGTGCTGGCAGAAAAGATTAAGCAGGGGACAGCATGACTGGAAATAGACACAAAAAAGTGAGCACACAGAAAGAAAGTCAGATGCGTGGGGATTGGATAAGGTTGGCATGCTGCACCTTCAAGTAATTTTGTTTCCAGTACAGTAGCTTTCCCCTCAAAGGTATAATTACCAGGGTAGCTGCCTGGCTGGCTTTTTGTAAATGTCCTGGGTGTGTCATATGTAAGACATGGGAGATAATTGTCCCACTTTACTTGGTACTGGTGAGGCCTCAGCTGAAGGACTCTGTCCAGTTCTGGAAAGTTTTGGAAAGATGTGGACAAACTGCAGAGAGTCCAGAGAAGAGCAACAAAAATGATAAAAGGTTCAGAAAACCTGACCTCTGAGGAAAGGTTAAAAAAACTGGGCAAGTTTAGTCTTGAGAAAAGAAGACTGAGTGGGGGGACCTGAAACCAGTTTTCTAATATGCAAAGGACTGTTATAAAGAAGATGAAGATCAATTGTTCTCCGTGTCCACTGAAGGCAGGACAAGAAGTAATGGGCTCAATCTTCAGCAAGGGAAATTTAGATTAGATATTAGGCAAAACTTTCTAACAATAAGGGGCGTTAAGCTCTGGGACACGCTTCCAAGGGGAGTTGTGGAATCCCCATTATTGGAAGTTTTTAAGAACAGAGTTGGAAAAACCCCTGTTAGGGATGGTCTAGGTTTACCTGGTCCTGCCTCAGAGCAGGGGGCTGGGTTTGATGACTTCTCAAGGTGCCCGACCAGCCCTACATTTCTATGATTCCTCTTTTTCTTTTCCATAACAGTAAGTGCAAGCTGAGTGGAACCTGAGTTTCCTTTTCAATTACTTTAAAGAAATGGAAAGACACCTCAGTGGATATTTTTTAAGCAGGTAGCAATAATCCCAAGTCTCAGTCAAAGGGGATGTCTCCAAAATTTCCAGGATCATGTTTGCACCAGTTAGCATTATAACCATCATCATCTTATTTCATATTGATGCTGCACTAGCAGAAGGGGCTGGTGGGTTCTGTTTAAAAAAAAAAGGAGAGGTGGAAAGAAAGGAGAGATGAGTGAAAGGTTAATGAAAAGGCATGACTACTAAGAAGAGGAAGATTAAGGGGCTTGATTGCAAGTGTCTCATTGAACGTCCTCTTGCACTTTGCTCTGAAACGACTGGTATTGGCCATTGTCAGAGGCATGCTTTTGCATATAAGGACCGTGGGTCACTTCCCACATGGCAGTCCTTCTGCTCCTTGCTAGCTGAAGTCCAGATATTCGAGAGCAGTTTAAAATACCTTCAAAGTAGACTCTGAATTTGTTAAAAGCCTTTTGAAAGAAATATCTGAAACCTGAAGGAAGAGGGCAAAAGGATACACATTCCTTACACCCAATGGCACAGTCCCTCGAAACATTCCACATGGCTAAATGAAGATTTTCTTCTTTTCATGCCGAAATATACTTTACAAATCAGAGGGGTAATGGCAACTGGAGGAGGAATACATGTGAGATAAGTGATAGGCATGCTGCAATTATCACAAGCGAAATGCTTCTGACTTTAAGTAGAGAGCACATGTCAGTTTTCACTCAGTTGTCTTCAGCTACACACACAGTAAAGAGGTGAAAGTCTCTCTACGTGCCCCAGGTCGGACTCTCTGTGTGCCTGTTGTGAAGCTGGGAATGGAGTTTAGTCTTCATGTAGGCTCAATCCTTGGTCTGTTAGCTGTTGCTGCTATCCGGGGTGCTAACTGGTGCCTATTACAATGGTTTTTATCATGAGCTGGACTGAGGCCCTCTGCTAGGGTGACCAGACATCCCAGTATGACGGGGTTTGTCTACCCTCTGCTGTCAAACAGCCGCAAGTTATATAAGGAAGGATTAATAATAACACTGAAAGGGATCTAAACCCTCCTACTTCAGGATATAAGCCAACCACTCACTAATGGGGGTTAGGAAAAAGCTCTCCTTGTAAGCATGTTATTTCATAACTGCTGACTGCAGGGTTTCTTGCATCTTCCTTAGAAACATCTAGTGCTGGCGGCTGTCAGGATACTGGATGAGATGACACATAGTTGGCCAGCAGTTACTATGGTCCTAAGTGGTAAAGATTTTTTTTTTCATCTTTAGTCTGTGTCTACTGTTTGGGTGCGATACTAAGGTCTCTTTGTGCAGCTAGAGCAGCACAAAAGGGACTTTAAGCCAGCCTAAAGAGGCTGCTGAGGGTTACTGAGCATGGAGGAATCCGTATGTTGTATGTATACAGCATAGCCAGCTTTATGCCACCTGATTTCCTGCCCTTTGGCATAGGGGGCACAGACGTGTGGGGAGACGGTGTGCCAAGGATGGGGCAGATGGAGTCCCACTCCGCCATTGCTGCATTCTTCCCCAGCGTATATGGAGGTTGGGGTGGGAGAGGGCAAGATGTTCTAATTCTGAAGCACAGAGGGTCCACAGGCAACTCTGTCCTAAGAATGGTCTTTGTACCATGAGGCCCACCCCACCGACACACACCACCACCGCTCAGTGCTTACCTGGTGCAGAGGGCTTTGCCCTGGCCTCCCAAACCCTGGGTAAATTTCACCCATATTCTTTTTTGGTGGGTCACCTCAAAATGGCAGCTTTCAGTGTTTTTAAAATGCACAATCCAGAAAACATTCTTTATCTGCTCATAAGGATCTGATAACATTCCTTATCAGAAGCCAGGTCACATATTGGATCGCAACAATTTATCAGTTTCCACATAGCTTTTTTCTACTCCCTGGTTCCAACCAATTAAACTTACTGCATGACAGAAGGATAGTTCTAACTGCTATGTTCGTTTGTTTGTTTGTTTTGAAGCAATGTCTGTGTTATGCTAGTTCAGTAAAGAATTGAACATTAATAAAGAGATAATTGATCTTGTGTGATACTGTCATGCACTCAGGAAGGTGTGTTCTGTGGCACATGTAAACACATATGCAGGAGGCTTGTTATTGTGGAGAAATCAAGAGGTGGTGTGAATTGACAGGGATAAAGTGTGAACTGATTAGAACCATGCAACAAAAGTCAGACCAGGAAATACCAAAAATCTCCTCAAAAAAGAAAGGTTTCAGAGTAGCAGCCGTGTTAGTCTGTATCCGCAAAAAGAACAGGAGTACTTGTGGAAATTTGTTAGTCTCTAAGCTGCCACAAGTACTCCTGTTCTTTTTTCAAAAAAGAAACTTTTTTCTCCATAGATTTGCAGGCCACAGAGCTTCTGACAAGACAGGATCAGCATCCAAACTATGCTCCTAGAAACTAAATGTTGTCTCTCAAAATGCTAGTGCCCAAAAATACCTGATATTAATAACAAGGACAAATACAATCCTTTGCTGGTACCACGCAAAACAATTTCATAGCTTAAACAAATGCAAGCATGAAAAAGCAAGCTTGACTAATTCTAGCTGTTGAACTACAAAAACAGCTCTCTATTGAGAGAAAATCAGTCTATTTGCTATTGCTTGTTGCCATAAAAAGCAGATTACTAAAATCAATAGTGACTTAGAAATCTGTCCCTGGAAAAAAAAATAATTTTTCTATGTAGCTTCCAGCTGGAGGTAGCTTTAGTTAACTTTGTAAAAGCTTTTAGACTGAGCTTGCAATGCCTGGTCTCTCATACTGTGACAAGAACAAGGATCTTGCAGCTGGTCTCGCATCCAATATTTCAGATTCACAGTTCTATTCACTCCACATTTCCAATTCAGTAAATGCATCAGGTAGGATATGAGTAGCCAGGACCTCCTTCATTATCATATAATCTGATGCATATAGCTGGCCAATGACTATGTGTGAAAGGAGGGGCTTTCTGTCTAAGGACTCCTCACAAGAGAACAGCTGTTATAACAGCAAAACCTCAGCTGAGTCCAGCTGTATACACTCACTTATATCTCTCAGTGTCTTTGTGCTGTCAGGTCCAGCAGGGCATCCGTGTGTGGTTCTCTCTTCCTTTCTCTGTTTCTAGAAGTGAGGAAATTGCAACAGGCAAGCCTTAGCTAGCCCGAGTAAGACTGGATCTGAGTCGAGATACTTTCCAACAGAACCAACAATGGACTGGATCACTAATATCTCATGGTTTGATCACCTATCTGTGAAGGAGGAAGTTTTCAGGAGATACTTAAACAGCACCGAGGACTACCTAGCCTTTTTATGTGGACCCAAACGGAGCCATCTGTTCTTGCCCATGACCTTGGTGTATGCCTTGATTTTTGTGGTTGGGGTGACGGGCAACCTTTTAGTTTGCCTGGTGATCCTTAAGCACAAGAACATGAAAACTCCTACCAACTACTATCTCTTCAGCCTTGCCATTTCAGACCTGCTGGTGCTGCTCTTCGGGATGCCCCTGGAAGTCTACGAAATGTGGAGCAACTACCCCTTCCTGTTCGGCCCAGTGGGGTGCTTCTTCAAGACAGCCCTCTTCGAGACTGTGTGCTTTGCCTCTATCCTGAGCATGACCACTCTCAGCGTGGAGAGATACATAGCCATCCTCCATCCTTTCCGAGCCAAGCTGGACAGCACCAGGAAGCGTGCCCTAAGGATTATCATCGTGCTCTGGATCCTCTCGGTCCTCTTCTCTCTGCCCAATACCAGCACCCATGGCATCATGCTGCAGTACTTCCCCAATGGCACGCTGGTCCCTGGCTCAGCTACCTGCACTGTGGTCACGCCCATGTGGATCTACAACTGTATCATCCAGGTCACTTCCTTCCTCTTTTATGTGTTACCCATGGCTGTCATTAGTGTGCTGTACTACCTGATGGGGCTGAAAGTAAGTCCAAATTCAACTGTGTTCCTTCCTTGTGTAAAAGTGCCCGCATCTGCTGTCTTTCCATCCATAGACAAGGGAAACCATTTCAAGTGGTAGCCCCAGGAAACAATGTACCAAATTCATCCCTGGAGTAACACCACTGTAGAGTTAAAACAGCTACCCAGGGGATAAATTTGGCCAATATATTTTAAGTGTCATTGTTTTAGGTCTCAATTGCTGTTTACTGTAATATGTATTAATTCTCTTCCTCCTCCCTCCTTCCCCTCTCCCGCACATTTCCACATTTTTCAACAAACAGAAAATGTAAAAAGAATAAAAAGGAGGGTGATTGTAGTGACAGAATCTTATGCATTATTTGCCTCTCCCTCACTTGTGGCTTTAGAATTTCCACTGCATCTTTTCTCTCTGACACAGGCAGGCAGTAACTGTGGAAAGAACAGCGTTATAGCCGATATTCTTTTATTAAAAATTCACATGCAAACTGCCATAAATCGATATGCTGCTTCACTACTGCAGACAGCACGTTCAGCAAATGATTTCTTTTCAGTGAGTGAATTTCTAGGGAGACACACATTATGCTAGTATTTCACATCTATACTCCCTCCAGACACTAGAGTTGCTTGTGAATGAACATCATTGTATGAAGATGGGGGGGGAACCACCTATATCTTACTGTACTAATGCACCTTTATTCACTGCACAACTAAGAAATATGCTGCTATTAATACTGGGTGGCTGTATTATTTTTTTCTATTTTTTTTAATATAACTAGTAAACCTGAATGTAACTTTGGCTGTAAGGCAGAAAAAGCTAGCTTTGCTGCCTTGCACAGAAAACATGGGGAGGCACATAGATGTATGGACCATGACACTAATCGTACTAAGAACAAGAATCAGCAGTCGAATGTTTGTTGCCATGTTAATACATAGCCTCAGCTATCTACTGCTTTGTGTCACTTAAAGGGGGGAGAAAAGACTCGCTTGCAGCATCAGTGACAATCGATGAAGATAAACAGCCTAAAACTTATAGCAAACAGCAGAACTTTGAAGGGGCAAATGAGTTAAACGTCTGCAAAACTGCAATTTAGTGACTATTGTGGGGTCTTTGCACGGTTTCACTCAGTATCTTTACCTGCACTTCAGGGCACACTGCGCACTAATTTCTGTTTTCTTGATAGTGTAATAGCTGAAAAGCTTAAAACGGGGAATGACAAGCTTTTGCTTCACGTAAAGAACTGTAGCTACTCACCATTGCCCCAGACAGTCCAAGTCATCATTCAAAGCACAGCTCACACGCACAGATTTATGAATGCTCCCGATGCTCTATTCTGTTCAGTCTCTACCTCATAAGGGCTGGTTGTCCATTCAGTTATGCCTATTTACTTTGTTTTATGCTCATAATACATCACTCCATTTTAAGCCACATCTATCCCTGGCGCAGATCAATTGGCTTCAACACAAGTTATGTCAGGGCAGAATGTTTAATTTTTAAACGGAGGGGATTGACAAACGGTCCAGTCAGATCATTTTCAGGCATAGATAATTTACATCTAGTCAGTGATGAGCATGAAATCCGTTAATAAATCCAAGGGCCTGCCCCCGTCCGAGCATCGTGTGCTTTCGGTAATGCTGAAGTGAAAATTTTCAGAATTGACCCCGGAGAACAGCTCAGGCAATATTGAGGGGGAAGTTTCCTTTTAGTTCGGAGATTCCCAGCCAGTGCTCTGGAAGAGGGACAACTGGAGAGTCCAGCTGGTTCTCTCAGCCTTGCCCAAACCCTCAATGGTAAGGAATACCCTGTGATACTGCATTGCAGGAAGAAAGAATGACCCATGAAGAAGCAGCTCCGTAAATCCACAGCAGGGTTGCAAATTGGCAAGTGTCCTGCAAAGTTGACAACTGTATTTAAAGTAAAAAATACCTCTCTCCTTCACTGTGAAACGCCTGCCCCATAGAACTCCTCCTGACTCGTCAAACTGGTTACCTCTACTGCCTGGGTTTGATTTCCAGTCTGGGTTGCTAACGTGTGTGCTACAGAGACCTCTATCCCTTGTGGGGAAAGAAAATGCAGCTGTCACTTAGGGTCCAGTCTTGCAAGGTGCTGAGTACATCTGGAGTACAGTGTCCAGTTTTGGGCCCCACACTACAAGAAGGATGTGGAAAAATTGGAAAGAGTCGAGCGGAGGGCAACAAAAATGATTAGGGGGCTGGAGCACATGACTTATGAGGAGAGGCTGAGGGAACTGGGATTGTTTAGTCTGCAGAAGAGAAGAATGAGGGGGCATTTGATAGCTGCTTTCAACTACCTGAAAGGGGGTTCCAAAGAGGATGGATCTAGACTGTTCTCAGTGGTACCAGATGACAGAACAAGGAGTAATGGTCTCAAGTTGCAGTGGGGGAGGTTTAGGTTGGATATTAGGAAAAACTATTTCACTAGGAGGGTGGTGAAGCACTGGAATAGGTTACCTAGGGAGGTGGTGGAATCTCCTTCCTTAGAGGTTTTTAAGGCCTGGCTTGACAAAGCCCTGGCTGCGATGATTTAGTTGGGAATTGGTCCTGCTTTGAGCAGCGGGTTGGACTAGATGACCTCATGAGGTCCCTTCCAACCCTGATATTCTATGATTCTATGACTATCTCCTTCACAATGCAGTGTGCCCTCAACACAGCCACTTGCAGGACTGATCTCTTGCTGAGTGGCACCCTGGCTCAGTCGGGAACCTGTCCTGGTTGGTCTAGCCAGATGGCTCTTGAGTGCAACAGGTAGCTGGAAGGATGAGGAGGAGAGACTGTGTCAAAGCGGGAGGTATGATGGGAGCAGCCGTAAGGAACTGACAAATACAGAGTGGAGCCACTTGAAAAGAAAAATCCCTGCTGTAGAAGGCATTCGCTCAAGGTCCCTGCCTTTCAAACTAATGGAACACCAACAGCGTATTCAATATGAACCTGCAGCATGCTGTACCTTCCGATTTTGTGTTGTTGCTAAAAGTATTAAGCCTATATTGAGCCATTTATTTTTAAGTAGAAATCTCCATTGAAATCAGGGGGGATTTCTGCTTATAAATTGATGGCAAAATTTACTGGAGATAAATACACCCACAAAGACAGTTGTGTGTGTTCTGATGGCTCTGGTGATTGGTAAGGGCATATAAAACCTTTTGCTTCTGCTTTGCCTGTTCGAATTCTGTGCAGGTCAGTAGTAGCTGAAAGTTATTGCTATCTGATGATTGTTTGATGTCATGGAAAACAGGTTCAAAACCTCAAAAAATTCTCATGGGACAGGAAAGCTGTTTCCCACCCTGCCCTTCTCAGATGCTGTTGACAGTGGCTATATAAGTAACTTTACATGCAAGATCATAGATATACCTCTGAGCCACACAGTCATAAATGCAAGGCAAATTCTGAGGGGATCAACCCGTTCTGAGGTAACCACATAACGCCAATGTGGTCTCCAAGTCTCTCTGTGGGAACATATTCCAGGATTCTGTCCCTGATCCCCATGTCCATCAAACAGCATGCTGGGAAATGATGTCAGGAGAGCAGTGCCAGGAGAATAATGTGCACAGTTATCTGATGCATGTTGTATGCAAAACATTTTTGCAGGTTTCATTGCCTAAATAATTTGTTGAATATAAATCATTCAACCAGCTCTCTATAAGCTGAGCAAATCTTGGGGGAGGGGAGGGAATACTGAATAGCTTATGAGGGTAGGGGAAATCCCACCATCTATTAGCAGTGCAATCAGGGTGACAGAATAACTCTCACATCACAAGACAGTGTCCCCATCTGAGAATCTCCCATAGATTCATAGATTCTAGGACTGGAAGGGACCTCGAGAGGTCATCGAGTCCAGTCCCCTGCCCGCATGGCAGGACCAAATACTGTCTAGACCATCCCTGACAGACATTTATCTAACCTACTCTTAAATATCTCCAGAGATGGAGATTCCACAACCTCCCTAGGCAATTTATTCCAGTGTTTAACCACCCTGACAGTTAGGAACTTTTTCCTAAAGTCCAACCTAAACCTCCCTTGCTGCAGTTTAAGCCCATTGCCTCTTGTCCTATCCTTAGAGGCTAAGGTGAACAAAGTTTTCTCCCTCCTCCTTATGACACCCTTTTAGATACCTGAAAACTGCTATCATGTCCCCTCTCAGTCTTCTCTTTTCCAAACTGAAGAAAAAAAACTTTTCCATGACTGAAGAGACACATTGGGCCTAGGAGGCATTCCCCTGCCCCCATGGTTGCCAGTCCTCTGCCACCCCCAGACCCTGGAGAAGGTTTGACTGAGGAGCCCCCAACTGGACCCTGTCTCTCCCCATCATGGTAGCTATGAACCCTCAAGAGAACCAGCCAGTGGGAGGTGTAGTGGTCCTTGAGGATCTCCATTTTTATAAAGTGACCCACAGAACAAAAAATTTGGAGAATTACTGTTACAAATCTTGACCTGAGGAAACCATCACAAGAGGGAGATGATAGGTCTGTTTCCATGCCTATCCAGTCCCTGGCCCTTTAGTTGATACGGCCAATTGCTGTTGTGAGAGACAAGGTGGGTGAGGTAATAGCTTTTATTGGACCAACCTCTGTTGGTGAAAGTTACATGCTTTCGAGCTCCAAAGGGCTCTGCTTCCTTCCCCAGCTCCCTAATGTCCTGAGACCAACACAGCTACAACACTGCCAATTGCTGTTGTGACATCTGTCCACCAGAAATCAAACTCCGCCCAACCAATTCACATCACACTGGTGCTCCTAGACGCCATGTTGACAGAGTGTTTTATTATTGCATAGACAGGCAGGCAAGGCTACCAAACTTTTCATCAGACGACAACAACTTTTGGTTACTACTAACTTCGGTCAGACTTGAGCCAGTGACCTACAGAAGAATGGTTCCAGTGCTTTCAGTGGACTTGTAACAGAGGGCAGAATTTCACACTATAACATTTGCTGCCTCGTAGAACGTACTCCAATATATAAGTATATGGCTAACCCCCATTTCCGGCTCCTTGCTCCACACATCTTTTATTTTCTCAGAGCATATATGTGGAATTCGTTTTCAGACAGCTGAGCTAATCTCACACATGGTTCATTGCATTTAATGTTAGCATTGACACGAAGATGACAAGAATGCATGCAAAAGCCGTACTCCATCTATCTAGTAGTCATTTCTAAGGCACACATCACGGCATTTTCTCCCTCTTGATGGCTCAGTTATGCCTTCTCTTTGACACTCCCACCACAACGCAGTGTCCCTGGAGAGTCTGAAGATCAGGTATCACAGTGCTATCAAAGCCACTGCATAGAAGAAAAAAACCCCACATTTCTATGGTTTATTACTCTGTCCTAGCAATACATTCTCTATGGCTTTTGAGCATTCTTAAAATAAATGGCTGTTGAGACTGAAAAACCACTGACGGGAAACTAAAGTTTTTAATCAATCTAAGCAAACATTTATGAATGTTTACGTATAGTACATATCAATCAAGTTTATTCCTTAAACAACTTTGATTATGAGTAAAAATGGCAAAGAAAATAATGAAAAACATGGGAAAGTTAAGTTGCCTTGTAGTTGCATAAAATATTATCTATTTTCTTCCCAAGTGTGAGTCCTACCTTATAATTGATCAATATAAAAACATGCCTGCCTTTTATCACAGTTAAAACACTCTTGAAAAATGTATAAGATGTAATTAATCATAAAACATGAAACAGAAAACTAAAATGTAACAGGTCAGGTAAAAAGATGAAATATCCTCTTCTCATGGGAATATTTTATTAGTTCTGTTATTTTTGGCTTCTGTCTCTATGCATATATTTTCCCATATAATAAAAGCTTAACTGCCATTCTGCAGGTACTGAAAAATCTTCACTAAAAAACCTGACTGAATAGTCAGCAGTTAAAATCAAAATGTCTGGGTCCCAATTAAATGGTCTCTACAGATGATCTCAGCTATAGCAGGTTGAAAGTTTATTGACAAAATACTTTTCTGTCAGAAGACGCTGTTTTGTCAGAATGAAAACATTTCACGGGAACAGGTCAATTTCAATTAAATTTTCTCTGGGAAAGTATTGAAATGAATTGTTTAAACTTTGTCAGTTTTGTACCATTTTGTTTCAAGTGTTATATTTTATACATATTAGTAATGTAAATATTATATATTTTATATTATAGTGTCTCAATGTTAGTAACATGAAACATTTGACCTCATTGAAAGGAAACATTTTGACATTATCAAAATCAAACAAATGAAAGATTCAGCATTATCAGATCAAAAGTTCTGGTATTTCTGAATTGAAATTATTTGGAATTTCTGTTCTGGGTGAAATTTAGAAATTGATACTTTTTCTTCTAATTTGGAAAGAAAACAAATTTCAAAATGTTGGAATTGCCCATGAGATGGAAATTCCATTTTGCAACCAGCTTTAGTTCCAAATAAAATCACATCAAAAGTGAGTTTCCCTCTGATTGACCAGTTAATGGCCCGTTCCTCATTAAACCACCTGATCTCAACTCTTTTCATCAGAAAAGCACTCCAGTAAATATTAGATTATCAAGAGTTAATTGGGATTAATTTTAATCTCATTAGTCATTTTAGTCTGGAGTAGGGGGAGATAACAAGTTGTCTCTGTTTGCTTTATCACCCCATTTTTGTTGTTTAAAGGCCCAGGGGAATCTGCTCAGAAAGTATTAACTTTTTTTGTTGTAAATGATTGGTGTGTGTTTGAATCTGAGCATGTGCTGCACTAGGGTTCTCTGCTTGATGGAATACAAGGATTCTACTCATCAAATTAATTCCAAGCAAATTAGCCTAAACAGTTAGGGTTTGATTCAAAATGCATTGAAGTCCATAAGTATCTTTCCACTGAGTCCTTTCAATCAAGCCCCTAGTCAGTATTTTCAGATCACAGGGATTTTAGATGATTGCATAGGACCCAGGAATAAAATAGTAGTGGATATTTTGCAGGAAGACAAAACAAAGCTGAATTTTAGTAGATTTTATAGCCCGAATCCTACTCTACACCAGTCAATGAGAGTTTTGGTGGTTGTTGTTTTTACAAACTGACTTAGAAGCATACTTTGTATGTACATTATTTGAGATCCAAAAAATCTATTTGTTTTTAACCTAAATTTTCACTAAATCTTTGTTTTGCCAGATTAGAAGTGGGGGGGGGGGGAAAGAGAACCTTTTATCTGAACCTTTTGCAAAAACCAGACCAAACCAGCACATTTTTGCAAAGCCCAATACCTTGATTTGCCCATTCTAGTAATGGAACAAAACTAAATCCTTTTATCGTACCAGCCACATCCTTATTCTGAACTTTCTTGGCTCCAAACTACCCTTGATTTAAGGTTGATATTAGCAAAACCCAAACCAAACTGGCAATATTTTGTAAAAGCAAAAAATTGCTCCTTGGCCTCTCTTCCACAGTCTCCAGAGTGTCATTCCAGGACCAGCACTAAAGTCAGTTAAAACAAAATGGTTGTCCACATATACAACATCTCTTCTTCACTATAAGCATGCCTGAAATCACTAAGACCCTTCCTTCAAAGGCAGGTTGAACTCATTTAATGTCCTTTCTAAACCACCTAAATAAGTGGCACTGTAGAGTAAGATTTACTTAACTCAACTTTCCCAGAGCAGCTTACCATAGAATTGTCATGGGGAATTCTTAGTGTGGCCAGTCGGACTCCATACTGCTTCAGAGGAAATCATGTTGTTTCTTTCCCTCTTTTTCCCCTGGCCAGCTGAGAGGAGAGAAATCTTTGGCAGCTGATGAAATGGCTGTGAATATTCAGAGACCGTGCAGAAAATCAGTCACCAAGATGTTGTGTAAGTAATTGGTCCTTTTTTCATATGTATTATTTAACATGGGGAAGAAGGTGCAGAAAAAAACCTAGAGAAGTTGAAGGTGAAGTCTGGGTTTAATTCACAGGTGAAATATGTTTGACGAACAGTTCACGTTAACTACAAACAACCCCTTCCCTAATTAGGCCCCATTGGATATCTCTGATCCAGAAAAGCTTAGATAGGGGCTTATAGACCATGGGACTGATGTTCATTGGGATATACATGTTGGGTTCCACACCTGGATTAGTAGAGGGATTTTCCCATCATGGTTAAGGTGAATTAGCAGCCATGTGTTCAAGAAGCTTGCACTGCAGCTCCCTGTGTTATATTCATCTCTAACCTGTGCTATTAGCCATGTGTGACTGATCCTGCATTGTCCTGATGAGAGCTAAAATTCACGATTGTCCCCCTTCCAGCAATTCCAAACTTCTGAAACAATAAATAAATACATACATGTTGTCTACATATAATCTTTCCCTAAACCCTCCAGATGCAGGTTGGTGAATGTCTGTTGCACAGGCATCACCTCCCCTGGCATCATGTGCTGCACCTTTCTAAAGACCGCTCTTGCCAATCTACATCCATCATTTACCCTTGCTTTCACTCATCCCAACTTCTATCAGGTCCTCAATGTTTCATGGCAAGATGTGGAGCCTCATGCAGGCCTACCACTTGAGCATCTGAGCTCCAACAGCCTTGAAAGCACAAACATCACTCCCTAACTTTGGGCTGTCTTTAAAATATACACAGCCAACCACCGCTACCAGGCAGGCCCTGCAGTCGGAACAGGAACTACCCAAGAAACCTAAACCACTCAATACTTTTCAGGAAATAGCATCTCCCGGTCAGACGGCTTTGAGACAACTTTAACTCACCATTTGAAACCTGGCACTGGTATTCTGAATTCGGCCGGCATTTCTTTCCTATCTGTCTGCAACGCCAGTTAGTCTGTGACAGCAGGCTCCGATGACTGAGTAATCCAGCTGGTGGGGAGGGAAAGGGGCAAATTCTTAACCTGTTTGGTGCTGGTCAGCATGCCAGGGATCTGAATGGATGCAACCCAGTCTGAAAAGCATAGGACAATCCCTTGGGTCTGACTCGCCACCCTGCAAGTTACAAGCAGCGCCCCCTGGAAATTAGCCGTGAGCTTTGCTTTTGCAGTGAGAGAGGGTGACCGCTCAAGAGGCCTTCAAGTAAAAGCCCCAGTGATAGCATGAATCCTGCTGGCTCCTCCAAAGTTTGCATAGGGTGAAGCGCCATATAAGCTAAAAACCACCTAACTATTATCAGCTCCACTAGAAATTTTTCAGAGTGTTTTTAAAAAATCAATGTTTGCTGACTGCAGACTGGAGAGAAATTGATTGGAAATTTCTCTTTCAGTCTGCAGTTAATTTTGCAGAGAGCATGGCAGACAGCAGAGGGAAAAGCAAAGGTTATGAACCAGCTGAGATTCCCACTGGACAAATGCTTGTAGCCACTTGTAGGACTTTTCATCCTGCTTACTGAACCCAATTCAATCAATGCAAAGTAACAGGCCACATGCTTCTGTAATTCTCTTTCTCTTTTCCTTTCTCCAAATCAGTTGTTCTAGTGATGGTATTTGCCATATGCTGGGCCCCATTTCACATCGATCGACTCTTCTTCAGCTTTGTCGTGGACTGGACTGAGCCGTTGGCCAATGTGTTCAACCTGATCCATGTGGTGTCAGGTAACTGTCTTTATTAGGGTTTGCTAATCAGTAGAGCTGGGGGGAAGAATTTTTGTAAATAGGTTTTTTTTCAGGCAACCTGTGAGTAAATTATTCAGAAATATATTGATACTCAAATGTTATTCCTCAGTTATTAGAGAGACAAGGTGGGTGAGGTAATATATTTTATTGGACCAACTTCTGTTGGTGAAAGAGACAAGTTTTCCAGTTACACGGGTCTTTTTCTTTTTCTTCAGACCTAAAGAAGAGCTCGGTGTCGATCAAAAGCTGATCTTTCACCAACAGAAGTTGATCCAATAAAAGATATTATCTCACCCACTTTGAGTAATATAATTGAGGAATGTTTGCAGAGTTCTAGCTGTTTTGGTCCCAGGATATTTGAGAGACAGAGTTCTTTCCAGTGTCTCCATTAAATAGATTATACTTCATTATATTTGTGCATTCAAATGGGTGGTAGGTGTTTCACAGAAACAAGTCAAGATGCTGTCTTTGCCCCCCAAAAGCTTATCATATAAAGTCAGACATGATGTAACACAGGGGGATAATAAATAAATAAAATTGGGGAACGGGAAAGGAAGGACAAGGGTAGCAATAATACAAATGCATGATTGTTCTCTTGAGCCAAGTCTGCATCCAGATGCTTCTATTAAATGTTTTTTCCTTGCATTAAGGGTACTGAATTAGTTCACTTTATGTAGACAGTATAAAAAGGAGAGACGAATATTATGACCCATATTTTGTTCTCAGTTAACGGATGTAAAATTGGAATGACTCCATTAAGTGTGGATGTACACTGGTATAGCAGAGCAGAATTTGGACCCATATAATACAAGATACCATAGAGTTATAGAGTTTAAGGCCAGAAGGGACCACCAGATCATCCAGTCTGACCTGCCGTACATCACAGGCCACCACCCACAACCAGCCACCCGTACACTAACCCCAACAACCAATATTAGACCAAAGTATGACAGCCTGCAGGAGACTAGGCTGTTATGTGCCACAGGCAGAGCACAGGAAGGGCCAAGGTGCACCAGTCAAGGAAATAATTAAGTGAGAGATACCCAGATACACCAGGCAAATGACAACCACTCACGTGCTGCAGAGGAAGGCAAAAAAAAACCCAACCCTCCAAGGTCACTTCCAACCTGACCTGGGGGGAAATTCCTTCCCAACACCACCTATGGGGATCAGTTAGACCCTGAGCATGTGAGCAAGAATCAGCTAATCAAGCTCCTGAGAGAGAAAGAGAGAGAGTGCTCAGTGCCATCTTAGAGCCCTGGCCCTCTCCATCCAATCTTCCATCTTCAGCCACGGCCATCCCTAATGCTTCAGTGCAAGGAGATAAAAAACCCTCCCAGAATACAGTGGTGCAATATAATGTCAGTACAATCAGACCCAGTTATATCCCAAAGGCTTGATTTTGCCCATGTGTTGCTTGTCAGAAAGATTTAGGGCTCCGCTTATTTACACAAGTGTGAGTAAGGTTTGTACAATTGGGCTCACAAAGAGTAATGGCCATAGAGTAGTGGTGTGAGCCAGCAGTCTCTCCACTGAAGACCATGCAGTTACTCTGAATTTACATCAGTGAAACAGAGGGCAAAATTTGACTCTGAACAGTTAGTTCTTGCCTAGCGATCTTCTCATTGAAAGGGACTTCTTAAAAGTATGTGCTGTCAATGGGCCATATCTTCTCTCCCCTGTGTGTCAAGTGGTACTTCACCAAACACACCCAAATTATACCTTAGCCAACAGGGCACAGTGGGTACACCCCATTAGAAAACAAGGAGTGGAAAATGCTAATCAGGGAGTGCAGCTGAAAAACATACCTGTGTTGCATGATCTACTTTGCACCTCTGCTGTGCTGCTGGCAGATTCAGAAGTAAGTAAGGCAACAAAGCGCTGCTGTCAAATATACCGCCCGACAGTCATTAGTTCCCAGAGCATGCAGTACAAAACAATACCGTGCAATCAGCCTCCACTAGCAACAGGGCTAGTGTTCCTGAATTTCCTGAATTTCAGCCTGGCATTCATTGCAAAGCTTCTCAGGGTCTGATAGCTACTGTTGGGGATTATGTTTAATCTAAAAATGGTGCTAAAAATCCTGAAACGTCCAGGATGCTGCTGGTTGTTTGAATACTCACAAATGATGAAAACTAGGATACGGCAAACCATAGTGAGCCGAAGTCAGTGCTTTGAACTCATTAAAATATTCACCAATCAACGCTGTTGCTATTCAACCAGCTCTGATGTATACATGGTAACAAACATGTTCTCCTGGAGGATTTCTCAGCCAAGCCATGAATCTGATCAAAACTACAGACTTTACATTCTCTCCCCCAGCTGAGGTTTATGACTAAGGTTTTACATTACTGCCAGCAAGAACATTAAAAGAACTAGTTTCTTCAAGAGAGGTCTAGCACAGCGGAGATTCACCCCTGCGGCGCCTCCTGCTAGTCGTCCTGGGGAATTAGCTCTTTAACCCAGGAGCACCCTCTGCAGGCCGGTGATCCGCTTGCCGTTGGCCCCCGTGTCCCTCTTTTATACTGCTCCCTCTGGCTTCCCTGGCCTTCTTATAAGGCCCAGTTCCTTAGTTTGGGGCGTGGCCCCAGCTGCAGCCAGGGTTTTACTCCCTGGCCCCGCCCCAGCCCTCTGCAAGGTTTTCCAACCCCTTCCGGGCTGGAGCGGGTGTTCACCCCGCTACAAGAGGCATGATCTTAGCCTGCCACGGGAAAACGTTGGATGTGCTTCCAAAGTGGAAATTAGGTGACCAACACAGATTCAGCATTGATGTTGGTTTTTCAGGAGACTTCCTTCATAGTTCAGATTCCCCTTCCTCCATTCTTCTGATCTTATTGTTTTCTAGTGCCATTGGAGCTGTGTATCTCATTGTTACATTAAGAAGTAGAGACTCTCTCTTCTGAGCATATTCTACCCACTAATTAGATGTCTCCCATGCTTTGTTTTTCTCTCTTAGGTGTTTTCTTCTATCTGAGCTCCGCTGTGAATCCCGTCATTTACAATCTGCTTTCCCGTCGTTTCAGAACGGCTTTCCTCAATGTGATCTCTCCCCGGTGCGGGCGCTGGCGCTCCAAACACCCCAGAAGTGAGATTCCAGCCCAGCAGAGCATCTTCCTGGTGGGGGACCGCAATCAGGTGGACTGTGCTGAAGACGCAAGCTCCCTGTGCATGCACAGAACATCTGTCTGTAGTTCTCATCTTTCCACTGGCCTATGACTTTATTTAGTGCTATGAGTGGGACAAAAGTCAATGAAAATAACTTTTTTTCTTTAAAAAAAAAAAAAGCCTGATAAGCAGGTGTCGCAGGGTTTGGGGTGCAATCCAGACCAGTAAGGGGTTGTCACCTCTTCCCCAGTAACCCTGGGTGCCTCACTATGCTTTGCTGCTGTAGCTCCCAACTTGGGCTGCTCACAACCAGCCTACCAGCATGTAAGTTGCACCCTTAGGCCTGGTCTACACTGGGGGGGGGGGTATCGATCTAAGATACGCAACTTCAGCTACGAGAATAGCGTAGCTGAAGTCGACATATCTTAGCTCGACTTAGAATCACTTACTTCGCATCCTCGCGGCGCAGGATCGACGGCCGCGGCTCCCCCATCGACTTTGCTTCTGCCTCTTGCTGAGCTGGAGTTCAGCAGTCGACGGGAGAGCGATCGGGGATCGATTTATCGCGTCTACACTACACGCGATAAATCGATCCCCGATAGATCGATCACTACCCGCCGATCCGACGGGTAGTGTAGACGTACCCTTAGTGTCTGTGTGCTAGACAGCCCTGGTTCAGCAGCTCTGATCCTAGTATCCTGTCTACAGCTCCACAACATCTTTGCTTTGACAAGTTTCCTATTTTCTAATGCCAAAGCTGACTTCAGCTTTGCTAAGTGTTTGGGATGCTTGACATGGGTGGACAGAATTGTGGGACGAGCATAATACATTCAGATAACATAACCTCCCAATGCTCATATATATGTATAATGTATATTACATTAATACCATGTGCATAATGCCAATTAATGTGGTGTATACTACACCTAACATATATGTATTTGCTAACATGTGGGAGGAAGGGGGGAAGTCATTTCCCAACTAGCTCCAGTACTAACACCATGAGTAAGGGGAGCAGGATTTCACCTGAAGTATAAAAACAAATAAATTATTCTTGTCGTCTTGAGAGCAGATATGGTGGTCATGACTATTCTTGATCCCTCTGAGCCTGTCCTCCACTCCAGCCACTCTGGGGCTCCAGAAGGGCTAGGAAGTTGCCTGGAAATGTCCGCTGATTTCCCTGGTCTGTGAAAATCTCTAGGTCAGATAAAACCAGCTCCTACAACACTCTTTTCCTGGCCTCCAGCTCACAGGGCACATCCTGGGAGGATGGAGTGTGTTCACCAGTAAACGCAGCTGTTGCTTATGCCCCACAGGGCTGTTGTAAGAGTAGCTCTGAAGAGGCTCTAAAGTACACCAGAGACCATCCTCATGGACAGCTATCTCTGGACTGAGGGACCTTGGCCCAAAAGTGGCATAAAACCACCTTTAGTCTACCAATCTTCTGAGCTGCCTAAGTGCAGCTGGGATGCAGCCTAGCCTAGGACTGGAGACAGAAAGTCTGCATGATAAATCATAGAATCTCAGGGTTGGAAGGGACCTCAGGAGGTCATCTATCCCAATCCGCAGACAGATTTTTGCCCTAGATCCCTCAAGGATTGAGCTCACAACCCTGGGTTTAGCAGGCCAATGCTCAAACCACTGAGCTATCCCTCCCCCCAACCTTGTACTATGTCGTATTTGCAGATTCCTGATGATTATTCTCAAAATGTCTAACAGCCTTTGCTAGCTCTTGAGGGGAGACAACAGGATGCACATGTAAATGCAGAATTTGTTCTGTCATTTCATGATAACTGTGTAGCTGCCCTGCTGGTATATAGTAATTACAGGTGGCTAAATTTGTCCCTGCTGGTTTAATTCCTCTGATTTCAGTGTTGTTAAATCAGGGGTGAACTAAGCCCAATAGGTCTACATCTGCCGCAGCAATGGGATTTTTACTTGATAGTAGCCACATGTTTTAGCCTGACTTACAGCATTGCTTCAGTGCATGCCAACCAATGGCCATTTCCCAGTGCAGGAGTGTGAAAGGACCCTTGTGGATAAGGGTGGTACTGTTGTATTTTTATCTGTCTGGTCTGAGCTGAGTCTCAAATTTGGGACAGTTGTATGTGACTGGAGGAGCCATGCAAGATCACCCCTGAGTGGGAAGATTTGAGTGCTAGGTCCTGCCAGTCACAGGAACCTCCTGTCATTGCAGATACTTCACTTTTTAATGTATTGCCACTTACAGTTTGTTCCACTGGTCAGTCCTTAGCTATCATCAGGCCTACTCAGGTCTATGTCAGGAGAACACTCCTCCTAGAGGTCTAAGACCAACATTAGGCTAATTACCACCATGAAATATCCTGAAAGCTGGAGATATTGTATTGGAAAGTACTCACGAATGCACACTTCAGAAGCTTAGTGAGATCAGAAAAGAAAATGTAATGAAGAAAACTGGGACTTTTATAAACGGTTTCACTTTAGCTGAATACAAGTGTTGCTGGGAAACACGAAATTTGGGGAACTTTTATGGGCCTCAATCTGAGCAAATCGATCAACACCACTGAAGTCAACGGGGCTCAGTATGGGCACAAGACTCCCCGGACACAGATCTGATTGTAGGATCAGGTCATATAGTGTTTCACAAGGGGAACCGAAGTGAATCAAGGAGAACCCTTTAAATGAAGAAATTGCCTGGAGTGCATCCAGATGTTGAAGTTTCTAATTGACCTGACTGTATTTCAGAGAAATACCTTGCTTGTTCATTATTACACATGTATTAGAGCTGGATTCAAGCCACGGGCTTGGAACTTGCTGCCACAGGAAGTCATTGAAGACAAGAACTTAACAAGAGCTGTAAAGGGACTGCATGCTGACACGGATATCAAAGCTATCTCGAGTAATTATAATTAATGACAACAAAAATTTGGGAAGGGACATTAAGCCTTGTGCTTCAGAGCTTAAATCAATATCTATATATGGGTACGGCTACACTGCCCCACTACAGCAAGTCTCAGAGTGCAGGTCAACTGAATTGCGCTTTCAGGGCTCATGCTAAGGGGCTGAAACTAGCCGGGCTCTGAGACCCTCCCCCTTGCTGGATTTCAGAGTCCAGGCTCCAGCCCAAATGCCTATGCTGCTATTTTTAGCCTTGTAGCTCAGTTGACCTGGGTCTAAGATTCACTGCTGTGTTGGATGGATTTTTTTGCAGTGTAGACGTACCCGATGAGACCTGTGTGGTGAGACCACATCTGCTACTGTAGGGTTCTTAGATCTTCTTCTGAAGCATCTAGGTCTGGCCACTGCTAGAGACATGATACTGGACTGGCTGGATCTTGGGTCTGATCCAGTCTGGCAATTCCTGTGTCCCTAAGATCCATCGGTCCCCAGAGTTCAAAGGGAATTGGGTCTGAAGCAGAACACTGGATCCATTTCTAATAACTGGGCTCTTTATTAAACAGCAATTGGGATGAATTGATCTATATATGAACAGGACTCGTTCTAGCTGGGAAAAGAAAGTGTTTGCAACTGCCTGAAGGCTCAGTCAAAATACTTTACTACCCCCAAGTGGACGCCTGAGTAGTTTCAATGATTTACATTCGTATCCATTTTTTGTATGCTTGCTCCTTCAGTCAATCATTAAAGCTAATTTGCACTGCAGATGCGAAGTGTACATTGCCTCTCACTGAGCCCCCATCCTCGGGATGATGTGTCACCTACACACTTATCCTGTCACAGCTCACTGGGCCCTGCAATGTAACTAGAAATGTGTGGGTATTTGCTCACTGGTTCATGGTATTTACTAGCAGGCTGCACTGTCCCTAAAATTACCCATGTTCCATCTCACCTTCCAGACTAAAAAGGAGTATCAAGCAGGGCACAGGTTGTCTACTACTACCCAGCTCTTACACAGTTCTTTCCATCAGTAGATCACAAAGCACTTTACAAAGGAGGGCAGCATTAACCCCATTTTACAGATGGGGAAACTGAAGCAAAGTGTGGGGATGTGAGTTGCACAAGGTCACCCAGCAGGCTAATAACAGAGATGGAATAGAACCCAGGTCTCCTGAGTCCCAGTCCAGTGCTCTCCCATTAATCCTGGTCAACATTAGGGGCTGTATTGTGGCTACCCCTGCATGGCTGCAGGGAGGGTGGGAGAGGTCGCAGGGAGCCCCTCACTCCCCAGTATACATATGTGAGGGGAAGCCACAATACTGTAGCTAACCCTAAGTGCAAGAAGGTGGGAATTGTCAAGTGTTACTGGTGACACTATAATCCCAAAGGAGGCATGGCACTGAATGGAGAGTATAGCTAGCGTCCTGCACCCCCTTTCCCATCTTCCTGCTGGTACTTGCTGAGAGGAGCAGGAATCCCTGCTGGTGAGAGCATGCTCTCCAGTGCCACAGAGGCATTCTGCTCGCCTCTGGCCTGCTTAGGCAATTTGCCTCCAGCCACTGCGACGACATCTCTGAGCTTCCCACCAATGCACCTCTCGCTGGCCCTGAGCCTCTCGCATTCAGCTGAGACTTGAATGTTATTCTTTAATATTTACAGAGCCGCACAAGTGCACAGTTGCTCCCTGCAAACTACAAAGTCCAGGCACCAAGGTCCTCATGGTCTACCTGAGACAGGAGAAGAAGTCTTACACATTGGGCCTAGGCTGAGAGGAGATAGCATGTAGACAGGGGGCTTCCTAGGCTTACACGTACTTGCATAACGTTTCTGGGAAATCTCCCTGTAGTATTTCCTGGCCGTTGCCAACACAAATATGTGATTATATTTAGGGCTAGATTTCATCTTGTACTGGTGCATGGGGGAGACAGGTACAAGGAGATCCCCATTCCCCTTCCACCCTCCTTGTGAAGGACCCAGCAAACCACAGCCTCAGATGCCAGGGAGGTCTCCATCCTAGCACTTGAGGATGTGTGAGCAGACCCAAATGGGGAGAGTGGGGCCGAAGGTGGAGGGCCAGGCAGCCATAAAGCAGGGAACCTCAGGAGAGGTCAAAAGGCTTACTCCACACCGATGAGCTCTGGGAGATGCTGTATCTCCTGAGTAGAGCTGACTGGAAAAGGCCAGTCTGAGGCGGAACTTTTGAGAAGAAAAAATTCTGAAATGTCCTAAGAAAATTTTTCCATTTTTGACAAAAAGAGGGGGGGGAAAGAAACTGAAAAGCAACATTTTTGTTTGTTTGTTTGTTTTAAAAAAACATTTTTGGTTAAAAAAAATTGGCTTTGGTTTTTTGAATACTGAAAAATGTCACCAAAAACCAAACACTTTTGCTAAAACCTGCAACTGCAGCTGCAAATATTTACCCAAACCCACAAACGTTGATCAAAATGAAAATTTCTCTCTGAAAATTTTGGTCAAAACCCCATTTCTGTTTTTTTGACCAGCTCTCCACCGGAGGCACGTCCCTCCCAGAGTTCCCTGGATATGTGCACAGCACCCCCAGGACAGGACTGTATTCAAATCATATCTGGCACTCCTGGTAATATAAACATGGTTTGTGCAATCCAATTTCATCACGAGAATGTTATAATGTGTTTATAGAGCATTTCACCAAAAATGCATCCGATGGCTCTTTCCCTCTGATAGCCATTGTAGACTTTACTCCCCAAAGAGCCATTTTTGTTGGGTAAGTGAACATTCTGCTTTAAAATTTGGCTGGCTGGCTTTTTTATATTGGGTAGGAAATGAAAATACTGGGAAAACGGACAGGGGTGTTGATAAACCCAAGGTGAAGCCAATACATTAATTACATTTATTTATATAGCATATTTCCTGCCTCCGAGATTGGCAGCAGCAGCCACATGCCCTACCAGAGTGCCGGGGGAAATAAAGACAGGGCACTACGGGAACAGAAATATATAAGTATTGCCATTAATTAAAGCTGCCACATTGCAGTGGAAATGATCTGCCAGCTATTGGATGTGGCTAGGATCTACCTCATCCTTCTGCCAGCTAGTGCACCTGCATATGTAAGGATAAGGCCTTTTCCTGTAGCCATATTGTAAGGTCTGAGGCCTTGGTCTGCAGCCATGTTAGGAGAGCAGCAGCCATTAGCCAAGATCCTGAAAGCCACATCCTCACATTTCATCTAAATTACATTAAAACAATGTGATATTGGGCTGTTAAGAAGGCGCTCCTGTCCTAACAATACCCACCATCACCAGATAAAGAAACAGATCTTAGAATGCTATCAACGTTTTCATTAATCATCGTCTCTGGCAAGAAATCACTTATCAACAGTTGTATCTGTAAAATCTACGCTTCTTGTTTTGCCTTTATGGTCCCCGCCTCTCTACTGTTTATGTGTACGGTCTCTGTCTGGTTCTTTTAGTTATGCAACAGACAGGAACAATCATTTTGCTAGGTGTAAATCAATTAAGGTGGTGGGGCATGATTGGTTAAAGACTTGTTTTAAAATAAGTTAGGATTGGTTAGAAAATTGTTCCGTGATACTTTAGTAAAATGATCAGTTAAGGTACAGCTAAGCAGGACGCAAGTTTCACTATATAAACTGGGGTCCAAAAGGAAGTGCTTGGGAACCGACTCCAGGACACAGTCCCCCACGATCAGAGCTGCCAGACCTCAACACTCTGCCAATGACACCGTGCAGAAGCGGGAGTTCCCCAGATGACCTGATCCTGACTGGCCGTCAAGAAAAGTTCATGGGCCTTATTGGGAGTGGTGAGCGCTGTATGCTTAGCATGTGTATTCTGTTTTGGTTAATAAACAGAGGTTAAGTAGGATATTACTGTGTAAGGCTCTTTCACTGGTTAAAGACCCTGCAACCCCGCAGAGTGTAAGGTTCCACCTTGAGCCCTAGGAACTGGGTAAAGATGGGCGCCCCTAGAGTATGCAAGTAACAGAGAATGTTGGGCTAGCTGGGGCCCCAAGGTTGGCTCTTCGGCTTTATTTTGAAATCAGAACCCACACCCCTTTCTCCAGCTAGTAATAGCCAGATCATCCATCTCGCAGTGGCTCTTTGCCCTAAAAGCTGCTCAGTTGTTTGCAAAATGCCAAACACCAGTGTGAAAATCGATCACGTTACAGGGCACAAACTGGCAAATGATAGCGAATTGTAAGGCTACTGGGTCCTTAGATAAAATGGAAGGGAAAGCGAGTGGAAAATATGGCACGGAAAATGAGACCGAACGAAAATCCGAGGCGCTTCCTCTCTTTAATACACTGGGAGGAAATGGCGAAGAAAACAAAACAATGATCCAAGGAAACTGAGGAGATAAAAAGCCTGAGGGCAATTGTCCTCAAGAGAGAGCCTGGTTGAGCAGCAAGAGAAAGAGAAACTGTTGTGTAAAGAAATGCTGGAATTAGATGCTTTGTACCAGCGTGGGAGAATAAATACCCCAAGTTGCTATGGCTTTGACGTAAAGTAGAGAGAGCCAGCACACTAAGTAGAGAGGCAATCGTGTTAGTGATCGCTCCGCTCAAAAGAGTGGCTACCAATGGTTTAAACATTTGTGACTCACTAAAAGGAACATGATTTGAGGTGTTCAGTAACTCAGCCCATAGGCGCCGACTCTGTGGGTGCTCTGGGGCTGGAGCACCCACCAGCAGCCCCCCTATCAGCTCCCGCCCACCCTCCCCGCTCCTCCCCCCCACCACAAACAGCTGTTTTGCAGCGTGCAGGGAGGCTGGGGGGGAGAGGAGCGGGGACACGGCGCGTTTGGGGGAAGGGGCGGAACTGGGCAGGGTGAGGCCTTGGGGGAAGGGGTGGAGCGGGGGCGGGGCCTGGGGCAGAGCTGGGGGTCGACCACCCCCCCGGCAGTTTGAAAAGCCAGCACCTGTGACTCAGTGAATGTGCAGGAGGTTAGACTAGATGATCATGAGAGTCCCTTCTGACCTTAAAGTCTATGAATCTATGAGCAGGAACCATGGTACAAAACCCCTACAATCCACTCAGCTGGGGAATCACAAGGCCCCCACAGGCCACTCAGCTGGGGACTGGGGAATCAAAATATGCTCCCTCCTCCGGGTCCCTTTAAAGTATTGGGCACAGCATTATGAAAAGCATACAGCCGGCATTTGTCAAAACATACAAAAGAACAAATAGTCAGGCAGATATCTCCATGTACAGACAAGGGAACTTTGTTCCTCCAGAGGCCATTTATTATATCACAGCCCTGCTTTTTTTAAAAAAAATCCTGTTTGTTTTTGCTATCTCGCAAAATCTGGCAGTCAGCAAAGGGCTATTCAGTCACTGCTGCAGATGAGCAAAGAGGTGTTCGCATTCTAGAGTATGAAAATCGACTTGTTAACTGGTAATAAGTAGTCAAGAGGACTTGGATTCTACATGCTTGGAATTTTTATGCATAATTTTGAGTTGAGGACTGAGGATGGTTGTTGGAATCACTGATGTTTTCTCCCAGAATTTGTGTTCACAGGCTAAAATATTAATTAAAACGAAAACCATGTACAGCTGTGAAATCAATGGAGTTATGCCAGCATCAGAGTGGAATAATTTGATGGTGAAACAGGCCCATAGATACTTTTCTCTGTAGGGTTACATCTACCATGTAACAACAACTTGATCTGCTAAATTCTTATTTTCTCTTTTGACTGGATCTACCACTAAAAATTATCACTAGCAAAAAGAAAAAAAAAAGTTACTTAAACATTTTTCATTCTCACTTCAAATTTTCAGACAAAATAAAAGGTGGGTTTTTGTTTTGTTTTGGGGTTTTTTTTCGGGCAGTTTTTCACTCCACATGAACTGTATTTGCAAAGCAAAACCTCTTACGTTTATACCGCTCTGCCTTTGATGTTTCCTCTGTCATAGCCTATATGGTGTATGAGACCAAATTATCCCTTTGAATTTGTACTTTTCTGTAATACAGGAGTGGAAAAGGCCTCTTGGAACTAAATCACTAGCAGAATCATGTTCCAAAATGCTAAACAAACAGCTGAACATAAAACATTAGTAAACAGGGACCAATCCTGCACTGGATGGGAGATGAATTAGATGACTTACGGAGTTGGAGTTCTTTTCCATCTGGAACTTCAATGAGTCTATGATTCAAAGTGCTTTTTTTTAAAATCAGTTCTGGTAAACAACAAAGAAACCTTGAGCCCCGTCATGCAATAAGCCTCTAGTGCTGCTACACAAAGTTGTTTGTTCTTGTGATAATAAGATTCTCTGAGCCGTGCTAGATGCTTGAAGAAACAATCATTCATGATGGCTCTGAACAACAGCTGGGACATGGGCTGGAGCTATATTTACAGCCTGTGTAAACAGAGACACTTAGTGTCTTCGAGACATTAGCAGCATCAGGGGTTGTGTGCACACATAAAGAGAAAAATACTCCCTTTGGCCGCAACAAGCCTAGGCCAATGGCATCTTCACATTCCTCTTTCATCAGTGTCTCAGTTAAAAGGAAAACAGGCCCTTTCCTTCTTCATACTCTACCTGCTGGTCATTCATTTGTGGATAGTGACTGCATGGAGGGTTGGATGATATGGAAATACCACATGTAACATTATTATTGTTTATGATAGGCTGATAATGTGCCTGGCACTCTACCAACAAGTAAGAAGCCAATTTTCCTGGGGACCACCTTAAATGGGCAGCAGTTTGGCCTCCAAATCCACAGCTCCCCAGAGATT
The DNA here is from genome assembly GCF_028017835.1 of Emys orbicularis. Lineage (NCBI taxonomy): Eukaryota > Metazoa > Chordata > Testudines > Emydidae > Emys > Emys orbicularis. The sequence goes on along the minus strand of NC_088690.1, from coordinate 108,601,706 downwards.
TGCTACAGGAATGGGTCTCCTGCTAACTCCGCACTGCCTCCCAACTCTCCTGTCCCTTCCTCCGCTGATAAAGGTTTGGCCCATCGATACTAGCAGCCAACCTATTTTCAATCCTGGCTGGGGGAGATCAACTGGGACCCATTATAGACACTTGCTCTCAAAACAGGGCCACCTTCCTAGCGTACACAGGGCCTTTGTGTGAGATAGTCATCATGGGGTTTCTTACTTCCCCAAAGGATGTTTTCTGGTAACGACACTGGATTGGGACTCCAGAGATCAGCGCTCAATCCTGGCCCTACCACAGACTCCCTCTTTGAGACCCTGGCTGAGTCCCTAGGTGTTTGTCTGCACTTCACTGGATGTCTCACCTTGGCCTCTGACACCTAGAGGGTCAGGCGGGCTTAAGAACCCGAGCTTCTGCCAGATCCAGAATGTCCACACTGCCATTCTTAGCAGCTCAAGCCCTGCTAGGGCTCACCTGTCTGCCCGGGCTGGGAGACTCACTGACAGCTGCTGTAGATTTTCAAGGGAACAAAGGGCAGTTCGACCCCCCATTCCTATTGACTTTCAATGGCAGGTAGTCATGTAACTGCTGCTTGTGCCTTGGAAATCTCCCCCTTAATCTCTCTGGGCCTCAGTTCTCAAACTTCCGCTTGTTTGTTTTGTCTTTGTCTGTTGTGAATATTTAGATTGCCACCTCCATGGCGCGTGTGACTGTACAGCGCCTTTGGGGTCTGGATTTCAGCTGTGGTCTCTTGACACAGCTGTAATACAAATAAATGTATGTATGAATTACTTTTATTACTATTTACATACAATATAATTTAGCTTTTTTAAACAAAAATATTTAGGTTCTCCTGTTGTTTCGAAACCTCATCCCAATGTGTTCTTACCAATCATCTCCATTATAATTCTGAAAACATCCATCAGATCACCACAAAGCCTTCTTGCTCCCAGGAGAATACATCCAACTCCTTTCAGACTTTGTATCAGCTTTCTTGCCCTCTCTCTAAGGCAAAAATATGCTTCCTCTGGCAGAGAGACTAGTAGGTACTGTACCGAATATCCCAGCAAGGATCTAGCCAGTGCTTTAAACAGTGTCACTAATATTTTGTATTCCATAGAAACTAGTATCAAGTTTGTGGAAATATCTTTGACACCATCAGGCTGGAGCAGAGCTGAAGTTAAAAAATGCAATGACCTCGGGGTAATCCTTTCCCTGATCAGTATGCTGGGTGCTTTTCTTATATAGCACATATTCCCTCGCTTGAGTCCTTGCTCCCAAACTAATTTGTCCGCATTGAACTATATTTGCTAACTGTGGGTTCAATCACCTAAACCATCCAAATCCTTTTGAATTGGATTGCATGGTTTCTCATTCTTTGCTCTGCCTTCTATGTCATTTTCCTTCTGTCAAACTCCCCCACTCTTCCTCAACTGGCATAACTTGGTGTGCGCTGGAGCAAAGAGGTTGTGATGAAGGGTTACTCTCTCCCTGGGATTCCTGCAGTGAGCAGAAGAGTGGAAAGTGCTTTGTTCGCTGCACTGATTTCTCTTCTTTATACTGAGCTGTGAGTAGCTTCACACTGATCAACCCCCCGCTGCCGCTCCCCTGACAAAACGGCCCGCTGGAAAAGCCAGATCTCCAGTGAAGGTAGAACGTGGGGATCTTACAGCCATCTCACATGGCCATTTCCTGCGAGACCATATAACCCTTGCAAACGCTGCCAGGCAAATTTGTCTCACTGATCGCTTTCTAAAATCAAATGTATTTTGTCTATTTACCTCCCTGGATTATACATAAACTACAAGGTACCAGATAAGGGTAAAAGACACCAAGTTGGCACTAGAGATACCAGTGTTGTATGCAGTGTTATTGTGGCCATGTTGGACCCAGGATATGAGCTAGACAAGGTGGGTGAGGTAATATCTTATATTGGACCAACTTCTGTTGATGAGAGAGAGAAGCTTTTGAGCTACACAGAGAAGTTTGAAAGCTTGTCTCTCTCGCCACCAGAAACTGGTCCAACAAAAGGTATTACCTCATCCACTTGTCACTTTAGAGACACAACCGCCTTGTTGTGTGTGTGAGAGTGATTATCCAGTTCATTTTGTATGTGTTCATTTGTACTCCCAGAAATTGGGCAGCTGCCTTTTTTAGCTCGGAATGTGGGATTTCTGAAAATGATCTTGCTGCCTTACATTAAAGAACTGCTCCTCAGTGTCCTTCTCTGGGAGACATTTCCTGTCTTACTGTAAATGCACTCTGTGATGCTGCCCTGGAAAATACCCGGCCTGCATTAGAAATCCAGGAATTTCTAAGGCTATAATCAGGTAGCTATTTATTACACAACCATGTAATCCACAAGGGGCTCTGGGGGTGATAGATGTTGCTGCCCCTCAGGCTGGCAGAAGTTGGGAGTGCTGCCTAGTTGCTTTTCTTTCTTTCTTTCTTCTCCCGCACCCCTAGGTGCATAGGGTGTCCCCCAGTTTCTGCCATTTAGTTCAGTGTTGTGCTGGTCTGTTCAGGCTTCTGAGTATCATGTTGATAGATTTGGCTTCCTTCTCCATTGTTCTGCTGAATGTTTCTTTCGGTTGTCCTCTTTTTCTCTTTCCAGATGATGTTGTCCATATTAGCACTTGACATAGAGGTAGTATTGGTGGCATCCTCAAAGCATGTCCTAAATATGTCCCTTGTCATCTTTTACTATGTTTGATGCTGAAGGCTGGTTTTCTCTACTTAGAATTTCTGATGTTGCAAGAAACTCATTCCAAAGTAAGTACCTGAAGAAGATCATCAGAGTCCATTGGAAAGAGTTGATCTTCTCATCATTTTTTGTTTTAGATTTCCATAAAGGAGGACAAGATGTGATGCTGGTGTTAAGAATTTGTATTTTTGTATCAGTGCCAATCCTGCTACTTTTCTGGATCTTTTCAAGTTTATGAAAGTGGTTTGTTGCTTTTGATAGTCGTTGCTTGACATCTAGCATAGTGTCACTATCATTGCATATGTCACACCCTAGATAGGTAAAATGACTTACTTCTTTTAGTGGTTCTCTATCTACTCTGATGGTTGCTTTTGGGACACTGATAGTTAGTTGCTTGCCCCCTATATTATTAGCCCTAGTGAAGGCTTCACCCTGTAGCTACCAAAGCCAGTTTAGTGGGCATCCTCTCTCATGCGCTGCTCAAAGATGTAGCCCTATTGGTAGCCCCTTGGCAAGTGCCCTGCTGTGATGCTGGCAGAGCAAGAGTGATACTGAAACCTTGCAGGAGGGCAGTGATGGAGCTGGACAGCACTCTTTAGAAGACCTCAATTCAGTTCCCAAGCCAGGTGTTTCCTCCCCCCATTTGGTGAGAGCTATGGAGGTGGCATGCTCTGCATTGACCACTCTAAATGTCTAATAAAGAAGGCTGACGGGCTCTAAAGAGAAATTCTGTCAAGTCTTTCTTGACTGAAATGCAGATGGTCATGACATAGAGCATTGAGTGAATGCAGTGTGGATGAACTGGAAAAGAACTACCAAAGGATCTTCAGGAGTCTAGTGGGAATGGGCAGACCCCCTCACTCAGCTCCGTAGGACACAAAAGACAAACAACGATATCTCCATACATCTGTATTATTTTTAACAGCATACAGTCTAAAGTGTCTGTTGGCTTTTGTGTCACAACAGGTCTGCAGCTAGGAATTTATTCCAGTCAGAGAGACTTAGAAGGCGAGCAAACTTTATTGGTGATATCCCATACCAGAGTTCCCACGAGGAATTGCATTATAATCAACAACACGGCATTCTCCCCACGATCTAATTGATTATACATTCAATTGAACAGCACTTATTAGTAGAGGAACTTCTTATTTGTATTACAGTAGCCCCCAGAGGTCCCAACCAAGATCAGGCCCCAACTGAGCTAGGCACTGTGCAAAGTAAGACACGTTGTAATATTGTTGGGACTTCCTAGATGGTAATATTACAAAGTTGTCCAAAGAGGCAACACTGATTAGCTTACCTGATTTAATCATAACTAATTTCAATGCCTTTGAAATAATCTCTTATCTGCCTTTTCTTTCAGTGATGACTGGAGACACCAATATTATTGTTGTGTCCATTTTTGGTCTCCCATCATCTCGTGTTCTTTCCCTAATCTGATCAGTGGGGAGGAAATATTTCAGGTTCTCCCATTCTTTCCATCCCATACAGAATTCCACTGGGATTCCTTCTTCATCCTGCAACTATATTTACCAAGTGCAGGGTTCTCACACTGTATTTGTATTCTAGTCCCGATTTCAATTACCTGGGCAACCTTTTCCATTTTAGCTGAAAGAGAGAATAAGAAAACACCAAGCTCCTTATTAAAACACACACCCGGGGGAATGTGTCACCCCAATATTTGCAGGAAAGCTCTGTCAATTCAAACAAGCTCAGTGATAATAGCTCATGTATTTACTTAAGGCTTGTGATTGTTAAGCACTCTGATCTCTTTTCAATTCTCTTTTTTCCCCCCTTTAGCTCAGCGGTGACATTTTGCATGTTAATTCCCAGAGTAAAGGAATGCTGCCCTCTCAGATCTCCATGTGAAACTCCCAATGGGAAGAAAGTGGAGGTGAGGATAGTTTTGTGGATCAGAGAATTGATTTTTGCCTTTATTTGGAAAGTGATAATGCTTCACTCTCATCTGTAGATCTCAAAGCACTTCACAAAGGAAGGTAATCATAACTATCCTTATGTGACTGACTGGTCAAGTCACATTGCTGCTCCATGCCTCAGTTTCCCTAACTCACACATCAGTTAAGCGGCAGCACTGGTAATAGAACCCAAGTCTCCCGGCTCCAAGGCCAGTGCGCTGACCCTTAGACCCTACTGGCCCCCACCTATCAAAAATGGTCTTTCTTCCCCCTTCTTTTTGTGTTTTTTTTTTCCTGCAGTTTTCCAGAAGTCCTGTCCTTTTCTTACCTCCTTCATTACTCTGCAGTCTCTCTCTATAGCACTCATTTCCATGCCAGCTGTAATATGTGCCCTGTCACTCAGCCATTCAGCTCATAAAAATGATTTCTTTGATTTTTCTGGATGCAATAAATGGGCCTGTTTCTTAGCAACCCCCTTCCTCCGCACCCGTTGTTATTTCCAACTCATTATCTTTGTCCATGTTCAACTCTAAATTAACTTAATTGCAGACAGATTTCAGATCTCTCAGAACCAGAAGGGGCACTTGTAAAACATTCTTCCAGTCAACAGAAAATGAGGGCCTTGGCCTATGCTAACTACACTTGGTGAAAGCCAATTCAACTCTGTCTGCCTTTACTCCATGCTTAGACAGCACCCCAGACACTAACATCTCCCTTCTTTCTTCTGAGCCACTTGGAAGCTGTGCATTTCATGAGACAAATGCTATCCCTTTTGCAGCTCACCCACATCAAATCATAACCAATAGGCTCATTTCTAGAAATTCCCCTTGGAGCTCTTCTCTCTTCAAGAAGCCAAGGACATTGTGGTCTTTGCCCCCGTCCTTTTAGCATGTTTAACTAGATGCAGCGGGCCAAATTCTGATTTCTAAATCTAGACTAACTTGCCCCAGTGTAAACAGATCTGAACCTGGGCCAACGTGAATCACCTGTAACAGCTCCACCCTGGGGGTTCTTGCCTCTTAGATGAATTCTAATTCCTTTCCCTCTCCTGTCCTCTCTGCACTGCATTAAGGAGCATTCACGAAAGTTCTGCTCCTGCCTCAAGTGGGGGATACACCCCAAAGTCACCTGCTGAAAGGTGAAAATGATGATACAGGTCTAGGATCAGCTCCTGATCGCCCTGGCTTCAGTGGGAGCTTCGCCACTAGCTTCAGTGATTCCCCGTTGGTAGAGACTTGGTATTGGTATGAAGAGAACTCCAGGATGCAGGGATCTGTTCATTGGGGTGGGAGCCAGGCAGCAGACAGCTCCAGATTGCTGCTGCCAGATGGGGAGAGAGGGCTAGTAGCCTTCCGGTGGAGATAGTGCTGCTCCATGGGAGGGGAGTCACTTCGTGCCAGGCAGGGAGGTTATGCAGAGTTTGATTGCAGGGATGGTAGGAGTCACTGGAAAGAGATAATAGTGGGGGTGTTGAGAGGAGAGCTGCCCAGAAGATCCTGGGAAGGGTCCTCAATCCAAATGTTTAATCTTTATTCAAACAGAGGAGAACCTCCGCCCAACTCCAAACGCTGCATTCTTATTCATCGCTCTTTCTCGATCTACATCTGTGCTTTCTCAGCTTGTCTGTCCTCTCTCCTCCGCTTGAGAGCCAGGCTCGAGGTGGACTTCATCCCTACTCATCTTGAAAAAGAACCAAACCCTCAAGATGAAACAGTTTTTGACCATATAGTTTCAAAGTCTCTCCCTTCTCTCCCGTCATTCCGCAGAGAGATGGCTTCTTGTTACTTCGCCTCCTTCCTTCTCTCAGCAACTTCTCCCCTAGACAGATTTCCTCTTTTCACTGTTGCGGCACTCTCTAGAGAGTGCCGCTCTAGGCACAATCCTTCAGTGTATTCCCCCCACCCTCTTGCTCCAAGCCCCCTTAGGTCTTTGCAGAATTGAGCTCGGGTAATGTATCTACAGCAGTGTCACGCTCATCGAGCTGCTGACGCTAGATTCTTCTGCAGACTAGAAGGGTACAGCCAAGGCTGGTTGTAGCTACCTCATCTGAAGCCAGCCCACTGCTGCTCTAGTGAGGGTGTGCATGGATTATACATGCCACTGGAGGTCACTCTTGAGCCATGAAAAGCTGCACCAGGGTCTACCTCCTTCCCCCTCACCCCCACCAGGTTTAAGCAGCTGCTCTTTTTTCCTGCCTGAGGCTGCTTTCCCTGTATAAAGGATGGTGCCCAGTACAAGGCATTGTTCCATTCCTGACCTTTGAATAAAAAAAAAAAAATCATGGACCATTTACCAGTTTTCCTCCCAATATTCAGCAGTCTGTTACTGGCAGGAACGTTACCCGTGGGGAGTGATGTGTACTGTACACCTGGACAGGAAGCTGAAACTTTGCATGATATGGTAGCTCTGCTGGGGTGTAAATGAACTTTTACAGGTGCACTAAGAAGATTGGAAGTAACAAGGCAGTTACTCACATGACATCAGCCAGGCTACTCGTATTTAGACTTCGGCCCCGATGAAGCAAAGTATTTCCGGATAGGCCTGTGGGTAGGGAGAGAACCAATTCAATGTACCAGCATCACTCTGATCCCTATGCAAACGCTGCATCTGCTGGAAAGAGAGTGTGTTCTTTTATACTGTGGTGGAGCTGAGCAGAATATAAACTTGGACTCGGAAGGCTGAGCCACCATCCATGCTGGGTCCCAGTTGGCCGTGTATAAACCAATGTGGGGGTCACAGGTAGTGCTTCATGCTGTCAAAAGGGACGCTCAAGTTGTGCTCCTGAGTCCATTGTCCAAGCAAAAGCAGATCCCTTTTGTCTAGCCCGATTCCCCTTCTTTTGGTCTTGCATATTTTCATGGAGTCCTCTGAGTTAAAAGACTTTACCTCAAGGAACATCCCCATGACACAAGGCCACTGTGTTTTGGACCTGTGGGGACCACACAGTCTGAGGCTCGGTTTTGGGATCACCCGTTGGTTACTGATCCATTGATCACACTGAGTTTGGGCCTGTGACAGGTTGGGACTCACCACCGTGGCACCTCCCACTGGTTGTTCCGGGAATTAGCTCAGTCCATGGGGAGCACCCTCTGCTGGTGGTGTCCCGTCCATCCTCTGCTCCTCAGTTGTGGTCTGGACCCGCATTGCTCCCTGCTCGGCAGCATCCTCTTCAGGACACTGCCCTCCAGCAGTGCCCCCTAGTCCATCCTCACCCCCTTCGGGGGGGGGGGAAGACACGGTTGTTCAGCAGTCCCTGCACTGGCCTCAGTGGCCAACCACAACCTCCAAAATCTAGCCCCTTGTCTCAAGGGTACCGGTTGCAGTTTGTCTCAGCCACCCTACTGCATAGCCAGGTGCAGTACAAGGGGGAAGAGGGGGACCCAGGCCCACCCACTACTCTGGGTCCCGACCCAGGGACCCTCTAATGGCAGCCTCTCTGCCCTCCTTCTCACCCCGTGTCCAGCTGTCCCTGGGCCACTTCCCCTCTGGCCCCCCGCATCCTCTAGACCCTTTCTCCCAGGGCCCGCAATCTGGCAGGTATTGGGCCGGAGCCCTACTGTACTCCCCCTGAGCCTGCCCAACACTGCTCTGTCCAAGGTGCTGGTCTCCTGCTCTGGAGACAGACCTTCCCCCATGAAGGTCTGGGACAGACTGACTACTCACTCTCTGAGCAGCCTTCTTATAGGGCTGAGCCTGGCCCTGATTGGCTGTCTCCAATCTGGGCCCTGATTGGCCCCCAATAAGCCCTCTTCCTATTGGCTGTTCATCTGCACAGGCTCACTGGCCTGCTGCAGCCCCCTCTAGCATGGGGATGGGGGCAGCCGCCACCCCACCACAGGGCCCCAGACTCTCACTATTTCAGCTTCATGTTGGGCTTGTCTCTAGCCTAGCTTTGGCTCTCGGAAGAATGATAATTGAGGGGCCATATGCCTCTCTTCCAGCCACAGGCTCTAGACCACATCTTCACCTGAAGGGCATGGAGAATCCATGCACCTGACTACCGCGCCAAGCTGAAACAACAGCTGAGATATATAGAGGTCCAGAGCCCCCCAACTTTGGTTCTGGCAAGTGCATGAACAAGGAGCATCACGCCACTTTGCTGCAAGCAGCTTAAGGCCTTGCTTTTCTCATTAGCTCAGCTGCACAGTGCTAGGAATATTGATCCCCTGCTGCTGGTTTCCTTTTCCGTGTGCAGTAAAGTCTCCTTCAGCGCTAATGATGTGGCACTGATAAAGTCTCATTAGCAGGAGAATGATGAGGGTCCAGCTACTTTTAGGTCTCCTGTCTCCCATTCCCATTATGCTGTGTCCCACTGCATTCCACACCATTCCCAAGAGCGAAAGCTAGGCTCTCTCGCTCCTCAAACAGCAAAACTCTTTCGAACCCCCCAAAGTTCAAGCCTCTATGCTAATGATGTTATATCGGATAGCTCGTTGCCTTCAATGCAGACTGTGATATCCAGTGGCAATACACACCCCTGTGAACTCAGCTTAATATGAACTCCTCAGGGCTGGAGTGGGGGTGCGCTCATTTGGGTGACAAGAGGAGGAAGGGATAAAGTATGTGCCCGTCGCTGTGCAGATGTTTTTGTTCTTATCACTGGGAACTGTTGACCTGCGCTTGGCACAGGCAGAATTTAGGGGGGCTGAGGGCCATTGCCCCTTACACACACTGCAAGCTTCGGCAGGTGTGGAATTTGCTCCTCCCACGTGCAGCCCCATTGGCCTGACTGGAGCTGCCCCCCGCACTACCTATGGTGCTTGGTACTACTGGGCTCTCTGCAGTGCCCAGAGAATGCTTCTTCTGCTCCATGGGAACAGAGCTCGGCCAAGGGCTATGTAGCTGTGAACTCTACCTTTACTTCACCCCAGCCTGCCCATTGCTCAGCCTGAAGGGATGTGAACAGCTGTTTCATCGCTGCTGGGTGTTGCTGCATGTGGAGGTCAATGGGACAGGAATGGAGGGCAACTGAAGCCCCGTCGAGTCTACTCACAGACCCCCTTTGGGTCTCCAGTTATTCCCCACCACAAAACCAGATACCTTTTGCCCTGGGTTTAGTCACAATGAGACCCTCGCGCCAGCAGCTGTAGAAGAAAGAAGCAGGTTGTCTAGGCCATCCCCTGGATGGAAAGGGGGTGAATGAGGAATCTCTGCAATTAATGGGAAAGTAGCGTTCTCTTAGAGGTTATTTCCCCCCTTTTCATTCCGTACCTTCAGGGGTTGGAGTGGCTTGTTTAACTCCATTAATACCCTGCAGAATCAGTAGATGGCGCCATGGACCATGGATGCATTGGGCCAAATTCTTTCCTGGTGTAACTTTGCTGATGTCTAAAGATTTATTGCACCCGCAATGAATTTGGCCCTAGCCGCTTAGAGAAGGACTTGGAGAAATGAACGAGCGAGTGAAAAAAGAGCCCAGAAAGAAAAGCTCCGTGGCACCTGGGTAGCAACTAGCTGGTCTGTGCTGCAAACTTGGCATCCTACGGCCAGACAACTTTGAATGTCAGAGCTCATTTGCTCTGTCGAGCAGCCTGCTGCATTTCAATGTGTCTATTGTAGCTTACCCCTCCTAGGGCTGTGATAATATTAATCAATTATCTCCCAGCGTTGCCAACGCTCACAATTCTCGGTGTGTTGCGCAAACCCTGGGAGCATCTGGACAGGTGAGAATCTCTGCTTTCATTTAACAATGAAGTAAGTTTTCAGTCCTTGTGGTTGTGGAAAAAATCCTGAAAAAACATGACCCAAGTGCACCCTAAGGGCTCAGATACCGGAAGATAAAAATCATGAGGTATAATTTTTTTTTTTTTTTAAGTAAATTTTAAGCCAATTTCACGATTTTTGGCAGGCTTGACTCATGATTTTTAAATCTCTGGAGTCAGTAGGAGTAGACTCCCCGGCACAGGTCTGGGGTGCTGGTTGGGGTGATGCCATCTGGATCTTGGCTCCCTCTTTGCCATCCGCGGTACAGCCGTATCTGCTGCAGCAGCAGCTCTTCTCTGCTCTTACCGGCTGAGTTTCGGTAGCAGTGGTGAACTTCCGCAGCTAAGGAAAAGATAAACAAACTGAGTCCCCATGCTGCGCTATTGGCATAGGGGCTGCAGTGCTCTCTGTGGTGATAGACCAAGGCATATGGTGTTTGCGGCGTATGAAATTGTAAACAGTTTTTCAGCAGAGGGCAGCGTTCCTCACAGAGACTTCAGTGAAATTAGACAGCCTTTCAATCCATTTATCAAGCTGCCCGCAGTGCCCATTTCAAGGCTGGTGAACCAATAATAAGCACTGAGCAAAAAAATATCAAGGTGTATCGAGAACAGCATATATATATATAATCAGTGCAATCTTTTGGCTCTCCCCAGCTTTTGCTTTTTATGGCATGGATTTCAATAAATGCATGAAATGAGCTGGTGAAAATTATTCATTCCTTCTCAAAGAACTATCGAATAAAAAGTGCCGCATGCCCATTCATCCCTCTCCAAGTACCCACAGACGCAAAGGTCCCCAGGGGTACCCTCCATAATACCCTCCAGTTCATGACGGTGCATCATCCAGCATTACGGGCTACCCATCAGTCCCTACCCGTGCCCTCACCTATACCCACGAGCCCTAGAGATACATGGAAAAATACATGAGTGACTGATGGATGGGGAGCGCCTTATGGAAACTCTGTTGCATCAATCAATTGCCTTTCATTAAACTTCAACACAACTGAGCATCCCCATGCCCCATGGGGGGAGGGATAGCTCAGAGGCTTGAGCATTGGCCTGCTAAACCCAGGGTTGTGAGTTCAATCCTTGAGGGGGCCACTTAGGGATCTGGGGCAAAATCAGTACTTGGTCCTGCTAGTGAAGGCAGGGGGCTGGACTCAATGACCTTTCAAGGTCCCTTCCAGTTCTAGGAGATAGGATATCTCCATTAATTCAGTATTCAATTCAAAGCTAGCTCTGTGGATAACTAAAAGGAGGGACAACATCCTAAATACAAAGCTCTCCCCACATCCTCTCTGCTTTCACAAGGAGCCCTGAAAGTTGTTCTCATCCCTTTGCTCTCACATTGTGGCAACACTGACTCTGTGTCCTCTGTTTCACCTTCAAATCAGGAACAATGAATCATGGGGTCTAGGCCATGTCCTAGCTGTCAATCATTTTCATGGTTACTGTGAGCACCATTGGTTCCTACAGGGATTTACCGCCAGCTGCCATTTGCATCACTGATTATCCCTTCCACTGTCCATGCAGGGGAACAGTGCAGGCTGGGTGGCTCGCCTGGCCCCTTGCTGCAGCTCTCCGGGGAACAACAATGAGCAGGTTTGCATTAACTCCTTCCAGTGCAACTTGGTGGGCAGGATACTAACACACCTATCTGCAGGAGACAATGAGGGTTTGGGCACTGTTCTTCCTGAGCCTACCCTTCCCAGGTCTCATTAAACCACAGAAACTCATCTGTGAGCCTGATTCTTTCCCCAGCAGACACGGGTAATTGACTTATTCAGATCCCATGAGGGTAGAGAACCCAGAGAAGGAGAGAGGTAGGGGAGCATAGAGGGATGGAGAAAAAGAAAGGAAGAGAGAGTAGGATGGAGAGAGAGGGAGGCTGAAAAGAACAGAGAAAAATAAGGAAAGAAGGGATGATAGAAAGGATAGAAAAAGGAAGGAGGGAGAGAAGAAAGATGGAGAGAGAGAGAGATCAGATTGGTTTACACTGACTTGTCCTTCATCAGATGCAAGCGACATCAACAATAATAAAACTCAGTTCCTCGGCAAAGGGTGAAATATTTCAAGTGCTGCTCTCAGCTTAAAAGAGCGGCATAAGGTGTTTTATTTATATTTTTGTGGTGATTAAATATAGAATGTGACTAACAGAAGGAATAAAAAAGAAGGAAAGGGAAGAGTGGGAAAGAAATCAAAGACTGGCACCTCCCTTGAGTGTGGACAGAAAATAAATCGGAGGCCTCAGAACTTTCTCCTTGCTGCCGCTGGGTCCTGGCTCCCCCTGGTTGTTTTGTTGGTGGTTCCCCGCCACCCCCTTCTAAACCATAATCCCATAAAATGTAAGGTTATGAAGCTGGCTGTGAATAATTCATGAGGTAGTTATAAAATGTTTACACCAGGCCATTATCAGCTAGCAACTAAAAAAACAGCACAATGTCCTCCAGTGTTGTTGACAAACCTATTGTGACTGGGTGTTGCATTTTTTTATTGCTCAGGACTGGACTGAACTGATCTTCAATTCTCCTTGCTGGCTTGCAAAACACACACACACACACACACACACACAGTGAAGGGATGCAATGATTCACACACATATGCAATGAAGGGATGTGGTGACATATTCACACACATGCTGAGGGGATGTGGTCTCAGACATACATTTGCGGAGGGGTTACGGTGATGCGTGCGCGCACACACAGTGAAGGGATGCAATGATTCACACACATGCTGAGGGGATGCGGTCTCAGACACACATTTGTGGAGGGGTTACGGTGATGCGCGCGCGCGCACACACACACACTGAAGGGATGCAATGATTCACACACATATGCAATGAAGGGATGTGGTGACATTCACACACATGCTGAGGGGATGTGGTCTCAGACACACATTTGCGGAGGGGTTACGGTGATGCGCGCACACACACACACACAGTGAAGGGATGCAATGATTCACACACATGCTGAGGGGATGCGGTCTCAGACACACATTTGCGGAGGGGTTACGGTGATGCGCGCGCGCACACACACACTGAAGGGATGCAATGATTCACACACATATGCAATGAAGGGATGTGGTGACATATTCACACACATGCTGAGGGGATGTGGTCTCAGACACACATTTGTGGAGGGGTTACGGTGATGCGCGCGCACACACACACAGTGAAGGGATGCAATGATTCACACACATGCTGAGGGGATGCGGTCTCAGACACACATTTGCGGAGGGGTTACGGTGATGCACACGCACATACACACACACACACACACACAGAGTGAAGGGATGTGGTGACACACCCACACTGAGGGGCTGCAGCGACACATACACACGGGGAGGACGTGGTAGGACACAGGATACTTCTTCCCTCTTCCTCCCATTGGAACTCATGAGATTTTTCCCCTCCTCCCCAGTAGACTCCTGAGGCCAGATTCTGCTCTCAGGGACACCAGTATAAACCCAGGGCACCTCCACTGACTGTAATGGGATTACTTCAGATTTACACCGGTGTCACTGAGAGCAGGATTTGGCCCTTGGTATTCCTCATTCAGACTCTGTCCTAGGTGGCCAGAAGGGCCTAGATCCTATCTTGGTCTAGAGCAGCATTGTACTGCTCTGGCAGTGCAAATCTGCCCTAAGTCCAGCAGAGCTGAGCTCCGGAGGAGTCCCTCAGCATAGGGGAATGGCTGGGTAGAGAGCAGCTGCTTTGCCACTCTCCATCTGGACTAATAAAGTGGGGGTGGGAGTAAAGGGGCATGGCCTCAACTTCCTTACGCGCCTAGCTGCTGGAATGGCCCCTGGGGACTATTGGTAGCTAGTGCAGATAAGATCCACCTTCAGGCTGCTCTAATGTAAACCAACCTGGCAACCAGACAGACAGTCTGCCTTTAAACATCACAGGCCCCCCGAGGTGACACAGGGAAGCAGAGCACCCTATAAGACATGATAACCAAGTATGGAGAAGTAGGGCTGCTCTGTGCCAGCACAACAGTGAATCCACGACCCTCCCGTTCTAGGATGGAGTTGCTGCAGACACTAGGGTAGATACCTATCCCCTCCATATGGATGCATTCTCATTCTGAACCCCCCACTTATTTAATGTGATTGTTCCATTTGGCTGTCGTATGCATGCAATAGATCTTCTGTATTTCTTTACCCAGGTGCATGTGCCCCAGAACAGTACCCCTGACCCTCTCTCGTGCACTGAAGAGAGAAAGGCCAAGGTCTCACTCATAATCCACCCAGTAGCAATAAAAGTCTGCATTAGGCAATGCCCCGTTACATTGGACTCACAAACAATAGCTCTCCAGCCTTCCCCTCTCTCGGAGCCAGGAGGCATGTCACACATTCTGAACAGGTCAGCCTGGCTCTGGGAGCTTTGGCACTGAACTCATGTTAAAGAAAGCAGCCTGGAGCCTGAGGCATTGTGGTTTGATTAACCACGTGCACCTTTGTAGAAGGATTAGGAGGACTCTATCATTGTGATGTTTGAATCTTAATTGAAATCCAAAACTCCAGGCTCCACTGCCAGAGGAACATGCATAGAATATCAGGGTTGGAAGGGACCTCAGGAGGTCATCTAGCCCAACCCCCTGCTCAAAGCAGGACCAATCCCTAGACAGATTTTTGCCCCAGATCCCTAAATGGCCCCCTCAAGGATTGAACTCACAACCCAGGGTTTAGCAGGCCAATGCTCAAACCACTGAGCTATCCCTCCCACCCTGAGTCTGGTCTGTTACTATGGGAAGGGGGGGGGGATGTCTGATTCCACAAGTATTTTTCATCTCTACATCTTCTGTCCAGAAAAATAAAAAGGGACTGTATGGGTCCCATGGATATCACAGTGTTTGGATTCAGAATTTCAGCTCCCTTTTCAGAACCCATTTGAAATCTGACCATTGTTTGGAAGCATCAACAAAACAGACGTATAATTTCAATAAGAAAAAAATAAAACAAATACTGTTTAAACAAAGCAGATGGCCCTGTGACATAGAGCTGCAGATAGATGCTCTCAGTGGTAGCGTCATGCCATTTGCAGGGTGAGGCTCCAAGGACCTGAGTCTTAGTAACGTTAGTATTAAGACTAACGCCAGTCTAGTACTAGAATGAGTTGTGTTATTGGGTCAACTCCTAGGTCTGGCTGTTGACCCTAACTAAGCAGTGCATAGATCCAAGAGTCCCATGCTAGTCCTCGGGTTCACTCTCCAGGCTAACAATGCAGTGTAGTAGTGGGAGGGCATTGACACTGTTAATGGTACTGAGTTTTGAATGAGAATGTCAACTGAGGCATCTTCTCTGGTGAAGGAAAGTAAAGACCCAAATGGTGTTAATAAATAATATATGGAGATATACCTATCTCATAGAACTGGAAGGAACCCCAAAAGGTCATTGAGTCCAGCCCCCTGCCTTCACTAGCAGGACCAAGTACTGATTTTTGCCCCAGATCCCTAAGTGGCCCCCTCAAAGATTGAACTCACAACCCTGGCTTTAGCAGACCAATGCTCAAACCACTGAGCTATCCCACCCCCTCTTGTTTGAAAAGAAATGGGAATGGGGTGGGCAGTTGGAGGAAACATCCCTGGAGTCACAAGTACAAGCGGAGTACAAGATATTACTGTACAGTCTAGGGCTGTGTGAGAGCTATTGCTGAGGACATAACAGCTGATGCATTTGCCTATGATGTCTCTGTAGAACCAGTGTCTAAGGTCTTGTCTGCATTTAAAATTTAGGTTGACATAGCTATGGCCCTCAGGGTTATGAAAAATCCATACCCCACGCACCATAGCCATGCCAGCCTAACCCAACCCCCCCAAATGTAGATGCAGCTAGGTCCATGGAAGAATGCTTCTCTCGACCTAGCTACCATTGCTTGGGGACGTGGTGTTCCTACCCCTTCCATCTGTGTAGGCTTCATTTACACTACAGTGTTATGCCAACATAGGCTAAGTCTACACTGTGGGGACTATAGCAGCAGTGCGGTAGCTAACACTACTTTATGAAGTGCTTTGAGATCCCCTGAGTATCCCTGGAGTATGAAAGGTCCAGTATAGAATGAGCCAAAGACTGCAGCTTTCTGTCCTAATGTAAGGACAGAGGGAAGCAAATCATTATGAACCATTCCTCTTTGAATCCCGACTGACCGCGCACCTCCAACAACTTCACCAGCTGGCACTGGCGTTTATTCAGAATTACCCCAAACCATAAAGATTGATTTCCAGCCTCAGCACTTATATCTGCTGCGTCCTGCTCTTCCCAATGCACTGAATGGAGAGAGACGGTTCAGATTTGACTGCAATTTAGCATTCATTTGCATTTTTAAATTAGCTAAGCTGTGGACCGTTGCAAAGCAATGACAGAGAATTTTTATAATACTTAGTCTTGTGGGAGTCTAAAAATGACGGTATGGGAGGATTGCACTGAAAGGAAAAGCAGTTTCCTGCACCTCAGATCTCCACACCCAGTTCTCTATTAGCACAGATATGTCTGTCCGAGGTTACATGGCATCTCCAGAGGAACCCATATGCTGCAATCATTCCGTAATACGTTCTAATCTCCCACCCACAAGATCCTAACCCTTCCCATCTGCTTCCCCCTCTGGTCAGTCAGGATTTTTCTTTAAAAGGTAGCTGTTGCTTTGACAGTGCGGCTTGGGCAAGAGCCTGGGCTCTTAAGCGCACCCACAGGCTTGAGAGCTCTGTCCCAAGTTGCAACGTCTACACAACTATTTTTAGAGGGCTAGCATGAGCGCCGCTAGCACAAGTCTGTAGACGTGGGCTGGGAGGCTTGCTGTTACATGCCTTTATCAGTGTAGACATGCCCTTAGTGCCTGAATTGAAGCTTAACCTTCCTCTATTCTGCACTGCAAAATCTATACACCATCGCCTTAGAGCTGAAAGTCAGTACTCAGCCCTCCTTGAAAGCAAGAAAATGGCAACTGGGGTGGAAATGAAGTAAACTACCCCAATGTTTGGCACTCTGAGCTACTGACCCACTAGCCCAACTGGTTCTTTGCCCATATAGCCACACTAGCATCTTACCAAAGGCTGTACACGATGTACTGTACATCTTGACAAATTGAGTTGATATTTTTCTAAGATTTCGCAATGTATGGCCTTTAAGTGCCAGGTGAATGTCCCAGTTTTTCTCCTCTCTGCCCGCCTTGCTGGCAGAATAATTCAATTGGCACACTAACTAAAGATCACACGATTTGGTGTATTCCATCCCCTCGAACGCTGATATCAATTGAGCACATTCCAAAGAGGGACACCAGATTCCAACCCTGGAAAGCGAGTTACCATAACTATCTGAGATAGGTGTACAATCGTCCCATCATAGGGAGCCGCTGCTCTGCCCCATTGCACACTATCGGCTACCCTCTGGCTCAGTTTATTTTCTTTGCTGTCCTGTGTTTTCCTCTCTCTGGCATCTATCTCAGTGTGATTTCAATTGTCCATCATGGGGAGCAACTTCCCCCACCCAGCTTTACCTCTCCTTTGGCCAAAATCCACCTTACCGCCACACTCTTCCAAAGTAGAGGCAACCATCCCAGGAACTTGCCAATCAGCCAGTTATGCATGTCTGGCATGATGCTGACATGCTCAGACCTATGAGGCGGTGCTTGCAGGAGGGACAAAAACCAGAATGATGGGAACAAATAAGTCGATAATGAATAGGAAGTGGATACAATAGAAGTCCACTCACTTCCATCCCTGTGGACCAGCGGGCACGCTTCTGGGGCTTCATTGTAACGAGCTGTAGCTGCATCTATTTGTAGTCATCACTGATGATCAGACCTGAGACCTCAGCACCAACCGTATGAATCTTTACTACTTGAATTAGTTCTTGCTAAGTACTGACCTTGCTGGGATAAGCAACCACAGGGAAATAGGATCATATGCACCAACCTCTTGCATTATATCTACATTGAAGAAAATAGCATGGAGCATCAAGGGTAATTGTCATATGTTATAAATGGATTAGCAGAGGACCGTACCATGGAATGGTAGGATATTTACTGTGTAAGCACCAGATAGTAGCAGGGTATTCATAATGTGTCGTTATTTTCTGGACAATTGAGATATTAAGTAATAAACATGTGTCCTCTACACACACAGGCCATTTGTCTTTGGGGAAAAAAGCAAGAAAACTTTTCAAGCGGCCTCCCAACAGGTTGCTACAACTTGTTAATCATTCTACCTGCATCAAATGCATTAACTCCATGACCACACAGTAGAGGCCTCATTATTCCAACAGCAGAGTGAGCTCGGCTGCCTTTCCCTGGAGGCCCCCCCAAACCTTCATTGTTTTATTACCATGTCACTCCTAGTTTTAACACATATTAATCACAGAGTTGCATTTTTTATTTCACCCCCTGGAATTAAGCGGCCTGTTCTAAGCTCTCTGTTTGGAGGGCAGAAAGAATTTCTTAAACCTGAGGAATATGAAAGCAAAAAAAATAAATGTAATAGGGACGGAATGGCGAGCCGGGTCCTTTTACACATGCCATCACTAGACTTACAAGTTACATGTTCACCTTACTGATTTTTTTCAAGGTGAATTATGTGTTGGTGGGCCGGGGTTGGAAGTTGGTATTGCCACTTAATACACTGCAATCATTCCATGGATAAACATTCTTCAGAGATGCCAGGCTATCCCAAACACATACCAATGGGGCTCAAGTGTGACATCACGAGAAACTAATCCTAGCCATTTTGTTATCATCTTATTATTATTTATTATCATTATTGTATTATATTATCATATTATTATTAGGACGGAAGACCAATGCATTATGAAGCACATTTACCAAGGAACGCCACTACACGGCCACTGTTCACATAGTTGCTAAAAGTTCTGGTGGTGCAATAAGATCACCAATGATGGACATAAGCTGAATATCCTGCCAGACTATTTTAGGGCTGGTCTTCACTATGGGGAGATTGATGCTGCTGCAATTGATTCAGCAGGGATGGATTTCGCAGGTCTAGTGACGAGCCACTAAATCGACAGCAAAGCGCTCTCCAGTCAATCCCAATATGCCAGGTCTCCGAGAAGAGTAAGGGAAGTTGACCGGAGAGCGTCTCCCATCGATGCAGCGCAGTGAAGACACCGAGGTAAGTCGACCTAAACTACATTGACTCCAACTATGTCAATAACGTAGCTGGAGTAGCGTAACTTAGGTCGTCTTACCCCCATCGTGAAGACAAGCCCTTAAGGACCTGGATGGGGCTTGATGTGCAAGGAGGCTGTAACCCTTTAGGATTTGCCTTGATGGGGCAGAGGAACCCTAGTGATCACAATCTTCTTGCATGTTCATTCATCTTCTTGGTGGAGGCCATTCACCAAGGTTCTCACGGTGATGTGGACACCTGGCCAAATGGGGGACCCACCTGACAGCACTGGCTCATTTCACGTAAACCACATCTAACAGATGGCATGGCTTTCAGGCAAAACCCAGCTGATCTAGATTTAAGCCAGAGACCTACCATCCCCTTATCAGTGCTTTGTCCCATTCAGCCTCATTGCTGTGATAATCCCCTTCCCTGCAGAGGCAGATCAGTGAGACAGGTGCTACGTAGTAAGAAAAACAGTGGGAAGGAGACAGAAATTACGCATGGAAAAGGTTGTTTCTCCCTTTGCCATCTCCTTGATTGGGATGGAATGTATTATGGCCTCCCTTTCCAAAAGATTGAATTGTATATGAGAGGCATTTGATTGAAACAGCTATAACCACCCAAAGGCTGCCAATGCAGTTCAATGCAATGTTTCTTTGACAAGATTCTCATTTCATTCCCATTGCTGACACTGCAGTGCAGTAGAGGGGCTGGGTACTGCACCAGCAAAGGTGCCGTGCTTTGCAGAAGATGTTACCCCCAACACCCTTCTGCACAGCTCTAGAGATTGTCCAGCTACCGCATGAGTTAAATCACTGCTTGAAAAGGGGGGCCAGGGTGGGCGTCAATTCTACTAGTCACACCAGCATCCCCACACCCAATGAAACAGATTCTAATATCCAGCACCACGTATGAGCACGTTTGCCTATGTAGTCACTGTACTGAAAAATAACTCAAGAGCCTATTCTAAATCTACCAAGTACTCCCAGCTGTCCCCCATCTAATTACCTATTATCTGAATACTTTACAGGTCAGACTTGCAACTGAATAGCCAGACATTTCTCCCTGCCCCCATTCTTATTCACATGCAGTGCCTAATAAGAGACTAGGCAAGGTAGAATGTAGTGGTTAAAACAGCAGGCATACTGGGCATCAGCAGATCTGGGTTTTAATCCCAACTCCGAAGCCAACTTTCTGTGTGATCTTTGGGGAGTTACTTACCTGTGGCTCAGTTTCCCAGTTTATAATACTTCCCTATCTCATGGGGCATGGCAGGATTTAAGTAGTATAATGCAGAGTGCTTTGAAATCCTCTGTGCTCTGTTAACTGCTGAGCCTGTTTACCAGTCTTTAAAGTGCCTAGCACACATTTGATGCTGAATAAACATTTACTATAATAACCAGCAGCAGTTGTACAGATGATTTAGAACATGATACAGCAGAATGACAAAGCTAGTGTGTAAGTTAGAATAACCAGGCTGCAGTCACAGAGCAATCTTTACAGTTATCTGACCATTTGAAAAAGAACCTTGGTGCTTCCTTCTCAAGGCACTTATATCTGAGCAACCAGTGAAATGTGCAAACAGGAGACTTGGGTTTAAACACGGGTGCTGCAAAGGAAGCAGTGTTCATGTATTTAGAGGCAGGATGCAAGTCTCTAGCCAATCAGTGTGAGGTGGAATCTTTTCCCTTGACTGGAAGGATGGTAACGAGGGCACAAGACATCGAGGCTGGAGGAGATAAAGCAGGGAAAATACAAAGTTCATCAGTGGCTATCAAGGATGCAGAGGGGCCCTAGAACTGATATTGTTCTACAGTTACAGGGCAATTACCTTGGAATTTCATGGTCAATTTTGAAATATATTTCAATCTGACAAACAAGTCAATGATTAATTACCACGTAGCTGGCAGTTTCTAACATCCGTGTTAGCGGAGAGATCCAGCTTGTTAGAATTATCAAGAAACATTCGACTACTAAAGGGTCTATTTCCGCTCCTCAGTCTGTGTGAGTATCAGGTAGTTCCCACTTGCGCTCATGGGAGCAATGAGCATGAACACAAGAAAGAAGGAATACCGTATACTTGTACGTGCTCCCCTGTAGACAAATACACAGGGTACACGTTCTCAAGTGTAGCAATGGGTCAGGCAAAAGTATTCATGGCATGAGGCACTGCAGGATTAAACTACTAGGAGCTTCTCCTTAAGCCCACTGTAGTTAGGGATGTAACATACAGCTGAGTCTTTGCCCCCAGCCATTAGCCAATAATCAGGACCTTGCAGGGTTGATTCTGTTAGGATGAGAAATTGGTGATACGAGTCGGGTATATTTGAGAAAGAAGGCTGAAGGGGCTTGTGCATGTTGTGCGGATGTCAAAAAATTGTATTCCTAAACAAGCTCTTGACTGGAAGATGGAAGAGAAGAGGACCACAGATGTCTTAAAAGAAAACTACTAAGAAAGATGTCACTGTCCTGGAAACAGACTATAATAGAGTAAAAAGGATGATCTAGATCAGGGGTCTCAAACATGCGGGCCACATGCAGCCCACAGAGTTATTTCCTGCGGCCCGCCATAGGCGCCGACTCCACCGGCAGCCAAGCTCCCCTCACCCCACGCCATCCCTCATCCCCCCCCCCCCCGAGCGTGCTGCGTCCCCGCTCCTCCACCTACCTCCCAGCGCTTCTTGCCCCAAACAGCTGTTTGGCAGCGCTTAGGACTTTCCAGGAGGGAGGGGGGAGGAGCGGGGACGCAGGGCGCTCAGGGGAGGAGGCGGGGAAGGGGTTGGAATAGGGGCAGGGAGGGGGCAGAGTTGGGGCGGGGACTTTGGGGAAAGGGTTGGAATGGGGGCAGGGCCTCATAGACTGGTTGAGCAGTCTGAAGTATGAAATTCAGCATGTATGATTCTTTGCTGTGAGTAGTTGGAAAGAATGTTTGTTAAAAGTGGCAACGTATTTTGTATGAATAACAGATTTATTTGGGCATAAGCTTTCGTGGGTAAAAAACCCACTTCTCCATGCATCTGAAGAAGTGGGTGTTTTACCCACGAAAGCTTAGGCCCAAATAAATCTGTTAGTCTTTAAGGTGCCACCGGACTCCTTGTTGTTTTTGTATAAATAGTTACTTTAAAAAGTTCCTGCCATTACAGCTATGTTGATAGACTGTTAGTGTAGATCATCATCAGTGTTACTGACTACATAAGGAATAGTTACAGGTGTTTACATTTTATTAAAACCCCTTTTCGCATTACAGTTTTTAAAAAGTTAATACATTGACTTTTAATAGCATACTATATTACTCTTCATTTTTTTCATTTTTGACTATACTTTTGTATCGTTGTATGAAAAGTTTTCAGGGATGCAGCCCTTGGGCCAATGTACTACTCATCATGTGGCCCTCATAGTGATTTGAGTTTGAGATCCCCGATCTAGATAATACTTAGTCCTGCCGTGAGTGCAAGGGACTGGAGTACATGACCTCTCAAGGTCCCTTCCAGTCCTACAATTCTATGCTTGTAAGAAATATGGCATTAGGCAAATGGAAAGACTGGTACCTCTTGGGTCTCAAAGCACAAGAGCAGCTAATAAATACATATAGTCTTGGTATAAACTTGTTTATCTACAAAAAATGTGTATACTGTGTTCCGTGAAATGGGACGTTGTGGGCAAATAGCAGCAGGAAGTTCCCTTGCTCAGAAAATCCCACGTCTGCCACTCCAGTGAACTCTGTGCCCAAGAAGCTCTCTGTTTTCACCTAGGGTTGCATTCATAACTCCTTCTCCTGGCTTTGTCTCCATCAACAAGCCCAGCCTGTAACCAGTATCCTAGCCCCTGCATTTACAACTAATGGTCTGCAGCTGTTGTTACTACATGAAGTGGCTTGATTGTACCTTCTGTTGAGTAGATAAGACAGTGCTTGGGACACCCACTGTCTATAGTGAGGTTTGTGATTGTCTTTTGCTCAAATACCACTTTAATGGAAACTCTTGTTATGCTGAAAGATGCTAATGGCTGCCAACAGAGAGACAAGGTGGGTGAGGTAATATCTTCTATTGGACCAGCTTCTGTTGGTGATAGAGCCAAGCTTTCAAGTTCCTCAGAGCTCTTCTTCAGTGGGGCCAGTAAAAGACATTACCTCACCCACTTTGACTCGCTCATATTCTGGGACCAGCATGACTACAACAATATTGCAACCAACAGTTTACATTGCCACGCTATTTTCCACGTGTATTGACTACGCTTGGGCTGCCCAAACAGTTGAGCACAAACCTGCCAGTCATTTTCAGTTCTCTTGGGCCAGGGGGGAAAAAATACATGCCCTGTTAGAGCTACAGGAAATTGGTCTCTTCCCCTATGAAAAATGTTAACAAAACTGGACACTTTTCATTTTAGTTCATTTAATAGATTTTGGTTTTTGATAACTGAACACTGAAAAAATTCATTTGGTTGAGAAAACTTCACCTGGTTGAGCAAATGTTTTTGGGGTTGGTTTTTTGGTTTGTTTTGCAGTTGCTGATGACAAAAACCATTTTTGTTTTTCAGTTAATCCACCAACAACAAATGTTGAAAAGGGAAAATTCCCACAGAAATTTCCATTTTGAACTAAAAAAAATCCATTTTTATCCAAAAAGAAAATATTTCAATGAAACATTTTGACCAGATCTACTTCCTGTTGTAAGCAAACTCTAGCCACTCTTTTCTGAAGAGGGCTAGAGGAGAGGAGCAGGCAGGGGGTGGAATGATTTAGTCCTTACTGAGTTTTCCTAGGTGTGAGGGTTTGAAATAAAACACATTTTTTTTCTTTCCATTGTAAAATGTTTCCTATAGAACCTGCTGGAAGAGCAACTGCGCTGAGTTAAGCTGTTAGAATCGTAATTTTTGCATTTCCCAATTTTTTTGTTATTTTATCTTTTCTGTCCAATCTATGGTCCAGATTTTCAGACTTGCTGGTACATAACCCAGAGTGCAAAAAAAAAAAAAAGCATGTATTATTTTTTGCACAACGGTGATAAATGGACATGCAGATTATACAAGCCTGCAATGCTTGAAAACCTGGACTTATATTAACAGTGACGTGACAAAGAAATAGCAGGGTGCACAGTTGCCCAATAAAATAAAGAGGTACCTAAAAGTCCATATTGGTTTAAAAGGTATTGCTTATACCACTAAGGTTTAAGATCTGCCTTTGAACGGTGCAGCTACAAGGCATGACTGTTTTAGCAGCTGTTTTATTATGTTTGAGCACCAGAGGGCACTTGGCTTTACAATAGAATGTACTGACTGGCAGACCTCATGTTCCAAGTCTAGACCCTGTTCTCTTCTAGGTGGCCATAACCCGGGTAGGGTGCAGAAACATCCCAAGTTCCATCTTTGTGGCCAGGGGGAGGATGTTTTTCAATCAGTGGAAGAAACTAAGGCCTTTTAATGTTTTGGCTCAGACCGAAAACAGAAAAAATTGAAAGTTTTGGCAAATCAAAAAGTTTGGGCTGAACAAAACATTTCATTTTGACAAAGATCAAAACACTTCCTTTCAGTTTTGACCATTCTTAAATGTTTTTGAACTTGCTGAAAACTAAAATTAAAGGCCATTTTGAAATGAGAAGTCATTTCTCAGCCAAAAAACCCAACATTCCATATTAAAAATGGTAGAACGAAATGTTTCCATTTCTTTTTCAGGGGTCTCCAGACTCCATTGGGCATCTTAACTCAGTAGCTTATATTCATGTAATCAGAAACTACAGTGCTATGAAAAACAGTGGCATTGTAATTCATATTTGCAATAAGGAAGGTGGAGCAGCGTTAATGTGATGTAGGAACCTTGAACCAGACTCAGCAGAAAATTCTGATTGCTTTACATTGATCCAATGACACAAAGCAGCCAGAAACCCAGATTAATCAGCTAGTTAGTTGTGTGTTAACAGTTGCTTTGCACTGTCAGAGTGGAACAAAGCATCCAGAACATACTGGGGAATCTGGCTCCTTATCTGTGAATTTCCACCCTTTCAGATGTTTTCTTTTATCAACTTTAACATTCTCGGTCAAATTCTGCTCTCAGTTTCACCAGTGTAAATCCACAATAACTCCATAAACATCAGTGGAGTTACTCTGGATTTACACTAGTGTAAATGGCAATAGATTTGACTTTCAGAGCCAGGTCCTCAGCTTGTGTAGATCAGTGTAACTCCATTACATCAGTAGAGCGATGCTGATTTATGCCAGCTCAGAATCTGGCCCTTACTGAATAACTATGTACAAATTAACTGTAGCTTAAAGTTTTTCATCTGTGGATTCTAAATTTGAGGAGCTCACAGACAAAGGATGAGGAGGTCAGGTGGGGAAGGATTAACAGAAGCACACTCACCAGAAAGGAACATTCCGTTTTCATGCAGATATCCTCCAGAATAAACAAAAAGAGATAAGCAATAAAGCAAGCATGATACATGGACAGAGTTGTCACTACACAGAATTATTCAAAAAGTTTTCCATGAACCACGGGCATTTGCAAGAGGGAGTATACAACTCCCTACCACCAATCTTCCAGCTCAGACATTCAGGGCATAACTAGGATGCATCCTGCAGGAGAAAAATACATAATTGACCCATAATCTATAAAGCTGGTGAAAGAGACACAAATTCTCTATGTAACTGGCTTATAAATCATTCCAGGAGTGAGTAATGATACAAGGACAAGCAATTTATTTTAAGCACTTGAGAGTTTATTTACAGGAAACACACCAGTTTAGCTATATTTAAACTCCTTTGCTGGTCTTGCCTGTGTTAGGGTGACAAGTGTATACCGTGATTTATTCCTCCTCTTTAACTTCTTAAATTTTTCAAGAAAGAGGCAGTTTCAAAAAAGAGCTCGTTCCAATTAATACAGAGAGAGAGAGAAATATATACTGCCCCCTAACCCTCCACTCAGTGAAGGAAGGGGAAAGGCTTTAAGCCACCTCTATCCTCCCCAATACTGCGGCTGGCTGGTGGGGGATATGGGGGGCAATTTAACCCTGGCATAACACGCTGCCTTATAATGGCCCCTTGGGGACCAGTGTGCCACTGAGGATTGCCAGAGTGCAGTGTGCTCCAGACATGCCCCCATTACACTCCCCTATTCATGCACATGATCTGTATATATACACACACGTACTCTTCTGTGTATATGCTGGATCTGCAGGCAACGCAATGCAGCAGCAGGAATAATGCCGAGCATTTACCGTGCATAGCGCTTTATATTTCTAAAGTGTTACAGGAACATTAGCTACTGCATAGCGGAGGCTGGAGACTCCTGCACACTTACTATTTGTTTGATTAATGTTGGGGAGTTTTTTCTCCCCACCTCCCTAGCTTACCTGTTGGGAGACAGTCGTCACTCCCTCAGGAAAGGGGAGGAGCACCTTCTTAGCCCTCTCCCTGTAGTAGGATAAGGTCTTTGGGGAGCACCTTTTGCAGGGAAATCCTTTTCAGTAGCTGCCTTCATGGGAGTGGGAGGGAGGCAAGGGGGTTGGGTGGCAAATTTGATTCTGGGCCCTTAGAGCTGAAGTAGCCTATGGAGTGGGGGCAGATTCAGGAGCGAGGGAATTTGAAGGGCTTTATTTGGAATCTTCCCATTGGCAGGAGCAGAAGCTGAGGAGAGTGACGCTTGGGAATCCTGCTCACTCACACGAGATGGGGCAATTCCCTGCACTCAGAAGCTCCCTCCCCAAACAGAGGGCATTGGGGTTTAGGCACTTCCTTTGCCTTTGCAGGAGTCATCTGGGCCTTCGCCGGCTTTCTGCGGCTGCTGGCGCTTCTCTCTGCCAGGACACAGACACCAGTGACAGTGGGTGACCGACTACAGTAATGTCCTCCCGTGTATGTTGTGTTTAGACGAGCAATGGGCCCATCTATTTCTGTTTATGTGACTCGTTTGTAATGAGTGGGATTTCGGAACGTGAATAACAAAGTTTCAGGGAATGACATACAGAATCTAGGCAGCTCGGTGTTCCCATTTACTTTCATCCTAATGAGAGAGACTCCTGCCATACGCAGAAGGATTGGAAAGTGAGCAGGATGGAAATGGAGAAAATTACCCGCCACAGCGCTCTTCAAGGCTATCAAAGGCGATATAGAAACACTTAGCTCTGATCTGTGAATTTTATCATGGGGATGTGGAACGAGGAAGATGAGAAACCAGAAATATTAGTGATTTCTCTCCTCGCTTCCCAAGAGTGCAAGGTATCCAGGCAGAGAGAGAGAGAGAGACAAAATAGCAGCAGCACTAACATCTTTTCTACATAATTTAATACTCTACAGTATAAATATATATCTGCACATACATTTGAACGTGTGTGGGTGGGCGTTTGGCACATTCCCAAAGTCCTTATTCAGATGAAACTTCCACTGAACAGCAGTTTTGCCCAGGCGATGTCTCGATATTGGAAGATACACACACATGCTAATTCCAGATAGCTGTTCATTTGTTTCTAGCACTGTAGACATAAACCAGTAATCTCTACCTTGCTACCACCACATCAGATTGCATTACCTAACATGTCCTTTGTTAAACCACCAAGAGGAATCACTTTCAAATTCTAAATCGTGTTTTTTTCTCTTTTAAAACCTCTGGGTTCTTGTGTCTTAGTTTTCAGTTGAGCGGTTCTGAAACAGTCTGGACTAACAGTACAGGAAACTTAGCTCCTCTATTTATTCATGGAACAGGTGCAACCTGCAGTACATACAATACTGTATATCTTCACCCACTAGTGAAATTCAGGTCTCTCTCATATAGCCTGTGCTGCATTTTTACTAGCTGTAGTAGAGGACAGGGGGGCATGGCTCAGTGTTCACCTCACAGCCCCCATCAGTACCTGGCCCAGGCCAGGGAAGCTCATGATCCAACCAGCAGACCAAATTCGGTGATGAACCCTGGTCACCTGCCACCTGAGGCACATTGCGCATTCGCTCAGAAGTAGTAGAGGACAGGCAGTCACTGCCACTCCAGATGATTGCAGTGTACTCTACTTGGTGTTACACTCGGAAGACCAGACAGAAGTGTCAGCTAATGGCTTGCTTGGTGGAGAGAGTTGGTGTGAGAACATTATAGTGAACACCATGCACTGCACTGTTGTGCTTCTAATGCACAGAGTTGGTTTTATTCTCAGATGTCCCTACCTAACAGACCACCTAATGGTCCATGCACCGTCGCGCTGACTCAAGTGATAACAGCTTGAGGCTCTCCCGGCTAGCCATGAACTCTCAAGTGAAGGCAGGAAGTTTTTGGTGGAGTGTTCTGAAGTAAGGAACTCAGTTCCATGTGTCCTAGCCCAGGTTTGCCGGCCTTCAGAGTCTGGTGCAGGGCTCATCTTTTCAGCCATGCCTGGCAAATTGGGGTGGGTAACAGAGTGATGGCTGAAGAAGTGAGCTGTAGCCCACGAAAGCTTATGCTGAAATAAATTTGTTAGTCTCTAAGGTGCCACAAGTACTCCTGTTCTTTTTGCGGATACAGACTAACACGGCTGCTACTTTGAAACATGGCTAATAGTGTTGCCCACTCTGGATAGTGCTAGTTAGTGTTTATTTTTAAAGACAATAGTCTTGATCCAATATTCCTTTTGTGATCCAATACTCCTGTTGAAATGCATGGGCTACTCACAAGAGTAAGGGCTACAGGATGAAATGCTCTAAGTATGTAATTTATCCAAGTGAAAGCATTCTGGCAATTGAGGCATATCAGACTGGGGAATATAGATAGGCCATTCGGTCTAGTATCCCTCTTAGCAATTCTTACGAAATAAAGACTCATTTAAAATGCAAAAGCACTTTTGTAATTACAAATAAAAACAAGGGAAGAAAAATGCAGATGACACCATTTGCTGCTGAAGTAGAATTCTGTCTAAATAGGAAGTTGTTCAAAGTTTTTCCCCGAGGCACCAGCTGCTTTTTCAAGTATCACTAAACGACAGCACAGGCAGACTCACTTAAAAACAACAAAAGGGGCACCTATAAATTAGGCCAAAAGAAAATATTCGTTGATAGTAAATAATAGCATGAATCTGCGGTGGCAGTTCACTGGTTCCATAGATAGGACACTGGAAGCAGATGGGTATTCACCATGATATAAGTTACTTGTACAAGGATATAACACGAGGCAAGGGAGATTTCTCTTCCACCAGGACTAAGGTAGCAAAATCCTGCCCTTTAATAATTTACAGCGACGGAGAAGCCTGCTGTTCGGTACATGTTCTATCCATTGTAAGGCCAGTGTTTTGCCAGGTTTTTCCCATGAACAGATTGGCAGCAGCCAGTTTATTACAACCGTTTGAATGAGGTTTGACAATGAGAACAAACGGGGTAAGGTAAAGTGTTCACCCTCCAGAAGCGGAGTTGTTTGGATTGTATGGCTCAGGAACACCCTTGGATGGTATTTACCGCTGGGCTGAATCATAAATGGAACAACGTGGGTTGGACTCATAAAAGTCAGTCTGCGGAACAGGAGCATGGCAAGCTGCCTTCTTACAGGGATGGAGGAATGTTTGAAAGTCAACCCCTATAAATTCCACCATAAGCAAGGTCAGGCCAAGAACTGAAGTCCGGATTGAGGAACCTGACTCACCTGCAGTAGCTAAGTCACTTCAGTGCGGCAAACCCTGCAAAACTTTTCCCATTCCCTGGCATATTTTGATTGCTATGAAATAAAATACCTTATTTATTAAATACCATGAATACTAGCAACTTTGATTTTTACCATATGGCATCTATTTTATACTGACGGTTTGTGCACACACTCACACTCATTTTCCCACACACTATGGGCTTGTCTACATGTGGAGGAATTATAAGATAGACTTGAAAATCATAAATAAATAACAACTCTTGGGTTTGCCTTTGTACATTTTGAGCCTTTTTAGGGCACACTACGGTCACATTTCTGTGCTTTCCTCTGCAACTACCAGGGCTACAAAATACTTTTTTTAAAATAGACAAATGATGATATTCCAGATATTCACATGACTTCAGGAGCATGGACTTTAAGAGAAACACCTATTATTGTGAGACTCACGATAACATCACAAGAGTTGGTAACTGTTATAGAAATGTGCCACAATTTTACACATCTCTGCTATTCTAAACAGGAAAAAGACAATAGAACCTACTGACATGTCCTATTGTAGCTGGATTGAGTTAGCACAGAGTTGATTTCTTGAATTCTTCTCTTTTATACAGAGGAAAAGAAACAATAGCCTGTGGGAAATCAGCAGAACTGGACGAAAGTTGGATTTTCCAGTCCAGGGGAAATTCTGACATTTCAAAAATTTCTTTCAGCCTGACTCAGAGTGAAAGATTTTGGAAATCTGCACAACATGAAAATTCAAAAGCAAGTTAGTTTTGGAAATCTCAAGCTTGACTGTACTGAAGTGCTTCAGTTTAATTGTATTATTTTGACTTTTATATTATACTATATATTTGATAATAATATATAATATAAAAGTCAAAACAAAGTGATCTGACCGTATCAAAACAAAAGGCTTCGATACATTTTTCATCTAATATTTCGATGAAATCAGCACTTTTCCGCAAAATGTTTCAATGTAATTGGATCAGCGTTTCCGACAGAAAAGTGTTCCATCTGAAAATTTTTAGCCAACTCTAGAAACCAAATTAGGATGGGGCAGCTGGTTCCGTCTTGAACCTGAAACCAAAACTGAACCTTTTTCCACGTGAGAAAAAGGCTGGTTAAGCTGCCCTCTCCTCCCAACGACACCCAAGTGACCAAACCTACCTTTGCCAGTCCAGCTATGACCATAAATTCTACTGGGTTTGCCACAGTCTTCAAAGCTCGTGAGTTCTGGTAGAGTAGATTGAAAAAGGAGGGGGCGCTTTCCCTGCACCGACAAAGGAGAAAGGGGAGCATTGAGGTGGAGCTCCTCTGTTTTTAGCAGAGGGCTGTGGTCTCCCACATATCCCCACCCCCCAGCATCCACCCTTGCTTTGCCTAACTGCAACCCCATACTTCAGAAAGGAGGGAAAATACTTCCTAGGGGGTCTCTAATTCCAGGATGTTCTGGAGCATGCTGAATTTGAATAGGGCAGCGGCTGGCCAGTGCCCAGCAGACCTGAGAGTCATCTGCATGGTGGTGGGCAGCAATTGTCTAAGTAGAGATGGAGGCACAGAGGGTCAAGAGCTTACGCAGGTTCCACATCTCTTATTAGCATTAAAGCATCTTACTGAAGCTGCATGTACCATCCCATAACCCATCGTATCCCTGCAGTGCCTCCTCTCAAGCACTGCAAGAGCCAGAGAAGAGAATCTGGAGCAGATCTGCTGAGAGATGACAGCAAGTGGCTTCCTGCTGTTTATGAGTCACAGGGGGTGAAAGCTCAAGAATGACTCCCTACATTAGCAAAGCCTGTTGGGAGGATGAGGTGGTAGAAAAACCAAGATGCTTCACCTGATTTGTTTAGATAGATGGATAATGCAGCCTACTGGGGAAAAGGAAGATGTGGGGGGCATCAGAAGGATTGCTGGGGGATCAGTTTAAGGGGTGGGTAGGTGAGCACAGTAATAGGTTTGGAGGAGCACTGGAACATAAGGGACTTATCCAAACCTTCATATTCTTGAGGTAGAACCACATAATGGGAAGAGAGGAAAGGCAGAACTATAGATATATATTGTCTTTGCACTCACCTGCAGTGGCCATTGACATGAGCGCAAAGCCCACTTAGATTGTTTCCATGTCCTTCAGTTCAAACACTTCCGATTAGTCTTCCACCTGTGATGACATTTTCTGCAATTCATATAAGATCCAGGCAAAGCCTTGCTTGCTATGTGACCTTGCAATGTCACGCAACATATAAGATGTGCCATGCGTTTATGGCAATCTGGTATGGAAGAGGTCCAAGAGCCAGTATTGCCCCTGAAAAGTTCACAGATTTGAGCAAGGGGAGCTCTGGAGGGAAAAGAAGCTGCCAATTGTTTTCTGCGTTGATTCTTTTCACACTCTCCAGTCACCCTCTCTCTAGCCCAACAGAGAGTGGCATAAACATCTCCAGGGTCCAAACGTTGTCCTAACGAGTTTGAGTGGTGACCTCAAAAACTGACACAGCCAATGTTCAGAACTTTGGTCAGAAGGAACAGCCCCTGGTACAATTTTTTGCTCATTCAGTCTTGTTCCACCTCCAAGCAAAATCTGCCAGAACTGGCTGTAGTTTCGATTTGATTCTTTTTCTTCTTCTTTTTATTTTTTTTATTTTGTTTTGTTTTGCGCCGGCCTCTCATCTCAGAGGTGCATCCCTGGGGAAATACATGTCCCTTGTACTTTTTATTGTGTGCGCATAATGGAACATTATCTGCATAATTTATCTTTCACAACATATTCTTTTCCCTCTGGCTAAGTGTTTTTCTAAAATAAATATATATACACACACACTGTGTATACTGAGAAATAGAGCCAGATAGCAAGCCTGTCCCATGTGAAAGCCTTATAACATCCAAAACCTGAATTGCTAAGCTTCATCCTTTATGCCAAATATGACTGCATAGTTGGTCTGCCTTATACCTCTTTCTTTATTTGCTAGCAGGGCCGGCTCTAGGCACCAGCAAAACAAGCTGGTGCTTGGGGCGGCACATTTTTAGGGGCGGCATGGCCGGCGCCAGAATGCCGCCCCTAAAAATGTGCCGCGGCCGCCCTAGCTCACCTCCGCTGCTGCTGCCATGGCGCGCGAAACAGCTGATTCGCGTCCGCTACTCGCCCTCTCAAGCCTGGGAGGGAGGGGGAGCAGTGGTGCGCGAATCAGCTGTTTCGCGCGCCGCGGCCGATCGGGGTCTCCCCCTCCCTCCCAGGCTCTCAAACCTGGGAGGGAGGGGGAGACTCCGAGTGGCCGCGGCGCGGGCGCCGCTTCTCCCCCTCCCTCACTCCCTCCTAGGCTTGAGAGCCTGGGGGGAGGAGGCAGGGCTGGGGATTTGGGGAAGGGGCGGAGTTGAGGCGGGGCCGGGGGTGGGGTAATTAAAAAACGGGGGGGGGGGGGCGGCCAAAATTGTGTTTGCTTTGGGCGGCAAAAATCCTAGAGCCGGCCCTGTTTGCTAGTGTTCCATTCTCTCCATAAATCTAATTAAACCCTTGAAGATTGTCTCCAAATAAGATTTGGAATATAAATGCAACCTACAAAGCAAGGGAATTCAGTGAGATAAGGCTTAAAAACCTGCCTTTAGCTCACCTGCTTTCACCTAAGGATGGTGCTATACAAAGTATGGGCAAAATTCGCTCTTTACTGGTCGTGGCTGGGATGGGGTGAAATGTAGAGCTGCTCATGAACTAATTATAATGACCATCCGACTTGCCTGCAGTCCAAGCCACAGTGAGGCAGACACTGCTACCTCTATGCCAAGGAGCATGTTCTCCAGCTCACAGGTTATAGATGGCACTATACAAACTAGCCAATGGGGCGGCTGGCCATGCCTCCTAAACTACATGCTCTTGGGGCTGGGTTGTTCTACTCAGCACAATTGCCAGCCAAGGGCTCTAGCGTGAGAAGGGTGTCCTACCTTGCTGCTACGGAGACAGAGTGGGGAGATGAGAGAGAAAGCTTACGTAAGGTGCTGTGATGGGATCCCAAAACGTTTCTAAGCGATAGTATTGGTAGGTTTTGGAGCTATGTAACTTGTTTGGAAGAAATGTCCCCCACCCCTGCCAAAATCACCCAGTACTCGGAATGGTTTCGTTTGAGGAGTTACTGAAATTTCAAAAAGTCGAGAGGGGTAAAAATTCTAAGGAAAAAAAATGGGTCCAAATTTTCCTGGTTTTCAGTGTGTGAAACATTCATGCGATTAAAATCAGCTCTGCCATTCTCCACACTTCCCCTCCCCGCCCCCTGTATTTACAATGACCGCTTTCCAGAGCAGAAGATCCTAAAGGCCCCGCTCCTGCAAGAGAATCCAATGAGTGTCTTCCCCAAAGAACCTACCTGCCTTAATCCAACTGCAGGGTGGGGTTAATGGATGGGAGGCTCGCAGGTCCATCTCTGTCTTTGAGGAACAAGATCTGAATTTGGAATTTGTAACAAAACCTGAAACCAGGAAAAGTGTCACTTGGTTTGGAGTTTCCTTGCAAACAATTGTCACAACTGTAATAGCTTCTAATACTGATGGGTGTCATCATGTTGGCCTTGTTGATTCTCTGGGCTAAATTCTGCTTTCAGCTGCAGATAGCCCCACTGAAGTCATTGAGAATGTACAGGTACAAATGAGACCAGGGTTTGGCGCTAAGGGTCTGTCTACACTGCAAAAGCTGTGCAGGGGTTAGCTATTGTTACCTGCACAGCGCAGCATGGGGTATCGAGCCAAGTATGTACCCAGGGCCTGTGGACCTATTCTGAAGCCACGCTGCATTGTCTTCACTCCTATTGTTTTCCACACTAGCTAGATTCAAGCTAGCTCAGGTAGGCTGGCCAACACACAGCTTTTGCTATGTAGACGTACTTTACAAGTAAGATAGTATTGCTATCTCAGGGGATTGGTCCTGCTCTGAGCAGGGGTTGGACTAGATGACCTGAGGTCCCCTCCAATCCTGTGATTCTATGATTCTATGCTGGCAAATGCACATCTCCTATTAAAAACCATAATCACAGCCACAGTTTATAGCTTTTGTTTAAAAAAAAAATCTAATGTCAAAATATCTGATATGAGGAACTAAATCTGGGAACCAGCTTTAGTCAGCAAGGGTTTTCTTCAAAGGTGAATGTCTACAGCCCAAATTCAAACCAAGTCAACCTAAACTGAGGAGGAGCAGTGAAAAATCCCCTGATCTGGCTCACCAGAGCCCAGTTAACGTCCCCATCACAGGGATTAATGGCTTAGACTAGGAAATGTCAATGTAATCAATTGAAACTGTTGTGTGCATGCTTCTTCAAACAGGATCCCCCTAGTGAAATGGGCAAAAAGCCTCCTGTTTCAGACAAGCAGTGGCATGGGGACGGTGAAATTGACCTGGATCCTGATCAGCTCAGCGGAGATTTTATTAAAGAGAATAAAGGCGACACATCCACTTCAGGGCTGGGATGCAGCACGGAGCTTGGAGTAAATGGTCATCAAGTTGAGTTGCAAGCCCTTGAAAAAAAGGCTTTTGTTTAGAAAATGTAACTGGCTCTTCTCTCGGGTGACACTGATGGGCAAAAATAACAGGAGTACTTGTGGCACCTTAGAGACTAACTCTGCTGTGCATTTGCACTGTTCGGCAGAAGAGATGAACTCCTGACTGGAGAGAGGTGGGGAAATGTCTTGTGGTGGGAAAAAGTCTTCTTGTTGCTTTGGTTTCTTTGACAGTCTCCGAGGCTCTGAGGTTCCTGCCCAGTGAAGTGAGCACAGGAGTAGAGAATGAGGAATAAGAGAGAAGGGGAAAGTTTCTATTGAAACACACCAGAACTCCCCAAAGAAGGAGCCGTGAGAAATAACATATTTGCTTTCTTCCTGCTGGAAGGGGGGCGGGCGGGGAGGAGATGCTGTAGCAGAGTTATTTTGCTGCATGTCCCTTTAGGAGTCTCCTCGAGAATATCGAATCCGACCACTTCTAGCATCTCCATCTATTGTATTATTTAAAACACACCCGCGCCGCATGGCGTTCCATGTCCTGTGAAGGAGTTGTAATTCCCTTTCATGTGAAAGAGAAAGCTCAGACAGCCCCAAGGCGAGCATTGGGGCTAGGGAGGTATATCACATCGCCGGCCCTGTGGTTCCCAAACAAAGCCTAGGACAAAACCTGCTCTGAATAAAGAGCCTAAGACATTGTCTAGTGAGAACTCTGAAAAATGCAGGGTAACCTGCCAGACTGCTTCGGCATCACGTTGAAGAATGACAGCTGGAGCAGACGGGAACACAGGAATTGCCAGGCTGAATCAGCCCCACGCGCCATCTAGTCCAGCATCCTGTCTCTCACTGTGGCTAGCACCAGCCATTGCAGAGGAAGGGGCTCAGCAGCTGGCAGTTGTGGGATCATTTCCCTCCCTCTAGTCTTCAGACATTGGCCTAAGCCCTGCAGCATGACAAAAGCAGTGCTCTGTTTTTGTGCGTCTCTGAGAGAAGTGAGTCCAGCCACCAGTAAACAGAATATATCACCAAGCTTCCCACCCGATGTTCATAGCAGCAGCTCTCCACCGGCCCCTCCCTGCGCCTCGAAAATCAACAGGAGCCATCGGCTTCAATGAGATACTTTGCGGGAAGAAGTTTCCACCCTGCCACCACCACCCCTCAAAATAACAAATTCCTCCCACTTCCTTACCCATCAGAGATGGAACATCACCCACTTCTTTGCCTTCACAACCATGTCTGTCTAGAGCTGGACTTTGGTTGCTCTTTCTCAGCTTCTCCTCAGAGCTCTGATTGAAAGGTTTGTCTGGGCTTCACCGAGGGGGTATTGATAAAATGCGGGGCTCTGCCAGCCAGGAGCAGGTCCTGCTTGTTCTCTCATTTCCTTCCGCATTTGGGCAGTATTATCATCATCATCTGTAACGGAGGCGGATGGCTAATGCTGACCCGGCAGAAAGTAGAGTCTCCAAGTCTGGCTTTCTTTGAAAGTGTCCGGTGTGGATGTTTTCAGAGGGCAGTTCCGCTTGCAGAAGTGCAGGGAAGTTCCACAAAAGGGAGGAGAGAGATGCTGGGAGATGATGGCACATCAGGGCCAATTCTATTTGTCAAGTGAAGTAAGTACAGACTGGTATTGATCTGTGACAGCCACATGTGCAATGCAAAGCCCTCTCTGTTTAGTTCTGCTTGGGGGTAAAACAGGAAGGGGACTTTCTTCCCTCATTACATCAAAGCTCGGCGAAACCCTGCAATCACAGGGAACTTGGCAGATGCTACGGTCATTCAGTTTCAGCCCGTGAGGTTTCGCACACTTCGGCCCATTTCTCCATTGACCTGCACCTTGTGCCATCACTTACATCAGCGCAAACTGAGCGCAAAGGGCTATCATTCTAATTTGGTAATTGTTTGACACTCTCCGGGCACTGGGGTAAATGACTACACGAAGAGCAAGACACTGGAGAATAAGGCCCCTTGAGTTTCACTTTTAGCTGGGGTTTGAATACCGCAGCACTTCGCCAGCCACAAGCAAACTTTGCTAATTGTAGGCTAAAAAAACATCTGCAGATCCTTCCTTGCCTTGTATTCAACTGCCCACGCTCATGCTCCAAGAAAACCTCCCCCACTCTTCTCTATTGCTTCTCTGCAGGGACGGTATGAAACCCATCCTCACCTCCAGTGTCTTTGTGGGATGGCCATGCCCCCACCCTAAGCGTTTCAATGAGCAGCCAGCTAGCTTCTCCCCCATCTTCAGGCTTTAGGGATGGTGACACGATAGGCCAATCTGACCTCCCCTCTCCATGGGTTCGATCTGTTCTGGGAAACAGGACTGGAACATTTTCTGCAGTAGTGTTGCAGGGGGATAACTCCAGGCAGAAATTGCTGCTACAGGCGTAACTATCACAATACACAGCCCGAGCAGGGTCAATGTAGATGCTAGGGACATGACTACCAGCACCATGGCAAGGGCTCAGATTCCAAAGCCACGACCACTGTGGTGTTCAGTGATCATTCAGTGCTTAAGGTGTTTCCGAGAGTGCTGATTTATTCCATGTCCAGTTCCAACTAGCTGTGCAGAACAATAAGTGTTTCACAGTGTCCTGTGCTGACTCTGTGTCTGGGAAGCTCCGTCCTTAAAGGCACAGCCCTAATCCCACATCCCCTGCCAAGGCTAATACTGAACTGGCCTCCAAGAAGGGATGGGTCCATCACAGGCTGATGGTTTTAAGGAGCTGTTTGAGCCCTGAACTCCCACCATGTCTAACATCATTCCTTCCTGGGATGGGAGAGGGTGGCAGAGGTGAAATGGTCCGAATAATTTACTAGTTGGGGAGCCCTGCATGACTGTGTCCACATGCGCACAGGCCGACCAGGAATGGGCCAAAAGCAGCGAGCCGGCAGATTTGAATATGGCATTCTCCAAGTGGCAAATGGGTGGAGTCTAGACCCAATGGTCTCTTATCCTATTGCACGTCTATTACAGCACTGTTGCTCGTAGCACTGTGTCCTGAAAAAAGCAGAAGACTTACAGGAAGATACCCCAGGTAGTGCCGTAGTGTAGACAGCTGACGCTGTGCTCCCCATTTGCCAGTCCCAAAGTGCAATTTCAAACCTCAAGCCCACCATTGAGATCTCTGGGCTTGGGCTGCAGGATTATTTAATCGCAGTGTAGACTCAGGCTCCAGTCCAGGCTCCAGGACTCTGCAAAGTGGGAGGGTCCCAGAGCTCGGGTTGCAGGCCTAGCCCAGAAGCCTAACACAGCAATGAAACAGCCCCGTAGCCCGAGTCAGCTGACACACACCAGCTGTGGGGTTTTAATTGCAGGGTAGACACACCCTAGTTTTCTTTGGCCAGGTCTGCGAGCCTGAGCAACCCAAAGCACTTTGAGCCCTGAGTGTTGACAACAGTTCCAAGGGCACAACGATCAGCTCATGGTAGGAACTCAAACGTCAACATGCAGGGAAAGAACTAATGTAAGAACCAGACACTTTATCAGCTTTAACCATCCTGGTGATTAAATGATTTGAAGAAAGAACCTGAGCTGTAATCTAACTTAATAACATCTTCTGAGGAAGACCAGATAACAGTCTAAATTGCTACAAGAAGGAATTAATTTTCTACCATTTTCTGTTTTAGTTACAATCTTTGTCATGAGAGTGTATCAAGAGGCCGGGAACCCTCTGTGCCTGGAAATCACGGGGAACTTATTCCTCTCACAAGGCCTGCAATAAAGATGGGAAAGGCCACTCAACACAGCCCAGCCGTCTTGAAAATCCCAAGGACACAGGGCCAGCTCCAGGCACCAGCGGAGCAAGCACGTGCCTGGGGCGGCACATGCTACGGGGCGGCATTCCGCCCATTCTTGGGGCGGCACAGTCCGGGGGGCTTCTTTTTTTTTTTTTTTTTGGCGCTTTGGCAGTTTGGGCGGCGGCAGTCCGAGCGGTTTTTTTTGCTTGGGGTGGCAAAAATGCTAGAGCCGGCCCTGCAAGGACATTATCAAATGGATGTTTTGAGAGAGTCAGAGGGAAATTAAAATCAGAAGCAGCACCCAGCTCGTTAGCAAGTGACAGCTTCACAGCTTGATATCTATCTGTAGCATTTTGCACCCAGAAGGAGTAAAGAAGGGGTAGGCAAGGGGACTATAGGTCTCTCTACCCAATCTAATAGCACAAGACTTCCCCTTACGGCCCTCATTCAGCAGGGTATTTATCCACGTTTCTAGCGTTAGCAACACGAGTGGTCCCACTGACTTCAATGGGACTACTCGTGTGCTTAAGTTTAGGCACATGCTTACGTAGCTTGCTGAATCAGGGCCTACACAGTTTCCTTTGAGGCAACCTGCCCTCGCCCAAATGAATTGGGTCCTGCTGCCAGTGGCAAGGAAGAGAAAACTTTTCAATGAGAAAACTTTTCTATACCCACACTGCTGAGCTGGCTTACAATCTAACAGACCGACAACCAGTGCTATCATGATCAGATAATGGCCCCTGAATGAAGAAGGCAGCAGTCCAAGGCACAAAGCCTGCAGCCTTTTGATTATTGCTGTATAAATATATCATTGTTTGTGAAACTGACCTCTAAGCAGTCTGTTTCCTGCTATCAGTGGTAAAGATAGTAAATCTCCAGGGTGCGCCGAAAGTAATTACTTTTCTTTCTACATTGGGAAGAGATTTCCTTTCATTCAATGCTGCTCTTGTCTGCGGCTTTAATTTACTCCCTTTTATCTGTATTAAAACAAATGGGGATTGCACTGTGAGTTGTGCCACGTGAAGCCTGATCCAGAACTCCTGCAGAAGTCAGACTTCCTCCACCAAAATGAGAAACAAGGGTCTTCTTTGTGTACTTGCCACCAGAATCCAGGTGTCCCTGTGGAATTCACACCTGAGGTTACTTCAACCAGCCACTTGGTGTCACTCTTGTTTGCCCAATTAAAAAGGAGCAAGTGTTTTCCTTACCTTACACAGCATCAGTTGGGCTTCCAAAGCACATCACAGAGATGCATCAGTTCCATGTTTTTTTCAGGAAATGGCTGATCTTGCTACTTGACAGGGAGCTGGAGGAACTGAATCATGAGCAGTTTTCAACATCTTTTGAGTTCCCAAAGAAAAAATGTCCCCATGTTCTTAAGTGACTGCAGCCATGACTGCCGGCTGAATCACTTTGGAATTCTCCACCATTCTGGACCGGAAGACACCTCCGTCTATGGAGCAGGTTTCCTGGGAAGTTGACCTAGGACAGTTCAAGGTGTGCCACACATCATGTCGCCTCTGATAATGCCCATCTGTCCTGGATCAGGAAAACTCTGCCTTGTGCATATAAAATAGGAAAATGTCTCCTGAAGATCCAGGTTTATTACTCATTGCCCGAGACAGGGGATCTTTGAAGAAAGTGTCACAGTTCAGGGGCTACTGCACCTGTATTTCCCCTCCATGGTCCAGCAAAGGCACCCATTCTAGGTTCCCAGCTCCCCCACCATCACTTCTCTAGGATGGAGAATCACCCTATTGCCCTCCTGACAGGGTTTTTTCCAGGCTGCACAGTTCCCTGCCTACACTGTTATAATCCCCAGCAATGAAGCGGGACTGCTTTGGTGTCTCCTCAGTAGCTATAACCAGAGTAATTGCCCATAGTTAGAAGTTACAACTCAGCCCTTTCCAAGCAAGTACATTTATTCTTACTGAAAGTAAGAGGAAACTGACGGTTTGGGGCGCACTGCCTCCAACGTTTTAATAAGTGTGGGTTGGATTCATGTACATCCACACCCATGTAAATAGGTGTAACTCCATTTAAGTTAATAGAGTTATACCAGTGATATCTGAATCAGGCCCTCTCCACACTACTTCGCCTGCTGTATGATGATGATGATGATGATTTTTTATGTGTTACGGTCTCTCTCAGAGGTAGCCAATCAAGGCAGGAAGCCCATTGTATTGGGCCCTGTGCAAATGCAGTCTATAGAGGAAAACAGAAAACAGTAACAAATTAAAATGTGCGGGAGAAACTTCAGCCCACCATTTAGTATTTTTATTGGTGTCCAGCCAGTTAAGCCTAGACTTAAATAATGAATGACCAAACACAATGCATTTTTAAAGCAGGAGGAGGAGACCGTGGTGGGGCTTGCTGGCCTATCAGCCAGCGGAGAACATATTGTGAGACAAATGCACTGATCCGCAGCAACTGTCTTTTCTAAAAGGAACTTAATTAGGTTAGAGTGACCTCGGAGAAGTGCCAGGATTTTAAAAGCAAAATTATAATGTAAAAGGATTATGGATATTTCTATGTAAATTGCCCTTGTTTTACACAGACCATTTTGCTCAGCACAATGTTAATTTTGCAGCTCCACCGGAGCTGCAGCCTGCAAGGAGATAAAGAGAAAATGATGCCGTAGAAGCTGATGGAGACTTTAGCCAAAGAGGATGATAAACTTGTTTACATAAAAATACCGGCATCAACAACCTCCAGCATAGGCATGCCCAGGTTTCTGACAGTGTTGCTCGGAGGGTGAGGAGGTTCCCTTCAACTTTGCACAAGTTCCAGGCTCCCCTCCCTTTCTGTGACATGGGGCTAGCCCTATGGGTTACATAGGTGTGACTGAGAGCAGAATCCCTGACCTTGCTGCTGTAATCACCTATGGTACTTCTGTTCTCCTCTAGCTTCCCCTTTCTCATGGGTTCTGCACACAGAACAACTGCGTGAATTGTTGTCTGAGAAGGAGCAAGTGTCCCTTTAAGAGAAAAGCACCATCGGACGCCTATCCAAGATGCAAATCTTAGCTCTCTGAAGTTTCCCTCTGCACCATACCACTCCTAAGGTTTGTTTTTGTTAGCACACACCATCCTGTATTGGGTAAGTTGGGGGTGGATGGATTGCACAGCTGTGTGCAGATCCTCAGCTGATGTAAATCCACATTGCTCCTTTGTCTTCAATGGAGTACGAGTCCCTTACACCGACTGAGGCACTGTCTCATTGAATCCATATATTTTATGCTAAGAACTCTGGGATTTAGCTGACCACACTGCTTCCCTCCCCCGTGGACTCCTTCCCACCCCTGTTTCAGTGAAGGGGTGGGGGTGCGTATGATGCAGGTTGTTCTGATGTCATTCCCATTTAAGTGAGAGCAGCACACTGACTTCAACAATCTCAGCCTGGTTTGGATGTGGGTCTTCAGCATGATAGGTGAGGCCTTAAGCCACAGATACCGTCTGGTTAGAGGATAGAGGGCATGGGTGGGGGCGGGGAGCACACACAGAACAATGGCTCCCTTTTAGCACATCAGTCGCCGTACATGCACCTCCCTCCTCACAAGGTACAAGAAGGTGAGGCAAGGTGTATGCAACAACGTCTCAGGCAAAGCTACAACAATTGCGCAATGGAAGCCTTTGCCGAAAGGATTTTTTATGTAGAGTCTATTACTGTTTTGAAACAAAATCCCGAAAGAAATATCAGCTTCACCTCTGAAATACAGGGAGTCTCCAGAGCAGTGGTTCTCAACCCATAGGCCACTTGTGGCCCAATCAGCGCACAGCTGCGGCCCATGTGACAGCCACAGGGCCATACAGGTAGTGTGTATGTTGTGTGGATGCGGCCCACATAACACGCAGAGAGCAGCACGTGCGGCCCACAATGGTAAATAGATTGAGAACCACTGAGGGTACATCACGCCTGGGGTGGCCTTCCGCTGAGCAGACTGGGACGTTGGCTGAGGTGACCATATGTCCTGTCTTGTTTTAGTTGCAAAATCCTAATACACCCTTTTAGTTCTGAACTCACAGCAATGCAAAGGTTTCGTACACAGAAAAGCGCCTTGGGCAAGAGCTTTCTCTTGTCTATTTCTAGCTGTTCCCACATGCAATGTTGTTGAGCCTACTGCGTCACTGAAGCATCCACCTTGTTCTATGGCTTGCGGTCCCCAGGGAGTCACTTGGGACGTCGGCGAGCATTCGTGCCCAGCTGCATGCACTGGTTACTCTTAACACATCTGTTTGAACCATGCGCAAAGCATGTACCCCACCCTTGGCTGAACCATAAAGGAGTTGAGCCCTCTTCATTGGGCTAAAGAAATTCCAGATTTAGATGCTCCTTTAGTGGTCATGTCCAGATGGGGGGTGGGGAGCTGCTAACTGTGACCCATTGGGTAGTTGATAAGTGGAGCAAACAGCTGTGCCTCAAAAACAGGAAGTCAAAAGAGTAAGGCTTTTGGTGGGATGGAGAGGGGGCGTGTTCCTGGAAAGCAGAAGCAGACCTGAGCCAGAGGAAGATACCAAAGCTCCCTTCTTTACCTCTCTTCACCCAGCCATGGGGGAGGAACAGGGCTAAGTGGCTGCCCTGCTGTGAGGGGGCCCTTTATTGTTTGGTTTAGTTAGGCCATCCTTAGAAAGGAAGTTATAAGAGACTGACGCCTCCCAGGAGGAAAAGGAGCTTGGACTCCTGGTTCCTGGAGATCGGGGGAGGTTAGTTTGCTTTTCTACCTCACGTTAAAAGGGTTGGTGACCCCACCCCAAAGGGTAGGGCAGTGTCCCTATTACAATGCCAAACATTTGCCCCTCCATATCGACAGTTTCCTGAGTGAATTGTGGCATGACCTCCTCCCTGCTGGAGTTCTGCATTTAAATATGGCTGAAGTCACACATGTAATGAGGTGGGCACTCTCGGCCTGCCCCACCCCAGTGCA
This sequence comes from Emys orbicularis, assembly GCF_028017835.1. Classification (NCBI taxonomy): domain Eukaryota; kingdom Metazoa; phylum Chordata; order Testudines; family Emydidae; genus Emys; species Emys orbicularis. The sequence goes on along the minus strand of NC_088690.1, from coordinate 108,557,542 downwards.
TGTTGGGTATCTGATACTATCCACCTGCGAACCAACTCAGCATACCTGATGGCCTAGGACGGGGATAGCGGAGGTTGCTATTAGAAACCAGAATCCCGGTGCACTGGCAGAGGAATGTGTGGCGCTAAGACTGGAACAGCAAGAAGCGCCCCTGGGTAAAAGTGAGGTGCATTGTCAGAATTGTTTGTAGAGAGCTGCTCAAAGGTATAGCTGCCCCTTCGCCTCAGACCTGGCCCTGCCCTTGGCACATACTTCCTGCCCTCCTGTAGTTTGCTGACAGGATAGACTCCACCCGTGCTCCATGCTGCCACAAAAGCATTGGAAAGCAGCTGTAAGGCCCTCACCGGGGAATGCACCCAGTAGGAGCCCCCAACGCAGGAGACATTCTCGGGAGTGGTTGGGAGGAGTGGAAATACTGGTGATAGGAAGCAGTGTGGCTGCAGCGGTCCCGAGCCCGGCCTACTGCACAGGTTTGTAAGTAAGCTTACAGTCAAGTATAAGGCATGAGACAACAAGTGGATGCTGGCAGATGGTGGAGCACGAGGGAGCAAGGAGATCACATTGGTCATCAGGATAAGCTGTGGGCTCAGCATGGGAACTACCTAACCACTGTCGAGTTTCAGACTAGTCTCTGAACTCGGACTATGGCACCTACCCTCCGTTTGCCTGGCTCCTGGCAGTGCTCTCGGTCTCTCACTGTCACCATCACTAAGAGTTACTACGTCCATTTAAAGAAAGAACATTAGAAGAACAGCGAGAATCTCCTCTAGTAGCGACTGGCTGAGTTCTAAGCCATGGCTGGCCCTCCCAGCTGTGCGCTCGCTGCCTGACTTGCCAGGATGGTTTGGCCTAAATCCAGGTGTTTAAAACCTTTGATTTTTTATATAAAACAATGGGAAAAATGGTATTTTCTATTTCATTTCATTTATTCTCCTTAAAGCTGCCACTTTTTAAAATATGAACCGAGCGACTAACATCCATCTCAATTAAAAATAAAACATTATTCTTACAAAGAAAGAGGGTGCAACAATGGTCGCGTCAGCTGAATAGTGCCGAGAGATTTGCCTGTCCGAAACCCAGGGGCTGGCAGTGAGGTATTATTAACCCAGGTACAATTCCTCAGAACTCCACCTGGCTGCAGTCATAAATTCCTGTCTCCATTACAGCTCTGCCAATACTAGTTCCATGCTGGCTGCACACAAGCTTTATTGGAGGCTGATGTGTATTTCAAAAGTGCGCAGGCAGGAGTGACAGAATGGGGTTGGGACGCTGGGAAAGCCACATTATTATTTCATCCCGAGTTGCAAAAGGAAGCGAGGCAGAGGCGGATACGAAAGAGAGGACAGCTAGCTCTGAGGACTGTTCCCACAAAGGTGAAGAGAACTTTCCTGTCAGGTCCTGTCTAGGAAGGAAAGCTTTTTAAAGCTTCCCCACCTTTGCTGACACTGATTCTGTTTCACAAGTGTTAGGAGTCCTCCTGTAGGTGAGGCCCCAGCTGTTCCCATTGTTTTAGCCACAATGTCTCCTAGCCTGCTCCAAGCCAGTCTAATCAACACTGCTTAGAACACTGATGCCAAACGGAGACTCGCCTACACTAGGGCTCCCAAAGCGATGAAGTGATGTTAGCAAAGGCTGGGGAGTTTGGAAAAATGTCCCTAGCATAGACCAGGTCTGCGGGGTCATAAAAGAAATAAGTATGTGGGTCAAGACAAAGGAACCAAACAAATGTCGCTGCTGGGCATGTGATTGATTTAAGAGCTCTAGGGGACACAGAGCTGCCTTTCACTAGTGAAACGACTGATCCGTCTTTGCTCCTCACCATTCATGGGATAAGTAGCTCAGCAGCCTCTTTGTTGAACTTCTGGATAGTCCTTCACCAAGCCAAGGCTGCAGATTCCCCTCTCCCCTGCTATTTAATTATCAACACTTAACAAAGACTTCAAATATCCCTCATTGGAGCAGGATTTGTGATCCTTCCGTCAAAGCTCTCTAGCACACCTGGTGTGCCCCAGCATTGCCATCTATGGGAAAGCAATACAACTGAACAGATGAGGGGAAAGGACTACACAAGCATGGATTATTGCAGAGGTCCCCAAACTGTGGGGCGTGCCCCCCTCCGAAGGAACGTTTGTGGGGCACAGAGGGGCCCAGGCCAGCTCCCACAGGGGGAGGGGAGGGAGCTCTACCCAGCACCTCTCCGCTCCCAGCTCTGCTCCAACCACGTCTCTGGCTCCCAGCCCACCCCCCGACAGCAGCCCAGCTGCTGCTTTGCACCCGGCCCTGCCCCCAGCCTTAGCCCCTATCCACAGATCCGTTCCTGGCTTCGGCCCACTCTTGCCCCTGTCTGCGTCCCCCTCCCCACGGGACGAGGTTGAAATGGAAATTCAGGCCAGAATATCAGAATATTGATGCTCAGGCCAGAGATGTTGGCCATTGAGCTCAGAAATTCCGGACAGCTCTCTGGCTTCGGGTGTACACAGTCCACCTCTCAGGAGTTAGGTTAGTGACATGTCTAGCTGGCAGCCAGGTCGGTCCTGGGGCCGGTTTTGTTCAATATCTTCATTAATGATCTGGAGGATGGCGTGGACTGCACTCTCAGCAAGTTTGCAGATGACACTAAACTGGGAGGAGTGGTAGATACGCTGGAGGATAGGGACAGGATACAGAGGGACCTAGACAAATTAGAGGATTGGGCCAAAAGAAACCTGATGAGGTTCAACAAGGACAAGTGCACTTAGGACGGAAGAATCCCATGCACTGCTACAGACTAGGGACCGAGTGGCTCGGTAGCAGTTCTGCAGGAAAGGACCTGGGGATTACAGTGGATTAGAAGCTCGATATGAGTCAACAGTGTGCCCTTGTTGCCAAGAAGGCTAACGGCATTTCTGATGACAGAACAAGGAGTAATGGTCTCAAGTTGCAGTGGGGAAGATTTAGGTTGGATATTAGGAAAAACTTTTTCACTAGGAGGGTGGTGAAGCACTGGAATGGTTACCTAGGGAGGTGATGGAATCTCCTTCCTTAGAGGTTTTTAAGGTCAGGCTTGACAACGCCCTGGCTGGGATGATTTAGTTGGGGTTGGTCCTGCTTTGAGCAGGGGGTTGGACTAGATGACCTCCTGAGGTCTCTTCCAACCCTGATATTCTATGACAAGGGATACCCATCTGCCTGCTTCCATTGAGAACCTTTTCTCTAGTTACTTAGACGTCTAAATACCTCTGAGGATCTGGGCCAAATTTCTATTGAAATCCATGGGTGTTAGACTGGAAAGCTGCAGCATGGCTGAGCATCCTTACAGATTTCCCAGGACAGCAACCTCAAAAAAGGGTTGGTCCTGGGGAAACCTGGCCAGGTGGCAGCCTTACCTGAGAGCCTCCTAGCACTGGAGGACTGCTTAAATTACCACCGCCTGTTCCCAGCTGCCTAGGGGTGGAAGTGCTACCTGGAAGTTTGGGCCCACAGAGATTCACCTCCAACTCTGACATGACCCCTTTGCCTGGGCCTCCCAAGGCAATATCAGCTGCCTCCACAACAGCTCAAGCCAGAACTTCCTCAGGCCAGGTTCGGGGCTCTAATGGCTCTTCTTACAACGCTGCAGCAGCACAAAATGGCTATACTGGAGAGGGGAATCCCACCCTATGTCCATTAGTTTTAAGGGAGTAGTAAACTCATACACCTCTAGCCACTAGAGGGGGACAAAGAGCCATGTTTAATCACCCTGATATCTGCTGGGAGAGCAATACAGCAATGCACAGACAATCCAGGAAGTTTTTGGAAAGTGTAGGGGACAATTTCCTGGTGCAAGTGCTGGAGGAACCAACTGGGGGCAGAGCTTTTCTAGACCTGCTGCTCACAAACCGGGAAGAATTAGTAGGGGAAGCAAAAGTGGATGGGAACCTGGGAGGCAGTGACCATGAGATGGTCGAGTTCAGGATCCTGACACAAGGAAGAAAGGAGAGCAGCAGAATACAGACCCTGGACTTCAGAAAAACATACTTTGACTCCCTCAGGGAACTGATGGGCAGGATCCCCTGGGAGAATAACATGAGGGGGAAAGGAGTCCAGGAGAGCTGGCTGTATTTTAAAGAATCCTTATTGAGGTTACAGGAAAAAACCATCCCAATGTGTAGAAAGAACAGTAAATATGGCAGGCGACCAGCTTGGCTTAACAGTGAAATCCTTGCTGACCTTAAACGCAAAAAAGAAGCTTACAAGAAGTGGAAGATTGGACAAATGACCAGGGAGGAGTATAAAAATATTGCTCAGGCATGCAGAAGTGAAATCAGGAAGGCCAAATCACACTTGAAGTTGCAGCTAGCAAGAGATGTTAAGAGTAACAAGAAGGGTTTCTTCAGGTATGTTAGCAACAAGAAGAAAGTCAAGGAAAGTGTGGGCCCCTTACTGAATGAGGGAGGCAACCTAGTAACAGAGGATGTGGAAAAAGCTAATGTAATCAATGATTTTTTTGCCTCTGTCTTCACGAACAAGGTCAGCTCCCAGACTGCTGCACTGGGCAGCACAGTATGGGGAGAAGGTGACCAGCCCTCTGTGGAGAAAGAAGTGGTTCGGGACTATTTAGAAAAACTGGACGAGCACAAGTCCATGGGGCCGGATGCGCTGCATCCGAGGGTGCTAAAGGAGTTGGCGGATGTGATTGCAGAGCCATTGGCCATTATCTTTGAAAACTCATGGCGATCGGGGGAGGTCCCGGATGACTGGAAAAAGGCTAATGTAGTGCCCATCTTTAAAAAAGGGAAGGAGGAGGATCCGGGGAACTACAGGCCAGTCAGCCTCACCTCAGTCCCTGGAAAAATCATGGAGCAGGTCCTCAAGGAATCAATTCTGAAGCACTTAGAGGAGAGGAAAGTGATCAGGAACAGTCAGCATGGATTCACCAAGGGCAAGTCATGCCTGACTAACCTAATTGCCTTCTATGAGGAGATAACTGGGTCTGTGGATGAGGGGAAAGCAGTGGATGTGTTATTCCTTGACTTTAGCAAAGCTTTTGATACAGTCTCCCACAGTATTCTTGCCAGCAAGTTAAAGAAGTATGGGCTGGATGAATGGACTATAAGGTGGATAGAAAGCTGGCTAGATCGTCGGGCTCAACGGGTAGTGATCAACAGCTCCATGTCTAGTTGGCAGCCAGTTTCAAGTGGAGTGCCCCAGGGGTCGGTCCTGGGGCCGGTTTTGTTCAATATCTTCATTAATGATCTGGAGGATGGCGTGGACTGCACTCTCAGCAAGTTTGCAGATGACACTAAACTGGGAGGAGTGGTAGATATGCTGGAGGATAGGGACAGGATACAGAGGGACCTAGAGAAATTAGAGGATTGGGCCAAAAGAAACCTGATGAGGTTCAATAAGGACAAGTGCAGAGTCCTGCACTTAGGACGGAAGAATCCCATGCACAGCTACAGACTAGGGACCGAATGGCTAGGTAGCAGTTCTGCAGAAAAGGACCTACGGGTTACAGTGGACGAGAAGCTGGATATGAGTCAACAGTGTGCCCTTGTTGCCAAGAAGGCTAACGGCATTTTGGGCTGTATAAGTAGGGGCATTGCCAGCAGATCGAGGGACGTGATTGTTCCCCTCTATTCGACATTGGTGAGGCCTCATCTGGAGTACTGTGTCCAGTTTGGGGCCCCACACTACAAGAAAGATGTGGAAAAATTGGAAAGAGTCCAGCGGAGGGCAACAAAACTGAATAGGGGGCTGGAGCACATGACTTATGAGGAGAGGCTGAGGGAACTGGGATTGTTTAGTCTGCAGAAGAGAAGAATGAGGGGGGATTTGATAGCTGCTTTCAACTACCTGAAAGGGGGTTCCAAAGAGGATGGATCTAGACTGTTCTCAGTGGTACCTGATGACAGAACAAGGAGTAATGGTCTCAAGTTGCAGTTGGGGAGGTTTAGGTTGGATATTAGGAAAAACTTTTTCACGAGGAGGGTGGTGAAGCACTGGAATGGGTTACCTAGGGAGGTGGTGGAATCTCCTTCCTTAAAGGTTTTTAAGGTCAGGCTTGACAAAGCCCTGGCTGGGATGATTTAGTTGGGAATTGGTCCTGCTTTGAGCAGGGGGGTTGGACTAGATGACCTCCTGAGGTCCCTTCCAATCCTGCTATTCTATGATTCTATGATTCTATGTTGCATTAATCCAGGTTACATATGGTCAACCTTCAACATGAAAGAAAGTTAGCAGTGGGCACCCAATGACTTGTAGCTAGGAGTGGCGTTATTGACTATATTTATTAGCTGTGTGGGAGAAGGAGTGAATAGTGTGATGGCCAAAAAAAATGTTACCTTAACTAGCAATTCCTTTGATTTTTTTACTCATTTTATGACATGAAATGCAATTGAGACACTTAAATTTCCACATTACTTTGTGAACTTAATCTTTAACCTGCACAGACCATAGAATGAGCAATCAGGGGTCGTGTAACCATTCCATTTCTCTCTCTCTCTAGCTGTCTGTCAGCATTTCCAAAGTGTCTATCACTGTAGTATCTAAGTACTTCTGAAAGCCAGAAATGCTTTAGCAGTTCAATAGAGCAAGACAATCATTGCATCCATGCTGGACTGGACATGTGTGTGTTAGATGCATCACTGATCATAATAATGTCCTTAGGTATTAGTGAGGGGTTCGTGTGCTTTTCCAGTTGATGTTCTAGTGTAAATCAGCGAAAATCACTGCAGAATCTAGCCCAGTTTAAACAGTCAGGCTGGAGGGACATTGTGAAAACCCCTCTGGTATATGCTGACTGCAGATGGACTAATACAGATCTATACATGAAAGGCATGGGACCCAATTGCCCATAATAACAAGAGGACAACGCAATCAGTCTTGGAAAGAATAACAAATTGCTTTGAAAATACTCAGATGCACCTGCTTGATTTTTGTCAGGGAAAGGCCTGGGGGTTCCCCTTCCAACCTGAATGGGAAGTGTGTTTTTATGAAAAGCAGCCATGTTGCTATTATCTTTTGTTTGTATCCTTGCAAGTGAATGTGTTATCAATGGACATGAGAAATGCACAGCACATGGAGGAGCCAGGAACAACAGGAGCAGGTGGTGATCAAACTGTCTCCTGAGAACTCGGTAAATGCGCTTCAGTATCGACCTGCAGCAACCCTCTCTGTTCCATCCGTGTCCACCCTCTGTATGGATATGGTCAGGGGCTGGAGGCAATCACCATGTACCCCAGTCAACCTGCAGCACCCCCTGCTCTTCCAGTCTTGGGCCCTCCAAAATCACTGCCGATGAGCTGTTTGGCATTAAAGGTTTGTCCCATATGTGGCAGGGGCTCTTAGCTAACAGATATATACAAATAAATGAATAACATTGATATATAAAGTCAAAGTTCAGTCTACTCTCCCAGGTATACAACCCCCCAGACCAGAGGTGGGCAAACTACAGCCCGTGGGCCACATCCAGCCCACGGGACCGTCCTGCCCGGCCCCCAAGCTCCTGGCCCCGAAGGCTAGCCCTGGCCCCTCCGCCACTGTTCCCCTCCCCCGCAGCCTCGGCTCACTCACCCCGCCGCTGGCGCAATGCTCTGGGTGGTGGGGCTGTGAGCTCCTGGGGCAGCGGAGCTTCAGAGCCCGGCCTGACCGGGTCTCTGTGCTGTGCGGTGGCAGCGGCGGCGTGGCTGGCTCCAGGCAGCGCAGTAAGGGAACAGGGGGATTGGATAGAGGGCAGGGGAGTTCGGGGTGGTAGTCAGGGGGTGGGGGGGAACAGGAGGTTAAATGGGGGCAGGGGTGCCAGGGGGCAGTCAGGAAGGAGGGGGGCTTGGATGGGGCGGCAGGGGGCAGTCAGGGGACAGGGAGAAGGGGTGGTTGGATGGGGCAGGGGTCCCGGGGGGGCCATCAGGAGTGAGAGGAGGGGTTGGATGGGGCAGCAGGGGTCCGGGGGCGGTCAGGGGACAGGGACCAAGGGTGTGTGGATGGGGCAGGGGTCCCGGGGGGGCCGTCAGGGAACAGGGGGGGTTGGATGGGGCAGGAGTCCGGGGGGGGGAAGATAGGAGGTGGGGGCCAGGCCACAACCCCCTCCCCTCACCGGCCCTCCATACAATTTACGAAACCCGATGCGGCCCTCAGGCCAAAAAGTTTGCCCACCCCTGCCCCAGACACACACACGCTTCCAGCCACTGCAAGAAAGACACACAAGCAAAGGATTCGCGTCTCAGCTCTCACTGGCCACCTTGCTCCATAAACAAATACACAATCCTCTGTGGACCCAGCAGCACAAGGTACCTTTGAATAAACATGAATCAATACCAGCCACTCTGGGTTTTATAATAAACCATTAACTGTAGAACCAGCTTCTTTCAATTAGCTACTCTGCTCCAGAGAAACTAACTGCTCCTAAACGCAAAAGTTTAGCCCTTTTACCAAGATATTTCCAACCAAAGAGCAAGACTTGGATGTCTCAGCATTAATCCAGGGTTCACTTCAAAAAAATTCCAATATAGCTGCTAAAATAATAATCAACTGACTCCAATTTATTCACTTAAGCTCAACATGCATCCAGCCCAGATCTGTATTTCCTGTCACCTCTATGACTCCCGCTCCCTAGTCAGGCACTCGTTGAAGTACCATATTTAAAGGAATTGCTTAGACCACAAACAAGTAATATCAACGCATGGGCCTTAATGAACCTGTTTACAGTCACTACCTTGAACAGGCCACTAGAGGGCCTTGTGTAACCCATTATAAATGGTCTGCTCTAGCAGGATAGACAGCATTGCCATCACTCTGGTATCTTGAGCGTTGTCCACACAGTGGAGAGGCCCTCGCAAACACACCTGACTCGTGCCCCCCCAGCCTGGGGGACCCTTGAAAGCCAGATGTTGTAGCTCAGCAGTAACCAGTGTCTAAGCATTCTGGGGTGGGGACAGTAGGAAGCGGCTCAGGAATTCAATCTTTGTATGCCATCTGCTCATTGGAAATCTAGGTAGATGCTGCTTCTAGCTAAGGCAGCCAATGGCAGCGAAGCTCTGTTAGGATGCTAGGAGAATGCTGGATCTTCAGGTGCTGCACGGGAAGACAGGCCAGCAGGGTGGCTATGTGATCTGGTGGGTTTGGGGACCGAACTCCCCACCACCCTCAATGGAAGGAGGAACGTGAACTCCCTAATCCCTGTGTGGGAAGAACCTATGACTGGTCCTAGGTTTGGTGTAAAAGGGCCTACGTTGTTCCACCTCCAACCTCAGCCCTAAAGCGGGACAAGTGAGATGTCATTTATGCCCCAGGAAAACCCTGAGCAGATCTTTTCTTTAGACTTCACCTTTCTTTGCTCATTTGTCCAAGGCACATTCACCCTGGACACCTTCATACACCGGACAGGGCTGAACACGCCCTGTGGTCCTTTGGCTCCAAGTTTAATAATGAGCCAACCTCCCAAGCCTGAATGATAGACTCCCCATCTCAGAACTCTAATTAGGGATGTGGAAACACAAAGGAGAAATGGCTTTCACCCTCTCTCCCTTTCTGGAAAGGAAAGAAGAGAAAGGGAAAAAAATAGAACAGAGGCTTCTGGTTCTTGCAAAGACCCTTTCCTCCCCCCTACTTGGAGAGGTCTCTGCTCTCCTGTTTGCCGGAGAAGACTAACGGACCCTGTTGCTCCCTCCGTGCCGAGATTAATTCATCGACAGTGACGTGCCAACTCATTAATCATTCTGAAGAGCTGTGTCAGCAAGAAGCTGGCAAGGTGACTGCTGGAAATGGTCGGGCGAGAGAACCAATCACAGCGTTCGCTGCCCTGCCCATCAGGTTGCTGTAAAACAAGCAGATAAAAACCCTGCTCGGATTCTGAGTAGAGTGTAATGCAGAGGTTTGACAATCAGAAAGGGCAGGTGAAAATGAAGGGCTGCGGGGATGGGTGGGGGGGGGAACAAGGAGCCTCCTTCATGGTCCCAGTGCAGAAACGGGTTAGAATTGCTGTCCGTTCAATGCCCCAGTCCCAGGATTGCTCCTGGCCAGCACTATTAGCAGTGATGAGGAGGTGGGCATGGTTCCAAAACACTTCAGCTAGCTGGCTGTCCAGCAAGGAAAGCTCAGGCTACCCATCCTTACGGGGCCTAGGAAGGGTCATAGTCCCCATCTGCAGCAATAAGAGGTAGGTAGCATGTTCCCAGAGGCATAGCGTCCCCAGCACTCTGGCTGGAGCAGTTCTGTTCCAGGCTGCTCACCCACACAGTCTGGCTTCTTAAAGGCACAGCTGAGCTCCAACAGAATGAAGAGATTTTTACAGGAGCCCTCGGCTCATGTTCAGAGTGCTGTCACGTCCAAAGCCTAACAGCCAGGCCAAGCATCACCTAGCCAGGTGGCAGCTGTAACCAAACATTTCGTGCCCCAAAAAAGAACACACGAGGCATAGGTCAGTGGAAGGCATGGCTAGGCTCCAGGAGCCAGCTCTCTTAAATCAGCTGGTACTTGCACTACGCTATCTATAAAGGGGGAGGGAGGGCAAGCTTCCATTTCATGACTTGCACCAGGAAATCTCAATTTCCCTGTGCTAAAATAATCCATTCAATGGAACTAACCAGCAGAGTAGCTCAGGCACCACAAAGAGGAGCGTGATGGGAGCCCCAGACAAACCGACAAGGCCTGATTCTCAGACACACAAGTGCTTTTCAGCCACTCTGGCTGTGTGAAGTGGCCTTAAAGGGGGAAGCAACGACCCCCTGAGAATAGCTCCTGTTCAGGGGGCCTCTCAGCTGCTGTGGAGCTGAGGTAAGGGCTCTTCACCAGCCCTACTCTCAGCACTTTGTGTAGGGGGCACATGTGAGGGGCTGTGGCATAGTGCACCGCGCTACAGCTGTTCTCTGCTTCCCATGGCCCACGGGGAACTAGGAGGCACAGGAAGAAGAGTGTAATTCACACCAAGGCCTCAACAGGGCTCTGAACAGCGTCAGAATATGTGGAAGCATGAAGGTGGCCCAAGACCCACCCCCATCTTACTACTGTCCCCAAGTAACTGAGAATTGGGCTCACAGACCACAGCAAGAGTGACAAATGTTAAATATCCCTGAGCTACAGCAACAGCGGCAAAACATCATCTACCCACAATCCTTTCCAGCCCTCGGTACTAGGTCACACAAGGTGACCTTGCCTAGTCCACCAGAGCTACCTCTCCTTGCTCCGGCCCTTTTGTTTTTCAGTTTTATTTTTTTTCTCCTGTTTTTGCTGATCTCACTGCAGACCTCAGGGCTGGGAGATGTTATTTTTAACGTGTGATATAAAAGGGATCTGACAGCACCGTGCTGTAAAATGCCAAGTGCCAAATCATAAGGAAGTCTGTAAATAATATTTCAGATGTCCAAAAGGGAAAGCGAAAATACTGACGGTGCCCGAGTGCATGTCTAACCTCAGCCTCACTCCACACCGAGAAGTGCATTTGCACTTGGCATAAATCTGCACTGGGGTGTTAGGTTTTCAGTGGTTACAAGAGGCACCTTTGTGCTTTATTCCATTGTCTGAGGTACCAGAGAACCCTGCCAGAGTTAAGCCATGAGCAGTGTTTCCATATCAAACTCTGTTTGGCAGGCCTCTTAAAGGGAACCAGTGCCTAAATGCTGTGGTGCTAGGTGTGCTGGGCAGAAAGAGTGGTGGCCTTTAAAAAGTCAGCATTTGCCAGCAGTTACCACATTGCGGTATCTGCAGTTTCCCCTGGGGCTGGGAGAGGAGTGGTAATGGAGGGACATGAGAGAGGAGACTGGTAGGAGTCAGAGATGGGAGTGAGGGGAACCCAGAGATGCAGGCAAATTGGGAAGGTCTCAGGCAAACACAGGAAAGTTGGGAGATGGGTGACAGAGAACAAGGGGAGGGAAGAAGAGGCCGATGCAACGGGCGGAAGGGGAGAGCCACTAACTCCTACGGGAGGGGTTAGCAGGCTGGGAGATTAGAGCGACAGGAGGAGAGTGGGAAGAGACAGGTGTGGGGAAGGACAGAACTGAAGCAAGGTGATTAAGATAAAAATGGATTAGACGGGCATAGAGTCAGCTGGGGGGAAGTAAGAGGAGATGTGATTAAAAGGAGCGTGGGATCTAAAAGGTACAGAGGAGCTGATCCGTGTTTAAGGGAGATGAGAAAGGATTGGGGTAGTATGTCTGTCCCCCGACTGGATCAGGAGTAGGGTGACCAGATGTCACAATTTTATAGGGACTGTCCCGATTTTTGGGTCTTTTTCTTATTAACCCCCACCCCCGTCCCGATTTTTCACATTTGCTGTCTGGTCACTCTAATCAGGAGACATCTAGGGAGAGCAAGGGGAAAAGCATATGGGTATGAAGACAAAGGGCCCTAGCTATCAGTGGCTCTTGGAGGGTGTTATAGAGAAACTGAGGGTACGTCTTCACTACCCGCCGGATCGGTGGGTAGTAATCAATCTATCGAGGATCGATTTATCGCGTCTTGTCTAGACGCAATAAATCAATCCCCGGACGCGCTCCCCGTCGACTCCGGAACTCCACCAGGGCGAGAGGCAGAAGCGGAGTCGACGGGGGAGCAGCGGCCATCGATCCCGCGCCGTGAGGACGCGAGGTAAGTCGATCTAAGATACGTTGACTTCAGCTACACTATTCTCATAGCTGAAGTTGCGTATCTTAGATCGATCCCTCCCCCAGTGTAGACCAGCCCCGAGAAAGCAGCCCACTGGCAAATAATTGCTTGGAGAGCATTTGGTTAGCTTCTTTAGCTATTTCTACTGGACTGGTGATCAATTGATGCGGCTGGACTTACATGACAGTGCATTTGCCGCCCCAGACCTACCCTTTATTTTCTCTGTAGTATTCTCACATGTAGATTGCGGAGGGTTTGCCAAAATAGGTTCTCCAGCTTTGAATGAGTGAGACAATAGAGACCAGACCCTGTCAGCCTGCCTCGGTGGGGCTAACCCCAGATATATGGGTGGCAGAATCTGTCCCTCAGGGCGGTTACTCACCCAAGAGAAACAAACAGATGCATCTTTGCCCTCTTCGTCTCTCTAAGTTGATTACATTATTTTGAAGCTTCTGGGTACTGCTAAGACCACAGCTCATCCTGTTGGATCCTCTACATTATAAGGTCTTTGGGGCAGGGCCTATGTTATTTGCTTGTCCCCATTTTTAATAAATAATAATAATAATAATAATAATAATAATAATAATGCCTTAGGCTTATAGAGCACTTTTTATCAGTATATCTCAAAGTGCTTTACAAAGGGAGTTAATATCGTCTCTATTTTACAGATGGGTAAACTGAGGCACAGTCATTTGTCCCCAGGAGCAGAGCCTGGAATAGAGCCCAGCTCTCTTGAGCTCCAGTTCAATGCACCATCCATTAGGCCACACCACCTGCCTTTATCTCGTGTCTATTGGCACACACGCTTACGGAGCCATATAAAGAAATAAGTTATCATATTATAACGGGATACATTGTCTTGCAATTCAAAGTAACCTGTTGCCTCCTGGACTTTGCTCCTTACATCACAGAGGACAACAGCCCACTTCCTTCCAGCGCTGTGAGAGCATTCCACCCGCCTGTTCCCAGCCAAGCACAAAAGGGTACCTCGCTCTGCCATCCTGATCAGCTCGCCAAACAAAAAACGGAAAAAGAAGAGAAAAGAGGAACAACAGGAACCTACTTTGAGCAATTGGGGTTAATCCGACTCAAAGCCTAAATCCATGTTAACAGCTAATCCAGTTAGTATGGCTTTCATTGGGAGCTTTGATAAATCCTTTAACCTCTTGCTGGAAACTAGGAGCAGCTTAACAGCTCAATGTGCATGGGGAAAGCCCGTCAATAATGCTGCTAAGCAGGCATTTAGCAGGATTTTAAAAACGAGCATGTGACACCTTCTCCTTAATGAAGCGATCGCGCTTCTCACCCTCAGCTGAACAGAGGTTAGTGTTGCCTTGAGTTTGCCAGTTTTTAAAAAATATACATCCCTTCAGCTCCCTGCTTGGCCTTCTCTCGCTTTCCTGGGTTCAGCGTGTCTAAGGGAAAAGAATGGCAAAAAGCATTGGTTGGGTTCCGAACTGGACCAAGTGGGAAGCACACGGTGGGACAGAGGATGCTGAATGCTTCAAGGTCAGACCCAGGAAGGTGGAAGCCGTGTGAGCTTCTTGCCCTGAAGACAGTTTGCTCACAGAGAGGAGACTTCACCACAGTCCTGACTGGCTTCATAGGGAGCAGTTCCAGAGCATCACCCAGGGACTCCGTGACAACTGGTGACTAGTGGCCTGCTCAGGCCTCATTTTAAAGCCCAAATTGAGCCCAAGCCCAAGAGAGTCGAGTTGCTTTCTGACCCGACCCTGCCCCCCAAACCTGAGATGACGCTGCCACCATCTCCTGCCCGTGGGGTCGACACGGTGGTGGCTGCACGTGCTGGTGGCTGCGTACCCCTTTCCTGCTGCCCACTGCACCTGACTGTGCTCTGAGTGTGCTGCGGAGCGAGGCGTTGCAAGCCTTTGGCACGTTCTCACCACAGCACACACAGCGCCTTGAGGTGGCAGCGGCGGGAAGGGCAGGGCATGCAATTGCTGCTGTGTTGCCCCCTTGGGCAGGAGGAGGGGAGCAGACCCAAGCCCAAAAAGGTCCGGTTGTTTTATGACCTGATCTGAAACTGACACTCATGGTTGGGTTCGGGTCAGATTGCAGGGCTGTAATCTTGACGTGTCTTCTTTGGAGAGATCACCAATACATGGAAAATTGAATGACTTTTCCCCCCTTTTTTATTTTTTAAGGGAGTGTGTTTCATACTGGTGAAGGATGCCAGATTGAGTCTTGGGGACTTGCGTCATCTAGTTACTCACAGACTGGATACAGTATGGGCAACAGCAGGGAAAGCTTCCTTACCAACGCTCTACAAAGATGCTTCAAGCCTGATTCAGGGGGATGGCCTCTAGCATTCAGAGGGTAGTTGATTGTCCAAGCTCATCCAGCTCTTGGCCTCTCTGGGGGCCAGTTGTGGCGGAGGGTTTGTGATATGAACACATGTCCTCTAGAAATGGAGCAGAGACCACCTACCTCATTTCAGATAGGCCACGGAAAAATCATCAGACGGTAAAAACTTTCGGGTAAAACTGTGCCCGCCTTGATTGACATCAGTGATCTTAAAGATGAACGGCTGCATGTATTATACTCAGGAAAGCAATGTTAATTTTTAATAACATAACATAGGGCTATCTGGAGTGCCCACTAGTGGGTCGTGGGTGACCTTTTAGGGGGACCAAATATTCTATGTGTAGACACAGGCATGTGTAACTATGGTTACAGTACACTGCACCTAGGGAGGAGTATCTTCCATGTCCTCCGGCTTTGGTTAGAACGCCCAAGAAGGAAGAGAAAAGGTAAAAGGGAAATGTCAGTGGTCCCTGGGTCTGCGTGTGCTCACACACACAAACACACACACACATTGAGGGCAAATCTACACTACAAAATTAAGTCAACCTAAGTTAGTTCAACATACAGCCACTGCAGTAATTGAATCGGTTTTACATGTCCACACTACACTCCTTGTGTCGGCGGTGTGCGTCCTCACCAGGAGTGCTTGCATTGACTTAACTGTCAGTATGGGGCATTGTGGGACGGCTTCTGAAAGGCAGCAACAGTTGATGTAAGCAACACGATGTCTACACTGACACTGCGTCAACCTAACTACATCGACCTTAGCACTACGCCTCTCACGGCGGCGAAGTCATTAAAGTCAGTGTAGTGGGCAAATTACATTGGCGGGTGCTACATTTTAGTGTAGACGCTTACAGAGTTAGGTTGATGAAAGGCAGCTTACATCAACCTAACTCTGTAGTGTCGACCAGGACTGAAATGACGAAGCTCAGAGGTCGATGTTCAATGATAGAGGTTCAGTGGGTTTCCTTTTGCTTGTTGGATTCTAGACACACACATCCTATTCATTTCCATTCACTTTCATAGATGAAAGGTCATTTTGTGCGTCTTCTTTTTTTTTCAGCCAAGGAGGAACATTACATTACCGTTGCTATTTACTGTGTTCAACCACTGTAGGAATAAGAGGCCCACGGAACATTAAATCGGCTTTACCATCAGCAGACTGTTCCACTCGCTGCTGTACAAAGGAAGGCAAATCACAGCAGCTCTGGATATTGTTGTCACTAGTGCAAAAGAACTACAAATGTCATCGGGGTCTTTTAGAGGAAAACACTAATGATCCCTCAGAATCTGAGCTCAGGCTGTCCTGAAGAAGGCAGGGAAAGTTATAGTAAAGCCAAGGGTAGGATAATGCAAGAGAAAAATAATCCCACTCTAGAAATCTAAGCAATATTTATACAGCTTTGCTAAAGGCAAAGATTATGTGCCACCCAGGAATATTTCCATTTCCATTCCACTTCCAAACAGAACTTTTTTCCATAAGTTGAGGCAACAGTTTTCCACCGGTATACTTAGATGGTAAGCTTTTTGGGGCAGGGACATCTTTTTGTACTGTGCCTGAACAGTGCTCATGTAATGTTGACAGACCTCAGCGGGCAGGATCGAACCGGGGACCTCTTGAGCTTAGTGCATGAGCCTCTTTAGCATGAGCTAAAAGCCAATGGGCTGTTAGCTAAGGATATAGAGCAGACTCAATCTCTCTCTCTTTAAGTGGTCTTGGTGCCACTAGATGGGACAGAACACCACACCCAGAAGGTATGTGGGTTACACCTAGTCCAATGGGGTCCTGATCTTTGATTACCCCATGAACACACCGTTTATACACTACTGCAATTCAAATAATAATGAATGAGGTCAGAAATTACCCTAGTCATTTCTGACCTCATTCATTATTGACAGTGTCATTACATAATGAATTCCATGAGTTTGCATTGCGATTACTTCGATAGTTTTATCTTTTGTATTATCGTGAAGGCCTGGGTTATAATTTCAGTCCCACCCACTTATTTTTCCATTCCCAATTTTGTGTCGCTTTCAAAAGCACTGTCATGATATATGGAATCATAGAACATTTTAAACAGGAGGCATTTATTAAAGAATCCAGCAAACTGCAGAGCAGCAAACAAGCTCCCACACAGCTTGAGCTCCAACTCAGTCTCCCTTGTTTACCAGGGGCCAAACTCTGCCTTGAACTCTATACCATGCACAGAGACATCTAGTAGCTGAGTAATATGGTCCAAGAAAGCATAGCATAGCAGCACAGGTTGGGGTGCTGGGCAACTAATTATCCTGCCTACATGCACAATAGCCTGTTGTGCCCCCCTCCCCCCCTTTTGTGTGTGTGCAGAAACAGTCTGTTGCATATGCAAAACCATAGGACATGGCAATTTTTCCCCCCGTATGTGCACTTACTCAAAAGGACAAGTGGCAAGGGGTATAATCTAATGTTAATCTTTATAAACATTGCATATAATCTATAAACTATAATCACAGGTTAAACGATATGGTAGCTAGTGTGCTAGGATCCAAACTGTCCTTTTAACTCCCAAAGCCAGTAGTATTGCCACTAGAGCTAAAGAAGCACCTCTATTGCCAGTCACTGGTAGCTATAATAAAGATGTATCCTGCCAGTCCTCCAACCAGCAGAGAGAAAGACCATCCCATATTTCCCTTCCTTTCAGGAATCCTTCAATTCCAAGTATTAGGACTGTCACAGCTGTTCCAGGCCAGCTGGACTAGGCCTATACACCAATTCAGCCAGGACATACTAAGGCCTGTCAGACTGCTTGCTATTAGGGAGTCTGACCCTTTCATGACCACTCACCATTAGAGGTTGCTGTGAGCATCACACAAGTGGATATGGTCTGAAGGTTCCAGAACTGTAGCTAGGTACTGAGCAGTCTGTGACGGATACGTCTCATTGGGGTACAAATCACACGCAGGCTCCAGTCCTGCCTGCTCATATGTCACTCCCTTCTGCAGACATCAGCCCATACTGGAGATTTCCCAGTGCTGTTTTCATCCTTCAGTGAGCATTGCCTGAGGGGTTACCCTTAAGCCATCTGTCCAACACACCATCTGACTCGACCGTCTGTTAACCCTGCCTCCTGAGAAGTGGGACTGATGTTCCAGGCTTCCTTCTGCTCTCCAGAAAATAAACAAATCAATATGAAAAGGAGACTCGGTGCTGCTGTTCTGACACAGCCTGGCTTAGTCTTGAGCGACACGCTGTGTGAAAACCACACAGTAAATGCCAGTGCCCATCACTGCCACGTACTTGCACCGAACACCTATAGAGAGCAGGTGGGGTTTGTGTGAAATTCTATCAGCCCCAGGAGACCAGCCTGCTCCAGCTGGACTTTGAAAACAGTAGCAAAATGTAAATTTGTGGGGATTTCTTTGGATGCCTGGGTGAGGAGTACCTTGAAACCATCTTACACTGGCTAGAAAATCTTGCTGAAATTGCTCCCCTTCTCCACAGAATGCTTCTACTCTGTGAGCGCCAGATCCACGGAGCAATGCCGGTTCACACCAGCTGAAGATCTGGCCCAGAGCATGCTCGGGTGAGAGGCAGGGGTACTATTGTGACAAGCAGAATATATCAGGGCTCAGTTTTTGTGGGCCAGGTGGGCTCAACCCAGAGGTAACATTTTCTAAAGTACCTCAGAATACTGCAGCCAGCTCTGGTGTCTGCATTTTAAAAAGGACATTGAAAAACTGGAGCATGTGCAAACAAGAGACACAAATGGCTGACGTGGTAGGTAGCACGGTACCAAGGATCTGGTCTCCTGGTCACTGGTTAGATTATAACCCAGCTGAGCAGAAATCACTACGGGGTGTTCAGCTGCCCATGGGAAATCACTCAGTGTTCCCCATTGAGTTCCCAGTGGACAGACCCCCACTTTACAAGAAAACACTACCCCAGCTGGTGTTAACGGGCACCTGGGCTGACCCTCTCAGAGAGGTAGGGTGACCATACGTCCCGTTTTGGCTGGGACGGTCCCTTTTTTAGGCCCTGTTCCGACTTTTTTGATAAAACTGGGCATTTGTCTCATTTGCTCTTGCCAACTGATCAACCAACCCACTTGGCAAGAGCAACCTGGACAAATACACAGTTTTGTCAAAAAAGTGGGGTGGGACCCCTAGTGGGGCACAGAGGAATGTGCGGGGGGTGAGGAGGCGAGTGGCATTGCCAGCCCTGTGCTGGAGGGAGGGCTAGGGAGAGTGGCTCAGGCCAGCCAGCCCCGCATACAGGGGGGAGAGGAGAGCCTCAGGCAGCCCCGAACGTGGTGGAGGGAAGGGGGCCATGGGGGGATAGCAGGGGGGTTGGGGCCAGCCCGGGGGGAGCGGGACCTCAGTCCGGCCCTGTGCCGACAGGAGGCAGGGAGGGCTTGGGGTGGGGGGTCCCGGCTGGCCCAGTGGGGTCCCATTTTCACTTTGGGAAAACATGGTCACCCTACAGAGAGGCCAAGGCCTGCATTGTCAGTGAGCATGAACTACCTTCATTCTCCACTAGAAAAGTGTCACATTTATTGTGATTATTTATTTGCATTGCAATAGCTCCTAGGAGCCCAAGTCACAGACCAGGGCCCCATTGTGTTAGACGCTGTACAAACACAACATAAAGACGGTCCCTGCGTGGTGCTGTGCCAAAGAACTCACATTGCCCAGATGGTGTTGGTAAAAACCTACACTGCCACTCACCATGAAGTACACACCTTTGGGAAAACAAAAGACTTCACTGTCCAAGCCTGTCACCTTTCGCGAGCACTACATTCACTACACACACACAGAGTCAACCAGGGCTCCTGAAAGCTTTTGTTTTGCCATTCGGGGCCAGTTTGGCAGCCCAGCCTCTGACTTTAGAACACGCAGAAGACTGCATCTGCAAAAGTGAGCCCATGGGCAGTTGGACAGTCAGACCCCTGGCTGCCTAATTTGCACATTCAAACGGCTCTTTGCTCCCACAAAATACAAAGAGGGAAACCTATGTCTTGATCAGTTGTAAGCAGCTGGTCAAAACTAGAGACTGCTGTTGAGGTTTTGGTGCTTGAACCATTGTTTTATCAGTAAATCAGGGTATCATTTTGTACAATACTACTTTGTGAAGGCTGGGCTGAGCCTGAGATGTAATTTATTTATCCAAGCAGCATGAGGATGCGGGTACTGTATGTTTAAATCTATAGCAGGAAGCCATGCGGGGTCCGGTGTGGGGAAAGTTCTCAGTAGAGGCTCTACTGTGAAGCAGGTAGGGTCAGAATAGCTTTAAGAACTGGAGTGTTCTCTGTAGTCTAATGAAGTTCCTTGTTCAGTGCCCGAAGAATCCGACACTGATTCTTTACCACTGTCTTACAGTAAAAGACAGAGCTGGCTAAAATCAGAGGCAGAACTAGACAGAGCCTTTTTATTTGTGTCACATGCTCAGTCTGCACCACATTGTCCTAATCAGACACTCCTTCTACGGGCAGACTGGCGCTTCATCTTTGCTGCATAGTGAAAAGTAGGAGACGGGGCCACATGCTCTCAGCCTCACTACAAGTAATCAGGGCAAATGCAAGCTGAGTGAGTGAATCGGAGGGCAGGCCCAGGTAATGCCAGCCCTCCTGTAAAAGACTGCCCCGAGTTCCCTGCAGCAGGCTTCCTACCCCAGCAGGCTAGGCACAGCCGCGCCAACAGATGAATTCGCCCAGCATGGAGGGATTCAAATTAAGGTCAAAAGGGATAAAGCAACAGAGAGGCTGTGAATGGATTGTTCCTCACATGCAGCCGTGCCCAGATGTGCATTCCCCATAATTTATGACGACAATTAAAATGCATCATTCCCATGCACACGTGCGCACATACCCCCCTCTGCACACACGCAAACAAAAATGTGCTCACTTATCTGGAAAAGAAAATAATCACGGGAGCCATTTATTTCACTGGCTGGGAAGCAGCTCCCTGGACCTTAATCAGGGGGAGAGCAGGCCGGGGGCAATAAATTAATAGTCACCGAGCTACCCTTCATGAAGAGACAATTTTGTTTGGGGCGGGGGAGTGGAGCTACTTCCCAGAGCCATTGTTTGTCTGAACGGTAGTTTGGTGTCACAATTAGAGGTTTTGCTTTTTAGTGCTTATGAAAATGAAGGAATAACAGAGCCACAGTTAGTCCCCAGTGACTGTCCCCTACTTCTCTGCCAAATGCCCAGAGCTTCAGCATTGCCTGTTGTCCGAAACTCAGAGCTTTTCTGCACACAACGCGCATTGGGCCACCTTGCGTCTAACCAGGCACGAAGGCTCTTCCCCACTAGGACTTCTCCCCATCCTGGAGGTAGGGTAACCAGACAGCAAATGTGAAAAATCGGGACAGGTGGTTGGAGGGGGGGGGGTAATAGGAGCCTATATAAAAAAAAGACCCAAAAATCGGGACTGTCCCTATAAAATCGGGACATCTGGTCACCCTACCTGGAGGGCTCAGCTCTGTGACGAATAAACCATGAATCCTGGTGTCCGTTCAGCACTGCTCCTCTCCACCGTAGCCAGTGGCGGATGAATGATTTTGCCGCCCCCAGCCCCCTATGAACTTGTTTTAGTTTTTTTACAAATTCGTTTGAACTAAAATGAATCTAAATATCATTAAAATAATTGAACATTTACAAGTTTTATTATAAATAAAATTACCAGTACAGCGGACCCTCGCTTGAACGCGTGTCTGTATAGCGCGATTTCGCTTATAGCGTGGGACCGCACATGGATCCAAAACCCCACATTCAATAAGCGCTATGATTGGTAGAATCACGGCATCAGTGATGCCGTGATTACAAAAATGCTGCTATTATAAATTTGCCGCCCTTGCAAATTTGCCGCCCAAGGCCTAGGCGATAATATGCCGCTGACCGTAGCTATTAATCATTGCATGTGTCAGACTGAGCTACCCCAAAGGGACGCCAAAGGGTTTGATATCTGGAGCTTTATCTGCATGACTACAGCAGCAGAATGAGGTCTCAGGGGAAGTCAGTCAACCATCCTTCTCTAACATCTATGAGTCAGAGGGTAGGGATTTATTATTATTATTACAGTAGCACCCAGAGGCTTTGATTGGGCTTGGAGTCCAGTTGTGCTAGGTGCTGTACAAACATAGAAGTCCTTTACAATCTAAGATCTGGAGCACATTTTGAGACTCTCTGATTGGTGCCTGGGTGGCGCAGTGTCCCTCGTGGTAGAGAAGGGTCAGAACTCAGTCGTAATAATATCAAGGGGATTCTTGATTGAGATGAGGCCACTGGACACAAGCCAAACCCTGTTCTGATTGCTTCTCCAACTCCCAAACTAACCACACAGAGCTTGACCCACTGAGTGTCACCAGACAGTGAGCAAGTGGCAGAGTTCGGGGTTGAACCCAGGGACTAACATCTAATCCCACACTCTGACTACTGTTAAACTGTAGCAATAGGGCCAGTACACCTACACCACTTTACACTAGATTAAGATCTGTCCTCAAGCGAAGTGACTAATCTGAACGTATTTTAGCTCTGTCCATATCTCACTGCTGCAGCGGTAGGCACAATACAGATCAATAAAGTACAGAAATAAGGAAAGAGTCGGCTTTGCCTCTTTTCAGAAGTGACGGGCTCTGAACAGAACCAGATTTTTTTCTTCTTCTTACTGACATTGATGGAGTCTCAAAAGCTTTGGAGCTTAGGAAAAAAAGCAGCCTGACCTTGAAAATGTCACCACTTGGGAGAGGTGTCACGGCTCCCCTTGTACAGTATGGAGTGGGCTCGACACGCCAGAAATTCCCCATTCCAGATTTAAAACTCATGGGGAAAAATTATCATGGTCATTAATTCGTCAGTGATCCCAGGGGGATTTCCTCAGTGCTGAGAGCTAATGCCACTTAGGGTTTTCTCCAGGGATGCAATCAAAAGGCTATGACATTTCTTTTCTGCCCAGATAGAAGGAGCTCTTTCCTCCAGGAACCTTCAGATTCCAGTCGGTCCTGTCTGAAGCCTAACTTTATTCTTAGTCTTTGCACAACTTGTTCTGGTCATATTTATCTTCAGCAGTACATCAGCACCGTACTTTTTTGCTGGCTGTAACTTCCCTTGTTTCCCTGGCACAGTCAAAGACGTGGCCATTGCTCCTACGGCAGAGTTAACTGGGGATGTGATTACTTGGTCTCTAGCTCAACTGTAGCCACAGTGCCTGGCCTGCGGTTATCTCAGGAGGACAGCATGGAGTAACCTAGGAGATTTGAGTCTGAACGGAGAAGGCATTGGAGTATATCCTCGGTATTACTGAAGAGTTAATAAAAGGAAAAAAATCCCTGTTCCTCCTGACTCTTTACTATGCCTTTCTCTTTCACGCCTTATTTCCTGCTACAGCTTTTCTTGGTTCTCGGTTCATGGGCCAGAATCCCAGTCAAGTGAGAAAAGAACCTGACCTCCCTTGGACCTATACCTTTTCTACGGATAGTAGGGTCAGTACAACACCGAATCAGTGCCCAGACACAGCCATTCCATGCAGGCCAATGTTGTGTGCCCCTGCACCACGGCAGATGGACCCGCCGGCCACAGCAGAGCATTTAAACAGCAGCAAGAACAAAAAATAAAAGAAAATAAAAACCCCGCAGCACTCTTCCATTTAGAAAAGCAAATCAACAACAACCACCACCAGGGAGATCTCTGCCTTCAGGTAGCTCCCCTGGGGATGCCCCAGTCAAGCACATGCTATGTGCCACACAGCAGGAGCCAGAGGCAAAGTGATTGAGGGATGGGACAAAACTTTGACGTGTGCATTTGAACTAGTGAGGGACACTTGATCCCATGACCAGTCTGAAAAAGCGACAACAAAAGGGCTATTTCCACTGGGCCCATCCTAAAAGAGCTCAGGAATAAAAGCGGCCTGTTGTAGGCAATTCTGCTTAACTGCTTCTTCAAAGCAATAATCCTACTGCTAAATCCAGAATTTAAATGCCTCTAGGGCTTAAGGGCCATCCGAGTCTACAGTTCATTTCCAGAGGTTTTATTTAGCTGCAGTGCAATTTTACCTGAGGGCGACAGGAAATGCAAAGCTAATCGTTTAACAGACTCACTTCCACTGGCTTGCAAGACAGAAAATAAATAAATAAAATAATAAGGAGGTCGGTGATAAGCACTTGGCTCATTATGTGCGTGTGAGGTTCACTTGAATTAAAATCATTGGTGGGAACACAGCGAATAGCAGTGATATGGTGACAGAAGAACTAATCTGCTCAGCATCTGAAGGGTCATGACGAACCCTTGGAAAAGTGTCTCCTATTGCAATGTAGGGCAAGTCACTTGGGGTTTGTTGGTTTGTAGTTTTCCCTCCCCTTATTCTACAGCATGCTGGGTTATTGGACAAATTGGTAACCAAAAATACTGTGTCAGCCAGAGATGCTGCAAATTACCATGGATGTTTATTTACATGTCCCTCTAACTCTAGCGTGTTACTTTTTGCTTGATTTTGGTTGTAGCCACCTGATGTGCAGTAACCTAAGCTAATTAAAAATATTAATTAAAGAGAGAACATCTGGGAGCATAGGACCTTATCCTGCAAAGAACCCTGCAAGAATGGAACCCTACTGCCAGCCAGGGTCTCACAGACATCAGTAGAATAGTGGTCCACATAGTGGTTCCTTCTGTAAATTCAGATTCATGGGGCAGTTTTTCCTTTACTTTAATGAGAGTTGGATCAGGCCCCACTTTTTGCATACACTTTTGCCAACTTTCCTCTAACCTGTCCGGGGAATAAAGGAAAGAAAAAAAACCTCACCCCTTCGCCACTCCTAGGTAATCAACAGACACTGGGTGGCTTTCAGTTGACCGTTAGTTCACCGTGTGGACGGCTGGAGGCATGAAAGCCTGCCTCTTTAATCTTACAGTTTATAAACAATTCTGAAACAAAACTCCCCCTCCCATTTTAGAAAAGTCTCCTTCCTCAACCACAAATAGGTTCATCATGATCCAAAGAGCTAACAGCACAGAGGTGGTTGGAAAATCTGTTCCCTATACTTAAAAAGTCTTTATTATTTTTGAATTTTCTGTTAAACTTAACCTCCCCTCCTAGCCTCTTCCTTGCACCCAGTTTTGTGGTAACTATCTCCTCTCCCCTCCACCACCTCACTGCTGCCACCCCTGTCACTTTCAATTTAACTTTCATAGTCAAAAATAAAAGTGATTATAATTCATTTGGATTGTCAGCTGTTTGGGACAAGGCCTGTCCTCCTGTGCCATGTGGAGCCTCTAATCCTGATCCAACTTCTGGGTGCTGGTGTAATCCAAATAACTATATCTAATGCCACACTGATAACACCTTAGAATCCTTATTCTGATCGCCGGCTGGTATAAATCAATGGAGTTGCACCAGTGTAACAACTAAGAGCAGGATCAAACCCACAATGTGTGCAACCCTGGTGTGAATCCAGGACGACTCCGCAGGCATCACAGAATTGGTTCTGTGGCTGTCAGGAGGAGTGACACAAGAAATCACAATAGCAAAGCCATGTAAAGGCCTCTCAGACTTGTTCTGTCAGCAGGCAAGCGTCTCAGTCACACAACCCCAATGTAGCAACCTTGTTGGCTGCCTCAGCAGAGAGACTAACTATTGACTGAACCATGGAGACTGAAGCGCCATCTCACGTCTAGAGGTGGCCCCTGTAGGTCAAGGTTGAGGTACATTAGTAGGGAGACACCTAGGATTAACTTGCACTGTGGCTGCTGACTCTGTGCACAGAGGCTCTCAGACGTGAGGGCCCTCAAGCCAGCACCTTCCACCACCATTAAATTAATTTAACTGAGCAATCGCTAGGAGACATCAGCAAAGAGGTGGTGCTGGTGAACAACCCTGAGTTCCAAATTTGGTCAAGCTGGCCTGTCAGCAGGCATTGAGTTAGCATGCGGTTCAGTCAGTGTCTACTCACCACCACACCAACGAGTTAGAAAAAAGTGATAAGGGAGCCACAAGGAAGAACTCCTTAAATTTTTTCCTCCTGCAGAGGCAGACAAAGAAAATAGGGAAGGAGAGTAAAGCAAAGTGACTGGACGTCTGCCAGGGCAACAGTAAAGCGAGAGGAGCCGGGGCTCATCCATTACATCTTCTCCTAGTCACCACTTCAGCCTGAGATTCAGAGATTGTCTCCTTCCGAGACACACAGAGTGAATGCTTAGGTGATATATTTACATGGAACCAACCTTCCCTGGAATGAAGAACGGTGACACCTCACAAGCCAATGCAACTCATAAAGGAGCGCTTGTTGTAACACATGTCTACTTGAGCACAACAAACTGCAATCCATCTCCCTTGTTTTGCTGCATAACACACAGGTCAGACACGGTCCTATAAAGCGGCCCCGGTTATCCGTCTCTCTCACCAGCCGAGATGTTATTGCATGGGGAGAAGTGGGTGGCAAGGGAGATCGGTGCCCAGCATGCAAGCAAGACCTTCGCACCTGGGGGTCTGCCTCCTGGAAAGGCTATTTACATGCATTTAAAACCACTGACGCCTTTTGCACTGTTATAATTGAGAAATATGTTCTTTTTCACATTCATAAGTGGGGCAGACCAGATGGCGAAGGCTTTGTTTAATGAAATATGTCCATTCAATTAACCCAGGCCATCAGGGAATCATGACTTCAAAAGGAATCAGCATCTCGCCACTGCATCAGGGGGCTCCTACAGACATCTCCGCCACTGTGAGGAAGGCCAGGGGCATTATGGACAGGGCACAGCAGCACTGGCCAGGGCCTTTGTGTTTATGTTTCTAGCTGTCTCTCCAGCTTGACTAGAGATACCATTTTTGTGTGTGTTTTTTCTTGGGCTTGGTGCCTGCGTAGTGTGACAGGAAACACAGAGAACCAGCCCCTGAGATCTGGGATAGGCCAGGGCATCAATGGGGCTAAATTATGACCAAGTCTCCCTGCCCTGTCTCGTGCACCCAGCACAAGGGTGGTATGACCAAGCTGAGGCAGTGCCTGAATGCAGTTTGACCCTTTATCTCTGCCTGGAGCCTTGCTATCAGGGGCTGCCTGGGCCTCCCCTGAATCCAGGGCCCGCTGCTCAGATAGTACTGCTAAGTTGGGATTGGCTGTGGGCCCCTTAATGGAGGGGAGGCTGCAGGAACTTTGTGCCAACAAGCAGGGCAGTGGTCTGCCACCAGGGCGCCGGTGCTGGGGTATGGAGTGAAACCAGCCCAGTAGTACACTTAGCTACACGTTACTACCATCGTTAGACTGTTGTGAACACACCCACCTGCATGCAGTGAGGGCACGTTAGCATTGCAGTGAGAACTCAGACACTTTCACCTCCTCAACCTTTGGTGTTTTCGTGCACAGTGTTGGCTTTGCACATTTATGTAGAGTCTGGCCTTCAAATTACTTTATTTTTAAAGACCATAAGAACGGCCATACTGGGTCAGGCCAAAGGTCCATCTTGTCCAGTGTCCTGTCTTCCAACAGTGGCCAATGCCAGGTGCTCCAGAGGGAATGAACAGAACAGGGAATCATCAAGTGATCCATCCCCTGTCGCCCATTCCCAGCTTCTGGCAAACAGAGACTCACGACACCATCTCTGTCCATCCTGGCTAATAACCATTGATGGACCTACCCTCCATGAACTTATCTAGTTCTTTTTTTAACCCCGTTTACAAGAAAAGAAAAGAAAAGAAAAGAAAAGAAAAGAAAAGAAAAGAAAAGAAAAGAAAAGAAAAGAAAAGAACAAATTGGTTGTGACACTGTGGAGATGCTTGGGTGCGTTTCATGCAGCTCCATCGATTTTCAACTTGACCGTGAGGCAGATGGTCTTCCTAGCTCAACACGACACAACACTTACACGATTTTCAGCACAACTCCATAGTCTCTTATGCTAGATACACTTTTAAAAAAAAATTGCAGCATGTGCCCATGATCTATTTCTTAGCAAACACATCCTCATTTAGCCACATATGACGTTCAATGGCATTCGAGTTATATGCCCCCTGACCCCGGGGGCAGGAGAAATGGCTGATGGGAGGCAGTGAGGCCCAGTGGACATGGCATGTTACTCAGCAGACCTGGGCTGTATTCCTGGCTCTGCCACTGGTCTGCTGGCAAATCACTCCCCTTCTCTGTGAGTCAGTTTCCCCATATGTAAAAGGGGGCTAGCCATACTGACCTGCTGTGTGTGCGGCATGGATGGAAAGTACTAAGTAACAGCCAGGTGACATTGTGGGAAGCCTGAAGGCAATCCCAGACTAATTGGCCTTAGGGCTGAGACCAAGCATGGAAAGTTTGAGCCCAAAAGAATTTGTTTAGAAACTTGAGCAATAAAAACAAGAGGTAGAAAACAAGTTACCTTGCAACAGTGCCAGAAGCCGGTACTCATGAGAAAGACTAAGATAATAAACCACCAGTACAGTTCTCAAGAACAATCCGATATCATCAAAGCAACTTGCACCCCTGTGGGGGAATAAAACAAACAGAAGGATCCAAGATTTCAATTTTGGGCTTTCAAGATGTGCAGCCAGCTAGAACAAAACTTGGAGGTGGATGGGTGGATTTGGCATGAGGCTGCATGGAACAGCTGCAGTCCAGTGAGTGGAGGTGGTGTAACCAGGTTAATCAAAAAATGGGGCAACATACAGTATCACCTTATTCTTCTATTGACATCAGGAATTTGGCGGGGCGGGGCGGCGGGGGGAAGGGGAAGCCCTACAATTATGAAAAGCCACCTGGAGATGCTATTCTATTGCAGAGTGCTTCTATATTCCTCTAAAACATCAGGATGTTATTTCATTGCAACAGAAGGGCCCAACATCTTTGATGCTGATTCATTGGGAAACAGATTTACAGAGACAGGCCAGAAGCACGTCCCGGGAAGTGCCAAATAAGCCCGGGCCGCACATGCTGAAGCACGACACACACGTTCTGTGACATGTACTACAAAACCATCTCCCCTCAGAAGCGTGCCAGTCAATCAGCGTATGCATGAGGAATCATCAGACATGCTCCCTGACATTTAAAAAACAAAAACAAAAACCAGATCCCTCCAGTCCAACCCTGTAACACTGATTAATCCTCCCCCCGCCGCTGGGGGACCAGCAACCCCCTACATCTTTAAAGAGCAGCTGACACCTCTTGGAAAGCTCTGAAAAATGTTCTTCAATACACTCTCACTTGTCTCGGGTCGTGTCCCACACTCACTCCCTATTGGTGTTCTCTAGGGACTTTTGACATGAAAACAGGGGTTTGGATTTAAAGAAAAAAACAAATGTTTGTTTGTTTCTTCAGGCTCATCTGCCTCCTGCCAGTTATTATCCTGCTGGAAGCAGAGGTGCAGCCGGGCTCGGGCAGGGATTTAAAGGTCCCAGAGCTCCAGCCCCTGCGGGGAGCCCCAGGCCCTTTAAAGCGCCACCCAAGCCCCGCTGCCGGAGCCCTGGGGCCCCAGCAGCCAGGCTCTGACGGTGATTTAAAGGGCCCGGATCTCCCCGCAGTGGCAGGAGCCCCGGGCCCTTTAATTTGCCCCTGAGCCCTGGGGCTCCCAGCTGCCTCTGCAGCTGGTAGCTCTGGGGTGATTTAAAGGCCCTGGGGCTTAAAAAAGAAAGTATCTGCTTGTAAAAATATTAAAATTTCACCACTGATCCAATCTGCAACTTTCTTGAGTAGACCCTGTTAATCTCATGACATGCATGAGAAAATCTGTAGCCATAATGGCTAGTTTAGCATGGTTCTGTTCAAGAACGGTGATGGTTGAGTGTCGGAAGGTTTAGAGAAGCATCCCAACATTTAGAAGTTTCTCTGCATTATCCAAACCCAAAATGGCCCAAATCAAGTCCCCGTGTTTGACCACGCCTGAGCTTTGCAGAAGTTCTGATCCTGTTGTTGAACTGCTTGTTCTAGTCATGCAGCCCACCCCCATTTTTGCCAAACTGGGTGTTGCTTTTGTAATGTGCATGAGAGACCAGATGCTCAGTCTATCAACCCAACTTTCACTTGTGACCTCACCATCTGGATTGCAGTTTAGGATTCAAGAGATGCAAGGATAGTTTTGCATCTCCAAGACAGATGCATGCTAGAGAAAACGAGGCAGAATGAAAGACAGCCTCATCGAGGACAAAAGTCAACCAACCTGAACGCAGACCAGATTTAAAATCAAAGCCTCACATCCGCTTCCATTTATTAAGTCATGAAGCTCAATAAACATTCTGAGAGGTTCCATTTCCCAGTGTTCCTGTCCTAGTTACAGCTCTGATAAGCCAGCTCTGACCTTTGATCACTTTCTAAATACCAGAGAACGTTCAAATAGCATCACCACCTCTCTCCATTCACAAAGTGGCTGCCTCGTCATTGACAAAGTCTTCAAGCAGAACCTGCTGCCCAGGTAGGACTGGGTCATAGTCCAAAACAGTGGCAGGCATCCAGAACGGCAAGGGAACAAACTGGCTTTTTTGACATATTCCTTTAACAAGGCTTCACTTGTGTATTCTGACATCCCTAGGCAGGCCCCTTTCCCTGCACATTTCACATGTTACAGAAGATGCTGAAGGAAACTCTAAGGCTGTACTTATCAGGGACTCTCATTTATTCAGTTTTCCAACTGGGACTAATATTTTGGAAAACATAATTAAGATTAGAAGCTTCTCTGGGTTTGAGAATGGGGTCTGAGCTGCTGTAACTTATTCTGCAGGCACCATTTCAGGCAAAGACTTGGGGCACCTGCCTGACTTGACGCACCTGAGTAGGCCCTCTCGGTTAAGGACGTGCTCCAATCTTTGCAGGAGCGGGGCCTTGGTGATGACTTGTGCTCATCTTTAGCCACCAGCAATGGACAGACAGTAACACTCCAATTACCTTTCTGATGACGCCACTGTCCTATGGACACATGTAACCTTAGCAGCTATGGGAACTGGTATCCCACAGTGTGCCGTTGACCGCCATTACTTTTCTTCTCATTCTTGCCACATACCTAGACTATTCACAGAGATGCAAACCAGCCTGTATTAGATCATTCTTTCTTATGTTTAATGGTATCTCTCAAACCCCTCAACTTCTGGGCACACAGGGGAGAAATATTAAGCCATTTAATAGCAATTCAGTTAATCTTCCAACATCAGAATCGGCCATTATTGGCCTTTAGAGGAAAAGGGGGTGTGTAGGGGAAGGTTTCTTTTTGACCAAATGTGAGATCTCTTTCCAGAAAGATTCCTATTATGCTGCTGTCCAAATTGAGAGCCTAAAGGAAATATTCTAACAAAAGGTCAAATGAATTATGTCTAGTTCTGAGGAAAATGCACCGATGGAGGTTAGGAAATTATGTGCCTGGACTTTTCTAACAGAAGAGGAGCTCAGTTTCTCTCAGGTATTATGAGGACAGGAGGTTATGGACACAATTAAGAGCCCGTCTACGGTATAAAATGCAAATAGATTGTAACCAACTGGAGAATGCCCACCTTGATTCCACTGTAATTCTAATGTAGGGTTGGGCAGAAACCATTAAAAGTTTTGATGTTTTGAAATTTTGTTTTTGTTCTACATCAGTGGTTCCCAAACTTGTTCCACCGCTTGTGCAGGGAAAGCCCCTGGTGGGCCGGGCCGGTTTGTTTACCTGCCGCGTCCGCAGGTTCGGCCGATGACGGCTCCCACTGGCCGCGGTTCGCTGCTCCAGGCCAATGGGAGCTGCTGGAAGCGGTGCGGGCCGAGGGACGTAGTGGCCGCCACTTCCAGCAGCTCCCATTGGCCTGGAACAGCGAACCGCGGCCAGTGGGAGCCGTGATCGTCCGAACCTGCGGACGCGGCAGGTAAACAAACCGGCCCGGCCCGCCAGGGGCTTTCCCTGCACAAGCGGCGGAACAAGTTTGGGAACCACTGTTCTACATCAAAAACATACATGATATGGTTTGATTTTTTCTGTGAAAAGTAATGAGAGAGATCCACCCTGGAATAGCCAATAACCTACTGGCTAAAGGCACCCTGAGCTGTGGGAGTCTCAGGTTCAAGTCCATGCTCTGTCTCACTTAGGGTGCCGCACTGTAGAATCACTCTCTCTCAGTCTGTATCTATATCTATATCTATATTCCATCCTGGACTTGAAAAATCTTCCTGAGGAAGTTTTCATCAAACCCACAAGTTTCGGTTTCGATGAATCAGCATTTTCTGATGAAAAGACGTTTCCGTGAAAAATTTCCAATTAGCTTTGCTCTAGTGTAGATGGGACATATTGTGCACAGTTAAGTTACGACAGTGTTTCAACCCAGGAATGACTGTTTTACATTGATGGGTGAAGCAATCCTTACGGCAAAAGCTTTTGGGAACCTTTGGGGTGAAAGGTGCTATAAAATATAAGTTCAAATTAACAAAGTATCCTGACAACCAGAAAGAATCGCATATGGACACACATGACACATCCACCATCACTTCTCCATGTGTACACACATGCACACACCAACTAAAAACATGAGGGCTGTGCATTTGGGGTGTGTCCAGGAGCCTGAATAAAAGTAGTGGAGAATACTGATATTCATAGGCACCAACTCCATGGGTGCTCCGGGGCTGGAGCACCCACAGACAAAAAATTGTGGGTGCTCAGCACCCACCGGGCCTCTGCCAACCAGCTGTTCAGCGGCCCCTGCTAATCAGCTGTTCAGCGGTGGCGGGAGGCACTGGGGAAGGGGGCAGAGCATGGGTGGGAAGAGGCAGAGCAAGGGTGGAACCTTGGGGAAAGAGGAGAAGTGGGGGCGGGGCCTTGGGGCAGAGGAGGAGTGGAGCACCCACCCAGAAAAATGAAAGTCGGTGCCTGTGCTGATATTTGTGTGGTTTCCATGGGGTTTTTTGCACCTTGGGGGGCCGATTATCCATTCCAAACAGCAGAATTTCTTGTCTTCTCATTGTACAGTATTTGCACTATCCAGGAACCAAAATGCCATGAGAAAGCCAGGTCTATCATTCGAGCCGCATAGTGACCCCCTGGGTTATTGTAGGTCTATGACAAAGACAAAGGTCCTCGCTTGGGGAGGGTTGAGAAGCACAAGAATGCTGTGATCTTTAGAGACACTGGGGTAGGTTTTCTCTTAATAAATACAACTACCCACAAATAAATGTAAAAGAGATAATACTAGACCCCCTAAAGAACACCGAAGCCTGTACGCACACACCACTTTCAATGAGGAGTTCTAGAAGCATGTGTAAGGTTTTAAGAGACGTCACTGTAGAGCGAATAGCAACTGACTATCTACACTCTCTCCATCGGTGATGCTTAACCCACAGTTCTCAACCACAGATGCTTAGTCAGAGCCTACTGGCACCTCCTCCTTCCTTGGGTAGAACATCTGCCAGGTAACATTCCAATGACAATGCAGCTATTGCCCCAGGAACAAAATGACAAGGTAAAATAGAGGGACACGTAGGCAGACAGGTTAAATATGCAGAATGACATTGACAGCAACAGGACAAGACTCATCATGCTATTAGCAGACTCTCACTCAGCTCCAATGAATCCTGTTCACTTTGTACCTTTGACTTAGCTACTTTGTTCAGGGTGCTCGTGATTAATCTACAGTAGCATGGGCCTCAAGCGGCAAAGTTCAAATCTGGATCCAAACTCTTCTCTCCCCCCCCCCCCCCAGCAGGTTTGCAGCAGGTTTGGATCTAGGTGTTTGGTTTGGACTCAAGTCTGTTTTCGAATAGTGTCAACACACAGGCTTTCATTTGAAACAGGTTTTATTTTTGTGGGGCTTTCTGGGACTCTCCTCACTGATCAAGAGCTTGTGTGGCTGCTAAAAACTGAGCACCACTAATCTAAAGGCATGGTCTACACAGCAGTTTGTCTTCACATTTACCAGCTAACTGATAGTTGCTTACCACGAATGGATTATGGGTACATCTACACGGCAGTCATGAGGTGGGATTACAGCCTGGGCTGACATACTGGAGCTAGCTTTACTCTCGATCGCTTGGATCCCAGAGCAGTGAAGCTATAGCAGCATCAAATGCAGCATAGGCTAGGCCGCTGTGTAAGTACCCACGGTTCTGGGCTTCATTGTTCTGGGACCTGAGCTAGTGAGATTAAAGCTCTCTCAGGTACGTTAACTCGTGCAGCAATCACACCAGTGACTGCAGAACAGACGTACCCTAAGAGGCAGTGTGGTCTTGCAGGTTGAAAACAGGAGTTGGAGTCAGGAAGTCCACCCTCTTGTTACTGACTGAGTGAGCTTGGGTAAAGCACGTAGCAGCTCTGTGCCTCAGTTTCCCCACTTACAAAATAGGGATTTTCTTCTTCTCTACCGTGTTCACAGGGGGGGGTGAAGATTAATCCAGGATGATTTAAAAGTTCTAAGTATCGCTATTAGTAAACCAAAGTGAACGGCCCGATTCAAAGTCCATTGTAAGTAAAAGGGGGGGGGGGGAATTCCTTCCCATTGACTTCAATGGGCTTTAGACTAGGCAGTGAGTATATATAGGCAAACTTTTATTTAAAAATATCACTCCTGTCATGTCACCTGCTGGTCTCCCAACATGGCGCACACAGAACAGCCAAGGCAGAAATCAGACAGAGGCAATCAGGCCCGGTCCTCACCGTACTATCTATCTAAACTGCCTACAAACTCAGCTGCCGCACCGCAACAGAGGTGGGAGGGGAAAACAGAGCGCTCTCTGGCGCATTTATCCTCACAGCGCATCCTGTGGCCACTACACAGGGTACAAATCCCGGCTGTCTAACCGAGCCCACGCCTCAGACAGAACCTCTTCACCTCAGGAGTCAGCAAGGATGGATGTGACTAGTCAGCTGCAAACATTGGGAATAAAGATTGTGCAATTTTGAAACCTCTTTCTCCCCCCGCTTCCTTCCCTAATTCTTCCTTCTGTAGCAAATGGCTGTGTTTTGCTGTTCATAAAGCAGGGCTAGCACTGTTTATTGTACCTGCTTGTGCACACTGATCCACAGTCTGCTGCACGGAAAGAGGAGGAATTGTTCTATACAATGCTCAGAGCACATTTAGCATGAGGCTCGGCCTGCTGCCTGCCGCTAAGCCATTTACTGAAGCTGCTTCCAGATGAAACAGAGGAAGCAAATGAAAAAGAAAAAATGAATTAAAAGGAGAGCGGATCCAACCCAACAGCTGCTTGAACTGGTCTGATCTATGGTGACACAGCCTTTCAGATGGATTTCTCTTCATTCCTAATTTAGGAATTAATAGTTGCTGTCAGAGGTATGCAATACTGTCACTGATGTGAGTCATTTCCATGCTTACCACACAACATGCCAAGGTACGCTGGCTGGACAGAAAGTACTGGAGCTAAAGTTAATGGCCACTGTATTATTTTCTTTCTGGATGCTGTAGTATTTTTTGTAAGCTGAGAACACTACTTTTAGAATGAAACCTTCCACCAGAAAGAAAATAAGATTCCTTGCCAGCTAAGCAGGTTTCCTGCTGATGCCCAGAGAGATGCAAAGTTACTGCCCAAGTGTGGTCGGTCTCACGGGGCTTATAAAATCTGAAAAAAAAATACAACTGGCCAAAAGCAAGAAACAGCAACATCCCGTCACCGCCAAGCCATTGTCTCATCTCTGCAAAGAGCAGCACCCTCTTGTTTAATAAGCTAACAGATGTATTGGAGCATAAGCTTTCGTGGGTGAATACCCACTTTGTCAGACTCACAATTTTATAAACCTCTATCATATCCCCCCCTTAGTCTCCTCTTTTCCAAGCTGAAAAGTGCTAGCCTCTTTAATCTCTCCTCATATGGGACCCGTTCCAAACCCCTAATCATTTTAGTTGCCCTTCTCTGAACCTTTTCTAGTGCCAGTATATCTTTTTTGAGATGAGGAGACCACAGCTGTACGCAGTATTCGAGATGTGGGCGTACCATCGATTTATATAAGGGCAATAAGATATTCTCCGTCTTATTCTCTTATGTTTTTATCAACTGCAGTGAACTTTTTCATAATGGTGAAAACTTCTATTTGTCTATCCTAAAGTCCCTTCCTCATGACCACAGCTAGTCAGACAAATGGAAGAAAAAAATATTTGTAAAAATTTTCACTGACATTTTTCCCCCCTGGTTTTAATTGGAATTTCATTTCAGTGGAAATTTTCCAGTCAGCTCTCCCCACAAACTTTGGTTCCAAATTCTGATTCTGAAAGGCAGCATAATCTTTGTTGCCTCCATTAAATCTTTTCGAATGGCCTGATCCAACGTCCATTAAGTCGATGAAAGGACTCCCATTGGAAGCTGGATTGGAGACCAAGATATTAATGTCTCTCCTGACATATGGTAATCCAACATGGGATCTGATCTAAAGACATTTGAGACCAGTGGGAGTTGTTTGTATAAATTTGGATCAGGTCCATAATGGACCAGACAGGCTCTAACCTAATCCACAGCAATAGAATAAGCATAAGAAACAAGAGGTGATGTGAGTTTCTTATTCCCTTCCCTCCTCAATTATTTTGGTGTTAGAACCAGTGAAAGCTAATAGTTTTTAAACAGGGGGGTAACCCCAGGTACGTGAAGGACAGAGGCTTTAAATCCATAAACAATGGCATCTAGACATCCCTTAGCTTTGCATCACTCTAACATGTTTTACTGAGGACAAAACACACTCCAAGTCTGATTCAAGCAAACAGAATGTTTTTGTTCCCAAAGCATGTGGCTGTGACAGAGACAAAGAAATTGCCCTTTGCCTTTTCCCTCTGTTAGTGTCAGCAAAGTCTCATTCATCAGAAGTCTCCATTTGCTGGATAGTATAAGGTGGCTACTTGCTTTAAACCTGCTGCATTCTTTACTCACTGAGAGCGCCTCGACATGCTCAAAGCTGAGAAGTTTCTGATCTCAATTGCTGGTAAGATCAGTTGGATCTGGCCTGGCAGGAGTTCCCTCAATCCCTTATGGTGCAGGTTACCCGTCGAGAGTGCTGTACTGCCGAGGCTCATTTCATTTATCTGTTTAGAAAGAAGAACCTGGAAATGTTTGTTTTATTCAAGAATCTAGGGATAAATCCTGAAGTCTTTATTCACTCTCTACTTGGGTAAAAGTCCCATGAAAATGGATGGGGCTTTTGCTTTCATAAGGATGTCAGAATTGGGCCCTTCAGAATCACACTAAAATAAAGAAATTAATTCATTAAAAAAAAAATTTAATTCTCCAAGTTTGAGTCTTTCCCACCTTGAACGTGTCCAAACAAAAGCCGTCCCAATTCCACGGGCCAGGTTCTCAGTGCAAGTCAATGTAACCCTGTTGACTTCAATAGAGCTAAACTGATTTATACTAGTGGAGAATCTAACCCCTAACTTGTGTCTGATGGAGCATCTTCAAACAAGGAGAGGGAGAAAACAGCTAAACAGAACAAAACTTGCCTTTCCAAAGGGGCCTCAATTCCTTCCTGCGGTTGTTCTTTTGAAAGGGATAAGCAAACCCTCCTCTTCTCCTTTGAGATTCTTCCTCTTTGACCTGGCTCCCAGTCCCAGGGATGACAATTCCATCCACTTACGGGTTTGACACAATGGATTTTCTTTCCCGGAACTGAATCGAACCACTCCTCAGAGCTGTTTCTCAACAGATGGCAACAGAGCGTTCCCCTGAGGAATAAGCTTCTGTTAGTGCACAACTCGTGACCCATTTCAGCAGTGTTTAGAGGACCCATTGGTTTAACTGCGTTCATTTCCTGACAGGGTGAGCAGACTGTACCATTCACTTCCTTTTCTATGACTTTGTACCCTGCAGATCTCCTCCTGGAGCTCCAATCACCACCCAGGCTGTTTTTCCTTCTCCACTCACTCTAATGTTATTTAAATAGTTCCTTCAAGCCTCTGCACCGTAGGGATCAAGACAGGTGCCAGCTGAAATTGCCCTCAGCAATCTAAGTCTCATCACAGCCCTGCATTGCTTCTTTCATTACATTAGATACAGCAGGTGCTGATCACTTTTTTCCCCCTTCACCTTTCTTAGCCCTCAGTTGAGGGAGTAGCAACAGACGGTGATGTCACCATTCCATACTCATCTTCCAAAGAGACCTTCAGCAAGACCCTAGAATAAAGAAAAAACAGGCAGAAGATGCTTTGAGGCAATCTGTATACATCATAAAGGTGTGTAAAGGGCCCTCCAGGAGATCTCAGCACAAGTCTCAGTTGAGTTTCATTTTGGGAGTGAAACTCCTTGCCCCCAAGCCGTCCAAGCGCTAGATCTTGTCACAGCACGTGACGTAGGCATAAGTTGTGTGCGCCACTAAAACCAAGAGACACCGATTGATTTGTGCTCGTGACCAGGTGACTGTGCTAGGGTGACCAGATGTCCCAATTTTATAAGGACAGTCCCGATATTTGAGCTTTTTCTTATATAGGCTCCTATTACCCCCTGCCCTGATTTTTCACACTTGCTATCTGGTCACCCTAACTGTGCACCATGCTGAGACAGAGCTCACTGACCTTTGTGCCAGGATAAGTGTATGTGGGGAGTAAGCCATTTACTCGGAGTAATTCGCCTAGCCCTCGTTATGATTGACATGAGAGGAATGAGGAGACGGGAGTGGAAAAGCTGTGTGCAGTAACCTTTCCCTTTGTCAGAAATGTCAAACCAATTCCTAACAGCTCACTTTAAAATGAATTCTACATCTTCCCTTTGACATCTTTCCCACCTCCCCAGCATTGCCAAAAGAGACATATCCTCCCTGACAGTGGAAGGGGGGAGGGCGAGAAAAAAATATGTTCAAACCATCACAGAAGACAACAGGAGTTAGCACAATACATCTATAGACAAATCAAGCATGAATCACACGCCCACAAAAAATTGATTAGTGAGCAATGAGGTTGCTCACCCTGGCAAGACCCAGAAATTTGAAGGATTTTTTTCCCTTGCTAAAAGTCAACAATACAGTTTAACATAAAAACATCAGATTCATCTCACTGGCCATGTGTTTACGGTCTCTCTTTTGCCCTCCTTTGCTTTACTGTGTCACGTTAGATTATAGAATCCTGTCTTTCTGCATCGGAAAGACGGCATGGCTCTTCTAATTGATGCTAAATGGCAATGCACATCATAAAGGAGGTGGGGGAACTACAATAGAGAGAAACTGAAAAAGTTTTCTGGGAAAAAAAAAAGAATCTGCACTTCTTGCGGTTTGGATGTCATGAAGCACTAAAGGAGAACTATAGAATAATGAATTCAGGTCACCCTCGGTAAACTAATAATGGAGATTGTTTAAACCTATTTGGCTGTAAGACATTATTATTACAGTGGTGCCTAGAGGCCAGAATCAAGATTGGAACCCAATAGCACTAGGTGCTGTATAAACTCATAATTAGAGCTAGACCTTGCCCCAAAGAGCTTACACTCTATGGCTACGTCCACACTACACACCACTTTCAGCAGTGTGCAGGATCCGTGTGGCTGCCGTGAAAAGCAGGCTGCATCTACACTGAGGTGTGTAGCTACACATGCCAGTGAAAGGCTCTGGCAGTGAGGAGACAGCCGGGAAAGGCTTCTGCAGCTCCCCTACATCAGAGCCTTTCCCGGCAGAGGAGGAGTCTTTCCCTGCAGCAGGGAAGGGCTCCAGTTGTGGGGCGGCAGAGAGACACTACACTGCTCAACGTAGCAGTGTGGACAGGGAGGCCCAGTTTGGGTGAGCAGAGAGCACGTGGGGTGTGTACTCGCATGCACACCCACTCCCTTCAGATGTGTGTTTACCCACCTAAACAGTGCCTCCCAGCTCCACTGCTCTTTATACTGGTGCTAGCAGGGCTCCGTGGGCACGTATGCTGCACGCCATGAAAGCAGTGAGTGTTGTAGACATAGCCTGACCAGACAAGACAGACAAAGGCTGAGAGGGGAAACAGCCACAGAGAAGAGAAGTGACTTGTCCAACGTCGCAGAACGGGTCAGTGGCAGAGCCAGAAGGAGAAATCTGGTCTTTGGAGTGCCAG
Organism: Emys orbicularis; assembly: GCF_028017835.1. NCBI lineage: Eukaryota > Metazoa > Chordata > Testudines > Emydidae > Emys > Emys orbicularis. The sequence goes on along the minus strand of NC_088690.1, from coordinate 108,517,768 downwards.
TTCAGTGGCCCCCCCCCAAAATATTTGTTTACCATTTAGGGACCAAATTTTTAAGGAGTCAGAGAGCAAGTTCTATACGTGAACAATTCATAGGTATTATCACAGTTAATTTTATGGGTAATTCTGTTTACAGGCATGTGTCCTCTGCCTGAGCTTCTGTGCATATTTTCATGAATAGAACAAAATTCCAAGGATTGCCAATAGCACCCCCTGCATTAATGAATACCTAGGCACAGGGGAACTATCCCAACCCCCTTACCTGAGCAATCCTAAACCCCAGATACACATCGGTGTTAATACGGCTCAGGCAAAAGCCTAAGCCATGGGTGCTGAAACTAGGGGTGCTGCCGCACCCCCTGGCTTGAAGTGGATTCCATTATATGCAGGGTTTACAGTTTGGTTCAATGGCTCTCAGCGCCCCCATTATATAAATTGTTGCAGCCCCCTGGCCTGAGCGAACAGGAGGACTTTGCCTTGACAGAGCCAGAGTTTGTTCATAAGCACGGCACAGTGTAATGGGGGAAATCCCCTGGGAAAGCACTATCCCCAGACCCTGGCCATTACTCTAGGGCTCGTCAGCTGACCTGAGCTGCAGCGGCTGTGCATGGGGAGAGGGACAGTAGCTCAGGCAGCTAGGAACTAAACTATGCCAGGTTCACCGTGTGAAGTCAACACGTTTTTGAAAGGACTGGTCAACCTTGCTAAGCATGCAGGCTGCCCGCTAAGCACTAACTGAAACTCCCGAGTAGTCTTCAGGGAGAGCCATGCCATCATGAGCTGGAGAGCTCCAGGAGGTGGAAATTTATGCATCTCCAGAGAAAAGGATGCAACTATCCCATTAACTCCTCGGAGGGTAATTGTATCTGCAGCCTACGGGGGTATTTGGTTCACCAGTAAAATCCCAAGGGAAGGGCACACCTCTTCAGTGGAGCCAACCAACCCTGCCAAGCTCTGCAGCTTGTTCCCCCAAACCAATCAGCATCGTCTCTTGTTTTATTGGGATTCAGCTTAGTCCTGCATGCTGTGACCCAGAGCCTCAGTCAGTCAGACAGCTAGAAAGTGAAGACATTGCACCACCGCTGGGCTCCAATTTGAAAAACAAGTTTCTCAATTTACATGTCTATGGTACACTAGGCCCTGATTCAGCAACGCGCATGCTTAAAGGTAAGCACGTGCTTACATGTTTTGCTGGCTAGGGATCGACTTAAGCAGGTGTGTAAGCGCTTTGATGAATCAAAGCTTTACCAATGCAGGGTCTTAAACAAGTTTATTTTTACATGTCTTTTAGCAACCCCTTTTCAGTTCTCCTTTAAAAGAACTGCGCCTTGATAAACCCACAGACGCCTGGAACTACAAAACAATAGCTTCACTCTGTAGCATCTAATCACACAACAGGGCACAGCTGAGCATTGTTGAAGCTGGTACCCAGAGCTGAGTGTTTTGAAGAGCAGGTGACAGCTACTGGAAAAACAATCTGTCAAAAAACAACTCTGCCTCCATGGGAGGTATATTTTCAATGTTTCCCCTACTGTCATTTTTATTGCTTCTTTTTAGAGAGATTGTCTACTGAATTTTGGTTTAGCTTTACATCTTAAAAAAAAAAAACCAAGCTGTTATTAAACCTCACACCAACAGAAATACTTCTACATTTTTTCCCTTAAAAAACAACCTCCATTACAGACAAAGAAACTACTTTCTGCAGTCTCTGAAAGGGACTAAAATAAAAGTTAGACAGACTTTACTTCTTAGCTGGGAGAAATGCAAATATCAAACATACACAGTGAAAATTAAGGGCACTGTGGCATAGAACCAGGAACACTTGGCACAGCTGGAGGTATTACACCAACAATCCCTGTAAATGGTAGCATTGCATGCTTATTATTAATTATTATTATTAAATATTTGTACTACAGTGAGCACCTAGAGACCCGAATCGAAATTGGGGCTAGGCGCTGTACAAACATGTAAAACAATTCAAGTTGGAAATAAGCTGCAACTATTTTAACAGTGAGGGTAATTAACCATTGAAACCGATTGCCAAGGGGAGTGCTAAGTTTGTATCACTTGGAGTCTTTAAAATATATTTCTAAAAGAACTGCTATAGTTTATCCACAAGTTGTGGGGCTGGAGAGCGTCTGCAAATGTAGCAGGGCTGAATAATTCCATCCACTGCAGGAGTTACTGGATGAAGTTCCTATGGTCTGTGATACACGGGAGGTCAGACTAGATGTGAGTAGCCTTAAAAGCTTCAAATCTACACTAAGAGACGGCCCCTAACCTGAAGCGTTTATGGTCTAGAGACAAGACAGACAAAGGGTCAGAGAAACATTATTTTCCCCATTTCACAGATGGGAAACCACAGCACAGGAATTAAGACCCTGATCCTGCAAGAACTTAAACATGTGCTTAACTTTACTACCATGAGTAGCCCCATTGCTTTCACAGCCCCCTTCCGTCACACAGGAAGTCTATGGAAGAGCTAGGCATTCTGGGACATCCAGATATGCTGACGCCCAGATCAGTGCATTAATCACAAAGCTATCCTTCCTCTCTGAGGATGAGCACAATGGAGGAGGAGGATGCGGGGGTTAATACTGATCAAAGCAAGGTCTAACCCAAATGGTGCTTTGAATGCTGTCCAACACTGGGACCATCTGTGTGCATGAGCATAGGTGTACTACCCTATGGGGATCGAATAGTGGTTAACACACCTAATTTTTTCCAGTGTAGCCAAGTCCCAATTCAATCTAGAGAAAGGGTTTCATACTTAAGCCGGGATATCTCTTTAGATTTTCTTTTTATGCGCAGCCACCACTTTCTTTGCAAGCTGGAGCTAAATGTACCCTTAACCTCCGCATTTTCTTTCCCAGAATGTTTTATAGTTACTCACCTGAGCTTGCTGCTCTTATTGTCCGTGTGTATAGAACAAGTCGGAAAGGAAAGGAGCAAGAAGAAGATTATAACAGAAAGATAATCAATATTGCCACACCATATTGTGCCTTTGTCTGCTAGTCAGTCATTGCCAGACCAGTAAAGACCCCAGGGCTACTGCTTGCTTAGTTAAGAACTGATTGCTTTCCCCAGAGATCTGTAGCAGAGTGTCAACTTGAGAGACCTTACCAGGTGCCTTTCCCTCCTCCCCACTCCCTCCCGAGCTCAGGGAATTAACCTCTAGTCAAACTGATAAATTACACCTCGGGGTTATTATTTGCTGTATTCATTAGTGTCCTCCCTAATTATTCTCTCAATGTGCAAAGTTGATTTTTGGATACAGTAAGAGGCTGGCAAAATAGTCATGTTTTAAAATGAGTGGGCCAGATCCTCAGCAGGTGTAAGGTGGCATCGCTCCACTGCAATCAGCTTGCAGCAGCTGAGAATCGGATTTGTCATTTAAAGATGGTATAAACTGAATTGAGGCTGAACTCTCGTGCTGTGGCCAGCCAGTGGGAATGGGGGGGTCAGACTGTACTGGACCAATGTGTCCTTGTCTAAGTACAGGCTTTGTCTAGAACATAGTTTCTTAACACAGCTCTAACATGCCTTGGCTCAGCTCAGTAGATTCCTGACCTATGAAAAATTATAAAGAAATAATAAAGTGACTAGAAATAACTCTATCCTACCAGACTATTCAGAGTCAATGAATTTCCACTGTAGCCTCTTCCGGTTCACAGGAGCTACATAGGACTTGGAAAATCCAGAGGGGCTCTGGTTTATTTTTGTTGGTCCCTGAAAATGTTTAGACTACAATTAACTAAACCACAGTCAAGACGTGTCTACATCAACATCATACGGGAAGCACTATGCTATTGGTCTACTCTGCGGAGGCGGCAGGACTGGATGAGTTCCAACAGCAAAGCTTAAAACTGGAACAGCAAGTGAGTTAACTGGCTGCTGCAAGGTAGGATAGAGAGAGTCTAATGAGCCTCCGGGAAGTCCCAGTGAGTCTTGTGAGGTCAGCACTAGCTATCCTGGCATTTGACAGCTGTGTGTGTGCAAACTTGCATGACACCTACCCACAGGACACCAAAAACACTAGATCTGTACCTTCATGAGCACTAAAATGCAGCTAAGCCATATTAAAAAAAGAAACGGACACAAAGCAGAATGCACACCCTTGGGCTCCAGTATAACTCCATGGGTGCATGTGAATCCATAACCTCAAACGCAGGCCTTGAACGTCTCGCTCTATAGCTCTCTTCCACGTCCCTCTCACTGTCACTGAATCCTACTTTCTTTTCACAGCTGACGCTTCACCCAAACTACTTTGGGTTTGTAGTGAAACTACCTGGGGCTTTGTAGTGAAACCAGAAAGCGCACACAGAGCACAGGTTTCCCAAAGCAATTTCAAGCCAGCCTTCCATCCCGCCCCAGGCCTACTGTGTCCCATGAGAAGACAAAGGGAAAGAACGCACTCCAGGAAAACATCACCCAGCTTTCTCCCCAGCGCGCAGCAAAGCCCCATTACTGCTCTTGCCAGCGGTGAGAAGCAAAATGTTCTCTGCAGATGGCATCGGGACATGCCGGAGTGTCGCTCTGAACCCAAGACCATCCGTTTGAATTAGCGGACTTCGGACTGCTCCAAAAACATGGACCCAACCAATTTGCAGACAGAAGTAACCCTCTGTTGACAGTGCTAATTAATGTAAGTCAGACACCCAGGGTGCAAGTCACGCCTGATGTAGGAGCAGCAGTGATCTGTATGCTCTGTATAACCTGTATGCTCAAAAGATGTTACACTTTCCCCCCCTTGTCTCCTCTCCCTCTTTGACTACCTGTGAAGTTCTTTCCCCCACTCCCCCCTCCTGGAATGCTTGTGGGATGAATGGGCTGGTTGAACAGCTGGAAGATCAGAAGAGCTCCCAGATGGACAAGGTGTCTGGGACTCCGATTAGGCAGCACTCACACACCCAGTGCATGGACACTGCCCGAGGTGGAGTGTGACCAACCAGACGTGGCCAAGTCATCTCTAGTCGCAGGCCATGAGGAGCAGGTCCTTAAAAGGGGAAGGGGCCATGTGCTCAGCCGTGCACTCACAAGCTTGTACCTCCCGTGGAGGCCCTTCGCCCGCCCGGACCACCTGGCCAGTGGTTTGCTGTGTTGCATTCCATCGTGCCTCGGGAAGACTTACCTTCATCACACCGTCCATCGCTGCGCTGTGGGACACTTACCTTAAAGGATCCTGACATCTCCAGTGCCGTGCCTGTGCTGAGAGCGTGAGCATGCGAGTGTGACTCCCCCGCCTTCTTTTGAGCTTAGCTATCAGTATAATAAACGTGCTGCTTTCTGCCAAACCTGGGGGGTCATTAGTCCTCCCTAAGCTTACTAGCTGACCCAATTTTGGGTAACAATGCCCACACACATGGCCAATGCAAGGCCTATGCACAGCTTCATTCCCTCTTACGCCCTATAGCTGTTACATAGGCCATACGCTGAGGTGAACTGCACTCGGCAGGAAGAGCTCCTATCATGTTTTTTTTTTAAATATAGTGCAGCTGTTGCATAATATTCCCATGTTACCCTCACCTCTCTCCTCCTGTCATTGCTGACTCTCTGTGGATAACTGAAAGCTTGCTTAAGCTGATATCACCAGCACAGGCTTTTGACATCACAACCAGAAGTGTGAACTCTTCAGGGCAGCAGCCAGAGCTGTGCCTCCCTCTTTTTAATCTCTGTACAGCCCCTAGCCTGCCATGGGAGTTACCAGACATACAGTAAAAATAGCAACTGCCAGAATGCAGAGATGAGATGTAGCCAGGGCTGGAGCGTGGGACCGCACGAGGAGACAGGCTGGGAGAGAGCATTGATTAGAAAGAAGCAAGCTGCCTGAAAACACAGTGAGTAAGAGTGGGGGGCATCAGACCCGTGTCCACACCTACAATCCCCCTCCTATTGAAACCAGCCGCAAGGCAGTGAGCTATTGCTAGTATATAGGGTGAATTTCTGATAGCGGCCCATACAAGACAAAGCTGTCTGCATTGGGGTCCACTTCCCCCTTAATAACTGCACTATTTGGGTGCTGTTCATTGCTTTGCAACAGGCTTTGGCATACCCAGAGAGTGGCATGTGCTACAGAAATCCAGGACCTGATTCCCATTTACATTACTGTCCACTTACACTACTCCCGTTTCAAAGCTGGGGAGATCAAAATACACTACAGGCGTTTTAGTGCACGGCTGCAGGGACACATGGACATTTCGTTCATGGTGAGCTGGTGCAGGGTAGGTTTACACCACGGCTTGTCATGAACTGAGACAAGGCAAGGGAGGTAATATCTTTTATTGGACCAACTTCTGTTGGTGAGATTTAGCCAATTCAAAATGGTGGTGTCACTGCTGCATAGTCTGGCTTGGTAGTAACCAACCACAGGGGAACCACCATCCTCGTGGTGTTACTACATACAAACCTCTCTGCTCATTGTCCGCCGGGTGCCAAACCTGCTTCAAGTGGAGTTGCAGGTTGTGCTTGCTTGTCTCGTTTTGCAAAGCCAAGTTTCCAAACCTCACTTCGTCCCCATCCCCGAAGCCTCACCTTGCTCCCTCACAGTGGAATTCACCATCAAGAGCTGCACAGTGGGAAAGATCAAACAGAGGAAGCCGTTGTGCATTTGTCTTTTATTAATGGCTTTCTGCTCCTCTCTCTCACAGGCACAATATAGGTTTCTTGGAGGACAGCAGAAAAGTATGAATAATGGATTCTGAAGTATGGATAATTAGTAGATCAAATAACCACAAGAAGTGGGTAATTTTTTTTATCATCTGCAGATATTTTCCTATTCCCGTATTTCTAAATATATGATGTGTACCCTTCAGGTACATTTCTCCTCGTAGTTCATGTAATAAAAATGGAGAAGCCTAGCGTGTTTTTATTTTAATTTAATGCTCATGAAAGTCAGAAACTGAGGGCTCTGGTTAGAGTCAGGAATTGTGTGGGCAGGCTTTGTATGAGCTTCCTGACACAAACACTGCAGTCCTGATCTGCATCACACCCGCCATTTGCTCCCACGTTGTTTATCTTCTTGTAACTCCGATCTTAAGTGGTTTATAAAAGTCAGCGATGCTGTCAGGGTCATGGGTCACCACATATCCACCCCCAGAATGGCAACAAGAACCCTGGGACCAAACTCAGACCTGACATAAACGGGTGTAATCCCACGGACGTCAGTCTGACCCTGGAAGTCAAGGTACATTTCAGTGGCGGTTTAAGTACTCCCTGCCTATCATTTACTTACGGTAATGCTCAGGCTCAATTAATGACTAACATGTAAAGCACTCAGATTCTCTGATAAAAGATTCTACTGAAATGATCATTATTATTAATACATGGTCTGTCTTCTGGATGAAACCAAATCAAGTCATCTATATTTTCCAGCGTTCCTAAGCACGTGAAGGCTGGAACGCTGGAAGAATGTCTCTCTCGCCTGAGATTGGTTTGTCACTGACACTGCAGGGTCACTCATCACCTCCCTGGTGGTTTTGTTATTGTAGGGTCACTCATGAGCACTGAGCTGTGTACATGTGATGGTAGTGTTTTACATGAGTGCAGTACATAAGAACAGCCATACTAGGTCAGACCAAAGGTCCATCTAGTCCAGTATCCTGTCTTCTGACAGTGGCCAGTGCCAGGTGCCCCAGAGGGAATGAACAGAACAGGTAATCATCCAACCCCTGTCGCCCATTCCCAGGTTCTGGCAAACAGAGGCTAGGGACACCCATCCCTGCCCATCTTGGCACACCTAATAGTGATTATCTTTGAGAAAAATAGAGCATGGAAGCATCTGTTTTGAAAGAACTCAAGAAGAATTATGTGAACTTTTTAATACTTAAAAATTTATCCCGCAGAGTGTTGCAAATCTTGGCTCACCCAGCCTTGTTTCACTTAAAGCAGCTGTTTTATCAGCAAGCCCAGATACAATTCTTCCTCCAGTGACACACAAAGGTAACATAGCTGTGGGGATACTGATTAATTTCATAGCCATATTGGCATTCTGCTTTTTTTAAGTTCTTATAGTGCACCCATCACCATGGTGTCTGAGTGTAACCCACTGGTGACTGGGTGTTACGGGTCCCCCTCATTGCCCAGCCACAGAGGATATTAGTTGTTACAGCCCCAGCTACAAAGCCTTGGCTATTTAGTTCAAGCTGTAGCAGCTCATGTTTTTAGCTGCAGAAGTCCCTGGTACCATGCCATGTGTGTTGGCCATGACGGCAGTCATCATAGGAGAACCTAGGCAGTCATTGAAAATAATGGCTCCCAGCTAAATTAATGTTGGATGGTCCAAATTATACGCTCTTTGAGCAATGATGAAGTTAATTTATATTCCCCCAAACACAGTTGGTTAATGAGCGTCAGGGATTAAAGACCTACGTTTCCCAAAACCAGTATGCGGAAATGTGCATTGGCAGTTAAATATGGACACAAAATTGTGGGTGCACGTATGAATCCTTGCAGTTGCACCCATTTAGAAGCCTAAGTGCCTGACTGCACCCCCATATCAGTTAGCTGGGCATCTAAATACTACAACTGCAGGTGCCAACACATCCCATTTATTTATGCATCCATTTATTTGCATGCACAAACCTGCAGTATCCAAGGCCAGGATGAGGCTCAGCTAAATAGCGAGTCCCTGTCCGCCGCAGACTGAACGATGTTGTTCAACGTCAAGAACGGGTAGAGGGAGCTGCCATCATGGAGGTATCTGTTCCAGCATCCCCCTTGAAAAACAAACTGATGTCCTTCGCTATCCATTGCAATTAACCTATGCAAATGAGTGTTAATGACCACTTCCCCAGCAATTGACTTCCCTCGCGCATCAAGAGCCCTGTGCACTGCTGAGCCACAAACAACGCCACTGAAAAGAGCATTGATTTGGCCATCAGAAGGCACCTCCAGTCTGAAAGGGAGGGAAAGAGAGAGAGAGAAAGAAAGGAAAGCAATTAAACTGTCAGCCCCGGTACCTCTCCTTTCTGACAGCTCCTGAAAGGTGATCTCAGCTATTTACTGATGCCACACACCCAGAAAAAGTGCTGACAGCCACCCTGGCCGTGGTTGTTGTTAAACACCCTCTTATTGCTCTAATCTGTTCATTTTCACGCTGGTGAATGGGGGATTGATCGCTGACACTGACCTGCCAGAGCGCCACTGTGATGAAACCAGGACATTAGAGCTTTTTGCCTGCAAACTTGGCAAGGGGGCCAAGTCTGTTAGCAGAAGCAGAGAGCAAATGAGGAGAGAGAAAGAGGCTGTAGCAGCAAAAGGGCCTAGGAGAGAACCAGGGCAGATTCACAGCCAGCCAGGCAGGATGCCAGCTGGAACTCCTGGAAATGGGGAGAACTGAAGGTTTGCCTTCATTTAACCTCTGTCATTTCGCAGATCCATTGGTGCCTCTGTTTGCTTCGACGTAGCGTAGGGGAGCATGTCCCTCAACTCCCACACCTCCTGGGACACGAGCTGATCTGTGTCAGGTCTCAGCTATACCATATGGGGAGGCCGAGTGGCTTTAGCCTTCCACCCCTAGAGATTTGGATTCTTCAAAGTTTGCGTAGGGCACAAGTGTAATGTGTGTTTGGGGGTTCTCAAGCATGCAGACCGGTGCAGGAGCGTGAATGCCAAGCACCAAATGAAGCTACTTGTCAGATCAGAATAGGTTCCAAGGGTCCAATTTGCCCCTTCACTGGCACGGAGCCCAACCCAAGGGCTGAGGGGAGCCCTCTGAAGCACCAGGCATTGGCCACTGTCGGAAGACATGATACAGGGTTGGATGAACCTTTGGTCTGACCGAGGATGGCCGTTCTTATGAATGGCAGGCATAGATCCTCCCTTCTCCTCTGCGTCAGCCTCCTGGCCCTCCGGTGACATTGGGACCTAGCCATATTAAATGTGAAAAATCTTTATGGGCCTCATCCCACCTCTCCCACTGAGTGCACCCAGAGCCCAACCACACCAAGGCAGCCTGACCTCAGCTTCATTCCGGTCCACAGCTGGGAGACTCCCCGTGCTGGGCAGAAGACTCACACAGTCCCTGTCCTGGGTGGGTAACGGTTGTGGAGCTGTTGTGTCCTGCCCCTGCTCCCCCACATGGGGCAGTAGGGTCACTGGGGAATGATGGAGGAGGGAGATGTAGTACCTTCTCCACGTCCAGTCATGGAGGGGATGGCAGCAGGTGGCCTGCACCCCCTACCCTGGCACTGCACTGGCTTTGTTCCCTGTGCCCTCTTCCGGCTGCCACCCAGCAGAGATGAGACCAGCATCTCGGGCAGCAGTGACTCACCTTTTTCCTAGAGGCTGTGTTGGCCGGCGGCTGCTGAAATGCAGAATTTGCAAAATTTCACAGGATGCAGGAAAAATTGTGGAGAGTCTGAAAAACAACAGGATCCACATGAGTGTGTCTGTTTTCCTGGTGCTCACAGAGCTCTCTGCTGCTCGCCTCTCCTTCCAGCGAAGGCTGGCAGGCTTTATTTTTCAGTGCAGCACAGGTTGGGGATGAGGGTCTGGAGAACTTTGTGACTGCCCCCACAGTAATCACAGAGTTCTCTGCTGCCTGCCTTGTACCCACCCTGGAGGGGAGTCAAGCCAGCCTGGCCAGGCCTGGCTCGGGAAGAAGCTGTCCCCACATGGGGCAGGCTTTAAACTCCGCTTTACACATTTCAGTTTTTGACAAATCAGCGTTTTCCAATGAAAAAACCATGGAGTTGGAAAATTCCCGACTAGTTCTAGTGTGCGTGTCCTTTTTATGCAATCCCACACTTCTCTTTACTGGCTGGCTGCAGATTCAGCAAGACAAATTGTTCTAGCCAATTCTACTGCGGCTAGAAAAGAAACTTCATTATTTTACCTCATTTTTTCAAGGAACGCTTAGGACTTAAAAACATGCATGAAAAGCCAGCTATGCAGGGGGCTGGACCAGATGACTTCTTGAGGTCCCTTCCCGCCATTTCTATGCGCCTGTGGCTCAGGAATGGAAAGAACTGATGTCTATGCCTACATAAGAACGTATGCTTGCAGCTTTGTTTTGTTCTAAGGTATAGGACAATGACTCTGTGAATCTATCAACAATTTCTCCTGCAGCTTGGAATCGCCGGCAAAGCCCAAGGCTGTAGCCGCTGGTACTTATGAGCATAGTAGTCATAGTTTATTTCCATTCCATAGACAAAAACATGTCTGGATCCCAACAGAAGGGAGCCAAAGCATCCTTAGAGAACAACAACAGGCCCCAGCCACACTTGATCCTGTCATGAGGACCCAGGGCAAACACTATCCCTAGGGAAGTTAATGCAGGTTAATTAAACCTAACTGCTCAGCAGGGGCGTGGCGAACTCAGAAGCGATGCTTCTGCAGGCTGCCTGGTGCACCAGTCCCTGTCACGGCGTGATCATTAATGGTTCTCGTATAAGCCTCAGGGCTCATTTGCTTGACAAGAGCAAAGCGGGTAATTTTACTGTAGAACACTTGCAAAAGCAATGCCCTGACTGTTATCAAAACTGACAGGCAAGTTATGTGAGCAGTTAACTGAAGGTTACTTTTTAGGGCTGAACCACTGAGTAGATCAGACATCAATTAGTTCATGCATGAGAAGATGAGGGGAAAGCAAGAAAAGAAAAAAGGAGGAAGGAAGAAAGGGAGGTGGGGAAAAGGAAACAGCAGCAGAGAGATGGATGTAATCAGTTTACTTGAATCTATGCTTGCAGAGATAGCAGGGGAAGGACCTTATGCCTGACATCTGCCGAACTGTGCTTACCAGGGAGTCTTGACTACCATAGTTGGCTGGCAGTTACTTTGGTTCAGGCAATCCAGCTGGGACAACAACAACAAACTGGTGCTGCAAGATAAAAAGCAAAAGGAGCACCCCAAATTCTGTCCTCCATCAGATCTGTTTCCTTCCTACAATTCCTCCAGACAGAATCCCCAAGAGAAAACTATCAACACATGAGAAGCCACATAACTCCTGCTCCCAGGAGCAAGAGAAGAACAAGAGCAGCTGAGATGTATGAACGGGTAGCAGACATAAGAAGAATGAGACGAGTGCATTGGTGACTTCAGGCCAGGAAACGCTCGTTGGATTTCAGCTCAGGGGAGGAGAGCAAGCTTCCCCAGTATGGGAAACCACAGGGAAACTGGCCCCAGCTTTCGACATCATGTGCCAAATGTTTACAAGGCACCAAAGTATTTGGGGTCCCATTCGGTAAGGTAGATGCAGTTGCCATTATTATTACGGCTGCTGTTAGGAAATACTTCTCAGCTGAGCTTCTTGCTTAAGTTTCAGAACCATGGGATTGGTGGCTCATCACAGCTTGAAAAGGTTTCCCTCTTGGGAAGATTGCTGGGTAAGCTAGATAAGTAGGTTTCATGGAAACGTTAGGACCTCATACAGACAGGAAGCTAAATTCAGCTATGGTGTCTGTGGTTCAAAATCGATGGCATTGCACCTGCTTACACTCAGCCAGGATTTGGCCCACGGAGTTAAAAGCATTTCTTCCATTTTATGCATTGCAACAGTAGAGGAGGGATGGAGGGAGAACGATGCAGCTAAGCTACTAACCAGGAACTCAGGCAAGCTGAGTTCAAGACCATTCTCTACATGGGAACCTTGGGTAAGTCACTTTGTCTCTCTGTAGCTCAGTTTGCCATGTAGAAAGTAGGGATAATAATTCTGTACGTGCTATGGTAATGAGAACCATAGATAGAGTATTATTACTGCTATTTATTAAGCACCATAGAGGTAGCCAGCCCTTTACAAGGACACAGAAGGACAAGGTCCCTACCCTGAGTTTACACTTTATATTACCAGGATGTAATGCAAAGCTGTAAGGGCTGGAACACTCCGTGCTGGAGAGATCACTCTAGGAACATTGAGTACTGTACATGCAGGGAGTTTTAAGGAGGTAGCAGGAAGAGGTTTCTTGACACGAAGGCTGCGGGAGGCCATGCCAAGTGAAGGAAGCAGTGTACAAATAAAAAGGCTGGAAGTTGAGAATGGGAGGAGAGACAAAGGGAGCCCTAAGGAAGAGGGGCCAGGCAGGGAATGGGTCATGAGGGCAGAGGCAGGAGAAAATGAGAACTGAGATGTGCATGGGCAGAGAAGATGCAGAAACGAGAAACAGAAGTCAGTGGGAAACCATTCCGGTTCTATGGTGATGAGGGCTATATAAGTACCTAGAAAGAGAGAGCAGTCAGTGAAGGCATTGGGGATGGGGCGACATGCTCGGGTAAGGGGATGGAAAGGTGATTTTTGCTCTACCGTTTTGGACAGTTTATACTGTCTCCAGCCTTGACGCATCACCAAGTCCCATTGCTCCCTCTCACAGCAGACGTAGCTTTCCATGCACAAATGGCCGTCATTTCCCCACATCCTTTGCAGATAGAGGTGAAACTGCCGCTCATGAAGACAGCCACCCACTTGCATTGTTTCCAGTGGGACAGAAGCCAGGCTGCCCTCAGTGGAGATGGCTCCTCTCTATTCAGCACCAGCCTGATGCAGAATTACTGAAGGCAATTAAATACTGCCATTGACTTCAATGGGCTGTGAATTGGGACCCAAGTGGGAGAACAGGGGAGTGTGGGTGCATGGGGAAGTATAAGTGAGAGACTGGGGGAGGGGATATAAGGGAATATGGGATGCAGAAAGGAAAGTAAAGGTGGCAGAAAGAACTGTGGGGCTGGAAGGAAACAAGGAGAATGGTAGACCAAGAAAGCAGACTGGGAGAATGTGTAGGGAGGAGACTGTGAGGGAAAAGGGAGGGAAAATACTCGGTAAGTGAATACAGAGGAGCAAGCCTCTGACATGAGACAACTGAGATGCATGGAGGAACTGGGCAGGACAGCTGGGAGGGGGATGGAGTAGGAACATGCCAGCTCCCTACACCCCCGGGGTTAGGAGAAGCTCTCTCCTGGCAGCGTACAGAGGCCCACACTAAGCTCCGGGTCTGCGTTTCCGTTTGAATTCTGGCCCCTGACATGATTTCCCACAGATTGGGGATAGTTGGCTTCCCCCAAAGGCAGGGTGCAAATGACCAGCAATGCATTTGTTTTTTCTTTTCACGCTCTAAACCATTTTCATGATTCCTTGGGATCGGACACATGGTTGAACAACCCACGCGGGGCTGGCAACCTGGCTCATTGCATTGAGCACACATCCCACACTCTGCCCAGCAGAGAGCTCTGTCCGACAGCCACGCGCAGGCTCTCCCATCGGGGACCTCTTTCTAACTGCAGCCTGTGCTCGTCCCCTCCCCCACCAGAGCCCTGGGCAGAGCTCTCCCTCTGTGCAGCATGCACACTCTCCCAGACCCCCTCTCCCTCTCAGCTGCAACGTGTGCACTCCCCTGCAGCAGAGCTCTTTCGTACTGCGGCATGCATGCTTTCGCCCCATCGCCCCCTCTATCTGCTCTATGCCACTCCCCAGCTGCCCAGACTGACAGTCCCAGCACCAGCCAAAGGCTGGCCCTGTTTGTTGTGGTTATGTGTTGGAGCCAGTGGTGGGCAGTGAAGCAGTAGTCGTGGCAGCCTGTCCTAGATTGCATCACCACCAGCGGCGATACTGGGAGGACGTCCTGTGACCCTGAACCTCAGTGGGAGCAGGAGACCTCTGACATTGTCTCCTGCACTCCGCCCTGGCTGGCAGTAATCCGGAGATCTTCTCTTCTGGCTCTGACCTCAGCCAAAAGCTAGAACACCCCTACACACTATGGACCATGGTTTTCCTTGGTCCAAATCCGGGAGAGCTTCTACCTGCTACCACACAGCCAAGAGCACACACCTGACCCCCTCTTGAAGGAAAAAATCCAGCGAGGTCTCCCCTAGGCCCACCTTCCCCAGCAACCGGAAATCCAGGCTAGTTTCTCAGAGACCTGACTCCTGTTGGCAGCAGGAAGGCAGCTAGCTGGTGCGGGTGGCATCTGAGTGGACTTATGGCTCTTGACTGTTCCTGGGCTGATACACAACAGGAAGCAAACCCACAGTCCTAGGTGCGCTATGGGCCATTAGCCCAGTTGCAAAGCAGGGATTTCATCCTGTCAGCTCTGCAGCTGGGCGTCGTTGAGGTGCCCGGAGAGCTTGCAGGCGGGGACATTTAAATGCCCAGTTATTTATTTTCAGATAGGGTAAATTCTGGCCTGTCAACCTTGACACACGTCCCTTTCGCAAGCGGAATAAATTCTTGCCAAGCTGGACTGTGGCTGAATGGGTCTCTTGGGTTTTGGATGGGAATGGTATGGCCGTG
Organism: Emys orbicularis; assembly: GCF_028017835.1. Classification (NCBI taxonomy): domain Eukaryota; kingdom Metazoa; phylum Chordata; order Testudines; family Emydidae; genus Emys; species Emys orbicularis. Next base: position 108,502,554 of record NC_088690.1, on the reverse strand, counting down.
GCTTCTGTTTCTCCTGCCTCCTCTCCCCCTGCCCTTTCTGATCTTCAGCTTCCCTGGTGAGAAGGTCACAGCGTTCTGCTATAGCCCTATGCTCACCGGGTGCACCCTAGCTTGATTGATATGAGGAGACTTGACGCACGCGAGCACTAAACCCTAAAGAGAACAACCATTGGTTTTCTGATCACATTCAGGACTGGCTGTCAGGCTCCAAAGGCACTGGGATTTATTGCACTGAGATGTAGCAGCGGCACAAATCCGTGAGGAGCCTACGGAGCTGCACACACCAAAATAAAAATGCCGGGCCACTCGGAGCTATGAAATATTTCTTAATTACTTTTCCATTTTAGCACAGCCTGGATTTTTCAGACTATAAATGGCAGCAGAGCGCAATTAACTCTGGGTTCCATGCTGCTTCTCATAAAGGTCTCGCTGACTGCATCATCCAGGGACGTGCTGCTCACGGAGGACACTGGCTCAGGGACGACGGCCGCCTTCGTCAGCACAGGATCATTTACCTCATGCTGAAACGCATTCCAGTTTCCTCCCCCGAGAGGGTCTCCATAAAAGCTTCAGGAAGGACCATTATAATACTTACTGTTTAAAAGAGTCAGGCAGGCTCCTTCAATTGATTCACCAGTGACCTTTCCAGTCAATGCTTTTTGATATTGGCTCCACTGGTCAATACCTTTTGCTGCATGGAATATCATTCTCAAGGAGTACAGAGATGTGGTCGCCCCACCCGCCAGAGTAAATCTCTTTCCTCGTCTCTTCCTCTCTCTCGCCCTCTAGGTCACAGAGAAGCATGGCAGCAGCTGGGTAGCGTTATGCCAGGATTTTTGCTTTGGCAAATGCTTTCTTGTCAGAATTACAGCAATTGAAGACTAAAGCATGAACTCCAGTGGCCCCTGCACTCAAGCTCTTCCCAGATCCTTGCCCCAAGCATCCTTGCTGAGCTGGAATACTGCTGGAGGGAGGGTGGGGGAACATGGCAGGCTGACATGGGCATGATCCAAGAGTCACTCGCACACACACTCCTTATTCCAGACACACACAGCCCCTTAAAGCTCTGTCCAGACTCCAACACCACAGCAACTTGCCAGGAGCCCTATACGGGCTGCACCTAATTCACATATCAATTTGCATAATCATTTCAAACCAAAGGAAATGCAACCATGCTCTCTGTTTCTGCTTGGTGCATAAACAGTAGAAACTGCGTGCCCAGTAATAACCTCCTCTCCCTCCCCTCCCCCCAGCTCATCGCTGGCCTTCATGCTGCACGTACATGGCCAATTCCATGAGCTACAGATTAGGCTGAATATGTTGACTGCATTTGTTGTGTCCTGGGCGCCTGGCAGCTCCTTACCTCCAAGCACTGAGCTTTGCTAGTGAGGTTAATATTAATTACGCGCTGACGTCAACACCCATTGGAGTCGAGAGGAGCTTTCATTAACTTCAAAGGATTTTGGATTGGGCCCTGTGAACAGTACGAAACAGATGTCCCCACACCGTCATCTGCGCCGTGTGAGTATTCGCACAGCTGTCGCTTGACTCCCACAGGCCTGTCCCAGCATGCACTGAGCTCACTGTAGAACGAGGAAGGATTCTCTTTCTGGATTGTTCCAAAATCCAGGTCAGGAATGTAGAGAGAATGCACCCCTAGGACACTGCGGCAGCATTCACTCACTGCAACTCTCCTGGTGATTCTGTTGCCTGCTGTTGGAATACACTCCCGCTGGTGATGTCAGAGCCATGAAACTTTCCTTGAGGGGGTCAGGTCTAGTCTAGTCTATACTTTGTGGACTCGTAATGCTGCCAGCTTTTATTTGTAACAAAGCAAGTGCCTTTTTGAATCCTGGAAAAACTGCCTCTCCCCCCCCTCTTTCACACACACACAAAATCCTATTCTATACCCACTGGGTTATTTCCTTTCTTCTGGTTGCATTCCTGTGCCTTGCACTTCCACTGAACGGGCCATTTTGAAAACTAGCGCACACGCAACAATTCCTCCCCTCCCATCCCACACTTTGTACGCCAAGTTTCAGCCTCAGACAAATGTCTCTGGCTAAGTTATAAATCCTTAAACGTTGCCTATGACCTGTCTGGCATGCGCCGCCAGAACAGACAGATGGCACAATTCCTAGGACTCACTTTCCCATTAATAAACCTTGTCTTCTAAAGTAGGGGGGATTCGTGGATGGACGGATGGAAAAGAGAATTGTGCTTTCCCCAGAACTGACCAATGACTATGGCAGGTCATTTCTTGAATGTTTTCTAGGTTAAACTCAGTCATTCATGTCTTGTTACATTATATTATGTAACATGATTTGCTGATATAGTCTGATAGGCTGAATGCAAGAACACAGTGAGTCATGTAATAAATTGGAAGCCCCTTCGCCTCCGACCCAGCATTTCCAAAAGGAGGGTGAATCATTTTGATTTATTTATTCATTTTTAATCAAATCCGTCTTGCTAAAACCAATAATGAAAAAAATATATATTCCATAGAGGGAAAGGGGGGGTTGGGCTGGGTGTCTACTTAATAGAGTCTATAAAATACCCCACTTATTTAATTATTATTTCAAATTAACATATAACAGTTACCTAGACTGGGTGTCAAGACTCCTGGGTTCTCTTTCCTTCAGCTGGTCACCGACTCCATGTATGGCCATTAAAAATTCAGGTGAGGCCAGATTTTAAAAAGTCCTCAGCTCCCCACATAAGTAGCCGTGTTTCCAGATAAGCTCAGCACATTTAATACTGAACACTTTTGAAAATTTAGTCCCTAACATCTGTATGCCTCAATTTACACAAGGGTAAAATATATTGCATAGGGATGTAATTAATGCTCGTAAATCTCAGATGAAAAGTACTAAGTATTAATATTGGCTATTGCAGCTGAGAGACATACACTTTCATACTGTCATGTTTAACTGCAATAAGAAATGTATGGACCCCAAACGTGGTAGTGATTTGGTAGATACAAAAAGACCCAGGGCTCACTAATAATAAATATTTTAATTTGATAATAGCTGAAGGGAGAAGTAGCCAGGAAAGCACTTTTACTGTAAGCGTTATTAGCATTCGCTTGGACCAGATTGCTAGCTGTGTTTGTGGATGAAGGGGCGAGGGATTGGCTTAAATGCAGATGATTAAAATTGTACATTTTGCAGAAATTAAGAGGATTAGTTTTTACCCTTTTAATATTGTCTCCAAAATACCATTAAGGAAAAGCAAGTAATGCAAAAGTGAATATGGAATAAAAGAAGTTGTAACTTACACAATAACGTTCCATGAAAGAACTGGACACACCTGCCTTTTGGACACCAAAAACTTAAGCTTCCATTAGCCCAAGCACCAGTCATGTCTTGGTCAATTTATTCTTGGACCTGTAGGAATTCTCCATTGAAAGAAGGAGGGAAAAACAGATTTAAAATTGCTTAATGAGCAGTTATTTTAAAATGGAATTAGAGAAAAGTTATTATTTTGGGAAAGCCTAAAAAGTCAGAGTTTCTCTTACAGAGACAAGATGGGTGAGGTCATATCTTTTATTGGACCAACTTCTGTTGGTGAAAGAGACAAGCTTTGTGTAGCTTGAAAGCTCATCTCTTTCACCAACAGAAGTTGGTCCAATAAAAGATATGACCTCACCCACCTTGTCTCTCTAATACCGTGGGACCAACATGGCTACAATACCACTGCAAACAAGAATTTCTCTTGGAAAATACAGAGTGACGTACCTGTGAATGAGGCCACACCCCCTCTTGCTTGCCTGATCTCTGTGGCCACCCCCCCTAAAGCCTGTATCATTTGTATAGTAGAGTATTCTCAGCAGCTGAAGAAAAATGGATCAGAGAGGAGTATGGTGAGTTAATACCATTCATTTTCCTATTACAGAGGGAGGAATGCTGCTTATTGTGCTTTAACAACTAATCTTCAGGAAAACCTCATTGCTATGTAATTATGGGTCATTTACAAAGCTAAAGTGGATAGTTTCCTAATGCACAACCTTATTCAGGTGAGTGTATGCTCTATACCTCGGAGAAGTCCTATTAAACTCAATAGGACTACTTGCCTGAGTAGGGGTTGCAGGATCAGCCCCCTGAAAACATTTAAGGGCTCTCATGCCTTGTCAGATAGAAGGGCTACCAACAAAATTATAGCCCTGAAGTGAAATTCTAGTCCCATAGAAGTTAATGGGAGTTTTGCCAATGACTTCAATGCAGCCAGGATTTCATCCCTAATTATCGGATACTGAGAGCTGTGGAGCATCTCCAGGGAGGTTCTGCAACTCCTCAACTCCTAGTGATTCAATGGGACCAGAAGAACGCTCAGAACATTGCAAGATGTTTTGCAGCTTGTAGTACCAGACCCCTGCTGGAGTCAGTGGGAGTTTGCCCAAAGATTTGACTGGTGGGAAGCTCTATTTTATTTCTGGAATTATTTCTTCTTCTTATAATGAATGGTGAGGCTTAAATCTGACTTTTTTCATTATAATACCAGTTCCACTTTTACCTTTTTTTCTCATAGTCCAAGTTGCACGAGATAAAAAGAAACATGTAAACTCTTAAGGGGAAATGTTTAAATAAACTGGAATTTATTTCAATTCACTCAAGCAGAGAATATTTAAAATATAAATCAAGGAAAGAAGAACAGGTATTTGTCCACTTGGGCTTCGATTCCTCCCACTGTCCTTGCCTTTTAAAACCTCTGATTTTTGCTAACCGAAATCCCAATAACGTGTGTTTTTTTCATACACAAATACCATATGCATTCTTTTAAATTACTCAGTAACTAAGGAGGATTTGCTTGGTAAATATCGTATCACTCCATAATACAGTAATTACATATTCTGCATACAGGTGGTAATTACATTGACTGTAGATTACTTAGTGATTACAGTTAGTGGGTTCAGAAGTAATTACTGTGTCACCTGCACATGCTGGGTTGTAAAGCGGAAATAATCCTATATTCTTTCTGGGGGGAAATTCCCCACCCCTCCACAGACATAGCTCAGTGGTTTGAGCATTGGCCTGCTAAATCCAGCGTTGTGAGTTCAATTCTTGAGGGGGCCATTTAGGGATCTGGGGCGGCTTAGCTTCTTCAGACACACCTATGTGGTCCTGTGTCTGAATGCATCACAGTCTGGTTCCTCTATGCACCCCAGAGAGGCTATGCCTTTAAAACTGGCAAGCGTTCTTTGTTCTCCAGGAGGCTTTTCCAAGTGCACGTGTCCTCATCCCTTTCTGATCAAACCACAGGCTCAGAGACAATTGAGCCAGAGTCATGAGCTAATGGTTCTCGCATTGTCCCTTAACAACTCCTACATAGAAGCCGATAGGTGAGCGATCCCCTCTTCCCTGCCTGATCCATCCCAGATGTTCTCTAGTGAGAATCACACCAAAACATTCTTGCAAAAAACACCAGCCCGTAACCAGAATGACGTACAATATTAACACATTTTATAAGCTTGGCTGGAAAAAGGGAATCCCCTCCTGGGAAAATGTCATGTTTTTGAAAAAACGGTCATCCCAAATTAGGGTGAAAAGTCAAAAAAGTGAAATTTTTTCATGGGGGTTTCCAGAAAAATTTCATTTCAGGAAACCGGAATATTTGGTTGGCTACCTGCCTGCCTGGAAGACTCTTGTCAATTTTACTTTCTGCTACAGGCAGACAGGAAGCCATTGTTTGGGAAATCAAAATTTTCCAGCAGAATTGAAATTTTCCAACAGAAAAATGTTGATTTTGCAAAAAGGGCATTTTCCATCAGAAAATCATTCCAGGGGAACATTCCTGACCAACTCTACAAATTAGCAGCTGAGCGGCTCGGCTCGGGTCGCGTCACGTTACATCCCCCGGGCCCGCTGCCGAGCCCTGGGCCTAGCCGGGCTCCACAGGGCCCAACCCCGGGGGAGTTCCCCGCCCGCTAACCCCGCTCTCTCCCGGCTGCAGGGCCCGCGGAGCGCCATGGCCGTGCCCTTCGTGGAGGACTGGGACCTGGTGCAGACCCTGGGCGAAGGCACCTACAGAGAAGTTCAGCTTGCTGTGAACAGACGCACAGAAGAAGCTGTTGCAGTAAAAATAGTTGACATGAAATGTGCTGTGGACTGTCCAGAGAACATACAAAAAAAAAAACACCTCTACAAATTATTACAGGCGTGACTTTCTCTTCTAGGAACCCAGAACCGTTCTGTTTTACCTTTCTGCCTTAACAAGCGAGAGCTTTGCTGGGGCTTAGACTGTGAGACAGCTCCCTGCCACATCAGTCTGTCTCCTTCACCAGCAAACGCCTCGAGACTCTGCCAATCTTAACCTTGTGTTTCAGGTACAATCCATGAACCTCAATTCCCAAGTTCCACAGGGGGTCTCTCTGCAGTGTCCAGTCCCTCTCCCTGGGCACTCACACAAATTATTACATTTGCTGCCTCCAAAGTGATCATGCACACACCAGCCCGTTAGTCTAGCTGAGGTCCCACACTTTAATATACAACTGAGATGGTTTTGTAATAAAACAAGAATAAATGTATTAGTAAAGAGCACTGATTTAAATGTAAACCCACATGGCATTTATTAATAAACCCAATAATAGTTTTATTGAGTGTTCGAAAAACTTTGCATACTGTCTTCCGTGTTGATAATATCCTGGCCTCATCAGCAAAATAATTATCCCTCAAAACTGGTCAAGAGTGTGTTCCTTTAAAACAAATTCTCTGCTATTCTCCAAAAGGAACCCATTATCTGGCTAGTGTCACTGCAGCTGATCAAAGCGTGGGCTCATCTGGCTTCATCATGCCTGTAAGACACAGCTCCAGGTAGATGTGTCAAAACGTATCTCTGTCTATCTACAATCAGCTCTGCATCTTGGGTTATAACTCACAGGGCCTGATTCCTCTCTCTCACTGGTGTAAACAGATGACAACTACATCGGAGTCAGTGCAGTTACACCAGGGTAAAGCTAGTGTGAGCGAGTGGAGAATCAGACCCACGCTGCCTTCCCCTGCCCCCAGTTGCAGCATTTTCTATCTATTGCCTTCACATAGCTTTGTCTCAGTCTGGTGTTGGAGGAAGAGTATTTGTGACTAAATAAAAGACTCGGGTGAATTGCCAGAGGGAGGATAAAATCACATCTGGAACTTATCTAGGCTGCTCCCTTCTGTGGACTTTTAAAAGGAGAATGATTTTCACCCAAGAGAGTCCCAGGCTGGAATTCCCTTAGATGAGAATAGTAAAGCCAAAAAACCCTAAATAAATAAGTATTTTCTGATATGCAAATAAATACAGTCCCATAAAGATTTATTTAAAAATATTCCTCTCCCATTTGATGGTATATCAGATTCTGACTTCTTCCTTTTTGCTGGAGGACTTTGACGGTTGCACCTGAGCTGTGGGTTTTCCTGTCCTAAGCTGAGCTGGGGGGGGAGGATGTTGAACTGGAGGCTCTGATCCTGCAATCAGATCCAGGGGCAGATCCTTACCCTTGCATAAAGTCCTTTCGACTTCAGCGGGGGTCCAGACCTGAACCCAAATGCAGGATCTGAGCCATAGATTGTGCAGATTTCAGTCTATTGTGATGTCACTGTCGAGGTCCTCCAAAGACCTTGCAATAATCCTCCAACGCAAAGAAAGAAAACAGGACTTACAAGTCAAGCAGTAGATTTTCCTTTAAAATAAATCATTGTTGCTCCTTTCTGATGGATTCAAATGGACTCCGAGAGCTTCCGTTTTTGCTTTGCAGCTCGCCTTTAATCTAACATTACCATGAAGTACATCCTAGCCAAACACTGACGACTACAATCAGCTGCTTCTTTGGGAGGGTGAGGAGAGGATGGGAAGGAGAGAGCAATTCCTACTCGATGGACAGCTATGACAAATCAATTGCCAAAGGAGCCGTATGGTACACAATGTTTCACCCTTTATGTTGAATGCATTTGCCCCTATTAACATTGTATCTGTGTGCCCGAGAGAGATTGTGAGACTTGGCAAATGGGCAGGAATCTACCTCAGGAATAGAGCAATGATGAACTCAGAAAGAGCTGTGAAAAAATGTCTGGAGATGGCGTGGAAAGAGAGGCTCTAGAACAGAAACAGGCTGAAGGCTGGGAATGTGTGAAGATATGCAGAGACACTGCATGCTTCAGTGGTGAGATACCAGAAGAGTCAGAGTTCTAATCTCTACTTAGCCACTGCCTTGCTTCACGGCCTTGGTCACATCACTCTTCTGTTTATGTCTCAGTCTCCCCTTCTGCAAAATAAGGATACTAATACTCACCTCCCTCACAAAGGGGTTATGAAGTGTGGACAGTTTGTTCAGCACTTGGAGAGCATGAAATTGTCCTTGTATAATATCCCATAACAGGCCATACCTTTTTTATTCGTTAGTTGCTTGTCTCACAACCAAACACCACTCAGCATTGAACGGGTGTTTCAGGGCAAGGTGGCATCATGAGTCAATGGGGTCTAGTGCAGTGGTTCTCAAACTACGGCTGCTGCTTGTTCAGGCGGGCCGGGCTGGTTTGTTTACCTGCCGCATCCGCAGGTTAGGCCGATCGCGGCTCCCACTGGCCGCGGTTCGCTGCTCCAGGCCAATGGGGGCGGTGGGAAGTGATGGCCAGCATATCCCTCAGCCCGTGCCGCTTCCTGCAGCCCCCATTGGCCTGGAATGGTGAACTGCAGCCAGTGGGAGCCGCGATCGGCTGGACCTGCGGATGCGGCAGGTAAACAAACTGGCCTGGCCTGCCAGGGGCTTTCCCTGAATAAGCGGCGGCCCTAGTTTGAGAACCACTGAGCTAGAGGAATGAAATGAATTACACACTCCCAAGCTAGTCAGCTTATAACCACGAGGTTCAGTGCATCCCAGTCAGAAGTCCCTGCTGAGCAGATGCTTGGGGCTAAATCTTATTTGGCTTAGGACAAGCTCCCACTGAATTTACTTTAGTGTGAGTAAAGAAGAGCAGGACTAGCCCCTGCCCTCTTCAGTGCTAGAATATCAGAAGGTGTTGCTGGTCAAAACCGAAGTGCCCTGACAGAGCAAAACAGGAGCCCTGGAGTGGAAAAGCAGGACGTGCCGTAGGTCACATGCCTGAGCTGCACAAAGAGAACTGCTTGGGTTTCCCTGCACAGGAATAGGAGGTCAAACCTGAGATGCAGTGACAGATCTACACGAGGGAGGCTTGTATTGCACCTTCTTGCACATTGTCTGGCTCAAGCCGGTGCCTGCTGCATTCCTGAGCATAAAACAAAACAAAAAAGAAAGGGGGGGGGAGGTAGACCATGAGTGAACTCCTAACGCATTCAAGTACCCGTGCTGTAGGTTCGGATTCACGTTCAGAATAATTTATACCCCAAAGGCTTCACCAAATGGCTCAGATGCTATTGTTTGGTGACTGTCATCATCAGCTGAAGAGGCACAGAAGAGAAAGAAAGAGAGAGAAGCTAATACCCAGGGAAAGAAGAGAAACTTCCAATGAGATTGCAGCCCCTGGATTTGCCCCCCCCCCCGAAATGTCTATCTCATGGCAGAGTGACAGGGCAGGCTGCAGGTCAGGGACTGTGGTGTATTGGCAGTGCTATGTGGGGCTTCCAGATTAGAGTAGCAAGAAGTGTGGGTTGAGGTGAACTAGCAAGGTTGTATGCACCCAAAACTGTTGCTACATCCTCAGTATGAGTGAGGGGCTGTGCTTCGCCTGCGTGTCTACCCATATTTGCACTGGTTCTTATAGAGCTGGTGTGAGTATAAAATGGTAGCGTAGGCTGTGGCAGCAGGGGCCTGGCTTAGCTGTGCTGTACATAATAGGGTGACCAGACAGCAAATGTGAAAAATCGGGACGGGGATGGGGGGTAATAGGAGCCTATATAAGAAAAAGACCCCAAAATTAGGACTGTCCCTATAAAATCGGGACATCTGGTCACCCTAGTACATAACCACCATTTTCAGGCAGATTTGTACTTGGCACAGCTAAGTTGTGCCACCACTGCCCATGCGACACTAAGAACTAGCATGAGTACGTGTAGACAAGCAGGGGGATCACAACCCTGGCTTGTAGCATAGACGTGACCTCTGACAACAAGGATGCTGCAAGTCAGAATGGATTGAGGTGCATCAGCCGAGCTGTTCAGGGAAATCTCACGCAGGGACTGCTAACCTTCTACTGGGCTTCCGCTGGTGCCATGCATCCTTCTATATAATGAGTATCAGGCTGAAAACCAGGAGTAAAGTAGAAAGAAGGGGGGGGGGCTAAGAAGATAGAGACAGAATATGTCCTGGAGATTAGATGGGGGTCCTGAGAGAGGTGTCAGACGAACAAAGATAGCAAGAGGTCAATGTTCATATTGTCATATTGCAGCACTTTGGTATTGGCAGTGCATTTTTTGGTCTTATTTGTGCATTCCATAAAGTC